>NW_022589725.1:24549068-24655899 GCF_004348235.1 Phoca vitulina
TGTCTTTTTTCCATTGGACATTCTTTCCTGCTTTGTCAAAGATGAGTTGACCATAGAGTTGAGGGTCCATTTCTGAGCTCTCTATTCTGTTCCATTGACCTATGTGCCTGTTTTTGTGCCAGTACCATACTGTCTTGATGATGACAGCTTTGTAGTAGAGCTGGAAGTCCGGAATTGTGATGCTGCCAGCTTTGCTTTTCTTTTTCAACATTCCTCTGGCTATTCGGGGTCTTTTCTGGTTCCATACAAATTTTAGGATTATTTGTTCCATTTCTTTGAAAAAAGTGGATGGTATTTTGATGGGGATTGCATTGAATGTGTAGATTGCTCTAGGTAGCATTGACACCTTCACAATTTTGTCCTTCCAATCCATGAGCATGGATTGGAAAAAATGGAAAGTTTTTCCATTTCTTTGTGTCTTCCTCAATTTCTTTCATGAGTGTGTTATAGTTTTCTGAGTACAGATCCTTTGCCTCTTTGGTTAGATTTATTCCTAGGTATCTTATGGTTTTGGGTGCAATTGTAAATGGGATCGACTCCTTAATTTCTCTTTCTTCTGTCTTGTTGTTGGTGTATAGGAATGCCACTGACTTCTGTGCATTGATTTCCTATCCTGCCACTTTACTGAATTCCTGTATGAGTTCTAGCAGTTTTGGGGTGGAGTCTTTTGGGTTTTCCACATAAAGTATCATATCATCTGCAAAGAGTGAGAGTTTGACTTCTTCTTTGCCAATTTGGATGCCTTTGATTTCTTTTTGTTGTCTGATTGCTGTGGCTAGGACTTCCAATACTATGTTGAACAGCAGTGGTGATAGTGGCCATCCCTGCCGCGTTCCTGACCTTAGCAGGAAAGCTCTCAGTTTTTCCCCATTGAGAAGGATATTCGCTGTAGGTTTTTCATAGATGGCTTTTATGATATTGAGGTATGTACCCTCTATGCCTATACTCTGAAGAGTTTTGAGCAAGAAAGGATGCTGTACTTTGTCAAATGCTTTTTCTGCATCTATTGAGAGGATCATATGGTTCTTGTTCTTTCTTTTGTTAATGTATTGTATCACGTTGATTGATTTGCGGATGTTGAACCAACCTTGCAGCCCAGGGATAAATCCCACTTGGTCGTGGTGAATAAGCCTTTTAATGTACTGTTGGATCCATTTGGCTAGTATTTTGGTGAGAATTTTTGCATCCATGCTCATCGGGGATATTGGTCTGTAATTCTCCTTTTTGATGGGGTCTTTGTCTGGTTTTGGGATCAAGGTAATGGTGGCCTCATAAAATGAGTTTGGAAGTTTTCCTTCCATTTCTATTTTTTGGAACAGTTTCAGAAGAATAGGTATTAATTCTTCTTGAAATGTTTGGTAGAATTCCCCTAGGAGCCAACTGGCCTGGGCTTTGTTTGTTGGGAGATTTTTGATGACTGCTTCAATTTCCTTAGTGGTTATAGGTCTGTTCAGTTTTTCTATTTCTTCCCGGTTCAGTTTTGGTAGATAATACATGTATAGGAATGCATCCATTTCTTCCAGATTATCTAATTTACTGGCATATAGTTGCTCATAATATGTTCTTATAATTGTTTGTATTTCTTTGGTGTTGGTTGTGATCTCTCCTCTTTCATTCATGATTTTGTTGATTTGGGTCATTTCTCTTTTCTTTTTGATAAGTCTGGCCAGGGGTTTATCAATCTTGTTAATTCTTTCAAAGAACCAGCTCCTAGTTTCGTTGATCTGTTCTACTGTTCTTTTAGTTTCTATTTCATTGATTTCTGCTCTGATCTTTATGATTTCTCTTCTCCTGCTGGGTTTAGGCTTTATCTGCTGTTCTTTCTCCAGCTCCTTTAGGTGTAGGTTTAGGTTGTGTGTTTGAGACCTTTCTTGTTTCTTGAGAAAGGCTTGTATTGCTATATACTTTCCTCTTAGGACTGCCTTTGCTGCATCCCAAAGATTTTGAATAGTTGTGTTTTCATTTTCATTGGTTTCCATGAATTTTTTTAATTCTTCTTTAATTTCCTGGTTGACCCATTCATTCTTCAGTAGGATGCTCTTTAGCCTCCATGTATTTGAGTTCTTTCCGACTTTCCTCTTGTGATTGAGTTCTAGTTTCAAAGCATTGTGGTCTGAAAATAGGCAGGGAATGATCCCAGTCTTTTGGTATCAGTTGAGACCTGATTTATGACCTAGGATGTGATCGATTCTGGAGAATGTTCCATGGGCACTAGAGAAGAATGTGTATTCCATTGCTTTGGGATGGAATGTTCTGAATATGTCTGTGAAGTCCATTTGGTCCAGTGTGTCATTTAAAGTCTTTATTTCCTTGTTGATCTTTTGCTTAGATGATCTGTCCATTTCAGTGAGGGGGGTGTTAAAGTCCCCCACTATTATTGTATTGTTGTCAATGTGTTTCTTTGCTTTTGTTATTAATTGCCTTATATAATTGGCTGCTCCCATGTTAGGGGCATAGATATTTACAATTGTTAGATCTTCTTGTTGGATAGACCCTTTAAGTAGGATATAGTGTCCTTCCTCATCTCTTATTACAGTCTTTGGTTTAAAATCTAATTTGTTTGCCATAAGGATTGCCACCCCAGCTTTCTTTTGGTGTCCATTAGCATGGTAAATGGTTTTCCACCCCCTCACTTTCAATCTGGGGGTGTCTTTGGGTCTAAAATGAGTCTCTTGCAGACAGCATATCGATGGGTCTTGTTTTTTAATCCAATCTGATAGCGTGTGTGTTTTGATTGGGGCATTTAGCCCATTTACATTCAGGGTAACTATTGAAAGATAGGAATTTAGTGCCATTGCATTGCCTGTAAGGTGACTGTTACTGTATATTGTCTCTGTTCCTTTCTGGTGTATGTTGCTTTTAGGCTCTCTCTTTGCTTAGAGGACCCCTTTCAAGATTTCTTGTAGGGCTGGTTTCGTGTTTGCAAATTCCTTTAGTTTTTGTTTGTCCTGGAAGCTTTTTATCTCTCCTTCAATTTTCAATGACAGCCTAGCTGGATATAGTATTCTTGGCTGCATATTTTTCTCATTTAGTGCTCTGAATATGTCCTGCCAGTCCTTTCTGGCCTGCCAGGTCTCTGTGGATAGGTCTGTTGCCAATCTAATGTTTCTACCATTGTAGGTTACAGATCTCTTCTCCCGAGCTGCTTTCAGGATTTTCTCTTTGTCTCTGAGACTCGTAAGTTTTACTATTAGATGTCGGGGTGTTGACCTATTTTTATTGATTTTGAGAGGGGTTCTCTGTGCTTTCTGAATTTTGATGCCTGTTTCCTTCCCCAAATTAGGGAAGTTCTCTGCTATAATTTGCTCCATTATACCTTCTGCCCCTCTCTTTCTTCTTCTTCTGGGATCCCAATTATTCTAATGTTGTTTCGTCTTATGGTATCATTTATCTCTCGAATTCTGCCCTCGTGATCCAGTAGTTGTTTATCTCTCTTTTTCTCAGCTTCTTTATTTTCCATCATTTGGTCTTCTATCTCACTGATTCCCTCTTCTGCCTCATTTATCCTAGCAATTAGCGCCCCCATATTTGATTGCACCTCATTAATAGCCTTTTTGATTTCTACTTGGTTAGATTTTAGTTCTTTTACTTCTCCAGAAAGGGTTTCTCTAATAACTTCCATGCTTTTTTCAAGCCCAGCTAGTATCTTTAAAGTGATGATTCTGAACTCTAGATCTGACATCGTACTAATGTCCATATTGAGTAGGTCCCTGGCAGTCGGCACTACCTCTTGTTCTTTTTGCTGAGGTGATTTTTTCCGTCTTGTCATTTTGTGCAGAGGAGAATAGATTAATGAGAGAACAAAATGCTAGCAGGGTAACAACGTCCCCAGAAAATATACTCTAAACAAATCAGAAAAGACCTGAAGCAGTGGGAAAAGAAAGGGAAAGAGAGAAAAAAGAAAAAGGAAAAAAAAAAAAGAAAAAGATAAAGATAAAGATAAAGATAAAAACAAACAAAAACAGAACAAAACAAAACAAAACAAAAACAGAATGTGATCAAATATGATCAGGCTGGTTTATAGATCAGTGCCACACACTAGATTTTGGGTGTATTTTGGTCTGTTAAAAGAAAGTGTCCCAAAATTTTAAAGAAAGAAAAACTTATATATGTACAAAAATAAGGGTTAATATGATGAAAGGATGGAATATGACTGTAAAGATTGAAATTATAAAAAATTTTATAAAAGGAATTGATGAGTTGTTTGAAAAAAGAAGAGGATTAAAAAAAAAAAGGGAGAGAATGTGATCAGGCAGGGGAGCAGAAAAAAACCATACACTAGAGATTTAGAGTATATTTTGATCTGTTAGAAGAAACTATCTCAAAATTTTAAAGAGAGAACAACTTATATATATATGCCAAAAATATGGGTTAACTACTATGAAGGGATAGAATATGACTCTAAAAATGAAAAATAAAAATGTTTTTTTAAAAGGGATTGATAAGATGTTGGTTGAAAAAGGGAAAAAGAAAAATTCAAAAAAAAAAAAGAAAAAAGAAAAAAAGACAGTTAAAAAAAAAATTAACTTTGAAAGACTAAAGAATCATGGTAAAAAAGCCATCAATTCTATGTGCAGCATTCCCCCAGCGCTGGAGTACTGCCGTTCTCATTGATCGGTAACCTTGGTCTTGGCTGGCTGTTCTCGCTGATCTTCTGTGGGAGGGGCCTGTTGCCGTGGTTCCCAAATGTCTTTGCCAGAGGCAGAATTGCCCCGCCCTTGCCCGGTCCGGGCTAAGTAATCTGCTCGGGTTTGCTCTCGGGAGCTTTTGTTCCCTGCAAGCTTTCCGTACAGCTTTGGAGGCGGAGAGTGAAAATGGCGGCCTCCCAGTCTCCGCCCCGGAGGAGTCGAGAACTTGGGGTCCCGCTCCTCAGTGAGCCCCCAGAGAAAAGCAGTCAGTCACTCCCGTCTCCCCGGTCACCGGCCACACTCCGTGCTCACCCGGCCTGTGACTGCGCATTTCTATCTCTGGCACCCGACCCCGTGTGGAGTCTCCAAACCCAGCAGATCCCTGCGGTGCGCTCCCGTGCCACTCCTCCCGGGGGAGGAAGGGGAGTCTCCCCGGATCTGCCACTTGTTGGGTCCCTGCTGGAGGAGCAGTGGCCCGACTGTGCCGCAGATCACGGTTTATGGCAACCCCGAGCTAGAGCCCGCGCCTGGGCTCCGTCTCTGCAGCCGGCTTCCCTGCTCCGATACCTGGGAGCTCTGCCACACTCAGGCACCCCCGGTCTTTCTGTGACCCCGAGGGTCCTGAGACCACACTGTCCCACGAGAGTTCCACCCCCCACTTAGCCACCAGAGTGACGTCCCTCAGCGGAGCAGACTTCTAAAAGTTCCGATTTTGTGCTCCGGGGCTCTATCACTTTCCAGAAGCGGCCAACGGAGGCCCCTCCCCCGCCGTCTATCCTCCGGAATATCACCTCGGATTCACTTCTCCGCACGTCCTACCTTCCAGAAAGTGGTCGCTTTTCTGTTCAGAGAGTTGTTGCTATTCTTTTCTTCGATCTCCTGTTGAGTTTGTAGGTGTTCAGAATGGTTTGATCCCTATCCAGCTGAATTCCTGAGAGGAGACGAAATCCAGGTCTCCTACTCCTCTGCCATCTTGCTCCGCCCCTCCCAAGGTCAGTGTTTTAAAAGAGTTATTTATTCTAGTTATGTATCTGTGGGGTAGGCTGATCAAGGATTGACTTTGGGTTTGGCTGAAAGCTGCAGAGTGGAGTTTCCCATTTTCCTCAAACCAGTAGTTACCTGAGGGAGGATTCTTTTCATGTAGAAATGTAGAATTGTGAGAGTCCATCCCCAACCATGAAGCACATGTTAAGCACACGTACTAACATCCCACTGAGCAAAGAAAGTCACATAGCCAAGCCCAAATCAAGTGGTGGGAGCTACAGCCTCCCCATGATGTGGCCTGAGCAAGTCTCATTGCCAAGCCCCACAACAACACAGCACAGAAGTAACCCCTCCCTTGCAGTTAAAAGGGAGGAAGTAAATTGCCACACAACAGCCTAGTCTACTACACATTTCATCCAGCAACTGAATATTTGAGGATCTGGTATATTCAAAATATTGTGTCATGTGTGGTGGGATATACAAAAATTAAATAGAAGCACAGATTATGTACAAAGAAACTCATTTAGGTATGCTTATTTGAGTCAGTAACACAAGGTAGCAATTCTCAAGTGTATTTTCAAAGAATCAGGTAAAAGGCCTTGGACATTCAGAGAAGGATGATATTACATGTGTTCCTCATCTTACATTGTCTTTTCAATATAGATCTTAGGTTGAAAAAAATGTACACCTACTCACTATTTCTACACATAAAGACGGAGACAGGCTCATGTATATATGAAACATTGTGTTGAATGTTGAACATATACATAATCTTCCATCTTTATAGAAGATGCTGTCAGTATCCATTCCATTTCTCCTTGCTGCTTACCTTCCTGTAATAACCAATGGCTTTGCACTGCAAGAACCTGCAGCCCTCTGTATAAAGGCTTTGTCTTCTCTGAGGTGCATGTGTGTCCTATGCATGGGATTGGCTAGATGAGCCATGGAGTTAAAGCCCTGGTAGCTGCCCTCAACTAGGGATGGACCAGACTTGATGGGAAAACCTCAGCTCCTTGCCCCCTGTCTTATTAAGTGTTCTCCAGCAGGATGGAGCCCCCAGCACCCACAGTAGTACCTGGTTTAACACACCATCTGTTGGCTCCATTCCCTTCCCTGCCTCACTTCCTCAGTCCTTATCAGTGTGCTTCATTTGATCACCTCCTTGATAAATTAATTATCACTGTACTTGGATCCTTGTTTCATGGTCTGCTTCTGGGGAATCCAAACTAAGATCATGACATAAACTGAAATAACTCGATTTGAGGCAGAAACGTTAGACCAAAACCAAAAAGCCTTGAGGCCATCAGTGTTAGACTTGGTATCTGGCTTGGAGCTTTTAATCTGTGCTGAGTTTCTGTATAAAAAGCAGCAGTTTCCATCTCTACAGAACACATTATATACTTTATCAAGCAACACAACTCAAGTTAAATTTGCATCACCAAGAAAGATTATACACATCCAGCTGAAGGAATTGGGGATTAGTTCTTATGTAAATAGTTCATTCTTCATGAGGACCTGATAAAAACCAGAACCGTGCATCCAGAAGCTGGTCATTTGTCCCTACCCACTATTTAATTCTACCAACACTTAGTGATAATATACTACATGAACATTTCTATTCTACTTTTTGAGATTAAATATTAGATTTAGGCCTGGTGCCTCCTGCCCTCCAAGTATTTATAATCCAGTTAAGTGTCAGGCATGGAAGAAGATAATGAAAATTAAACTATAATATAAATTATGGCAAATGCCATAATCAAGGAATAAGTAAACTATTCTCTGTATGCACCCAAACCCGATCTGCAGTGGGACTTGCTAACAAGATAATCTCAGATAAACATTAAAATATAGGTTGGAATAGGTTTTTTAAAAGAAAGACAAGCCATTGCTGAAAATATAACATATAGTTTAAGATAAATGAATGTATAGTTTAATATGTATTTTTGTTTGTATTTTAGCAAAAGACTTTTTTTTTTTTTTTTTTTTATGAATGATGTGGCATTGGACCCAACTTCGTGAAATCTGGATCCTGCAACATTTTGTCAGGAAAACAGAATTGTTTTTATAATATTTTATAATATTTTACTCAGGGTCAGGGAATTGGTTGCACAGATACTGGAGGACAAAGGGGCCAAAGAGGAAAGTGGTGTGCCACCTGGGAGCAGGAGACCTGCAGCATGCCTTGGCTGCAGAGACTTAGGGGATGCTGGCCTTTAGGCTTGTTGCTAGCAGGAGCCAGAGAGAAGAGACGCCCTCCTTTCCTCCTTCCCTTGTTCCAAACTCTCACCAAGTCTCCCACTGGCTGAACCCTGTAGTAAAGTGCTGCAGTGGGAGCCTGAGAAACACAGCAGGTGAGGGACAGCCCCACTGTCATGGGAACTGAATCAGAGCACAGGTAAGGAGGGGACTGGAGGGCAGCCCAGCCTAAGACTGGCCTGGGAACTAAATTTCACATCTAGGTTGTCAGGGCCTTTCTCAGAAAATAGAAGATAATGCCCACTCCTCTCTTGAGAAAGAAATTATATATATATATGTGTGTGTGTGTGTGTGTGTGTGTGTGCATGCATATATATACATATGTGTATATGTGTGTATCCATACATATACATATTGTGTGTCTATATAGATACATATGTGTGTGCATGTGTATGCATATATATGTGTGTTATCATGTGTGTGTGTGCACACACACACACACACAGCCTGAAATCCTGAGATTGGCATCGTAACATCCATGAGCAAAAGTTGAGAAATAACTATTACTTGAAATTCACACTGTAGCTTATCAGCAAGCGAAAATAACGCTTCATCTTTCTCAAAGACATTTTAAAAATACATGTAAGCACTTCTACATCTTTATGTCTTGGTGTTTAGATCCAGTTTATATTTTGAATAGAAGTTGTGCTACCCTTCCTGGAAGGTGCCTTGTTCCTATCTCAATCCATTCTCTTCTGCTTTTTCTTTCACTAGTTAATTACCTGTCAAACCGATGCAGGATTTAGCTGCTCCTCCCATTCCCCTGCACACTCTGAAATATTTGTTTTTCTTCACTTACAGTAGCAATGCAAGAAGGTTAGGAGTGGTAGAGATGTTCAAAAGAAACTGTTGTTTAAAGGAGGATCCAGAAACAGAAAATCGGTCACCAGAAATTGCTGAGTACCTTTACATGCTCAGCACTAGCTTTGTGCTTATGTGGGCTCTAAGATATTTTGTGTCATCAAAGTTGTTATAATCTCACCTCCTCCCCCTTCCTCTCTTCTTCCTTCCTTTCTCTCCCTTATTTTGGCCACCCTCCTCCCCTCCCTCTCTCCCTTCCTTCCTTTTTGTCACTCACATTACAGGTGAGTGAGTACTTCTAAAGTGATACAAATGGATGATTTCATACAGAATCAGGTTTTTACCTCCCTCACCCCAGGAAAAGCAGGGAAGTTCATGAACAAGCACCAGCTCAATCAGAGACAATTACCTGGTCAAAAAGAAAAAAAAAGTTACATTTTTCATAATAATAGCCACAAAAAAAAAAAGAAGGGAGAGAAATGTATTTTTAATGTGATATAGCTGTCTCTGAACTTTATTAAAATCAAGGTCCAATTTGACCTTAAAATGAGCCTGTCAACACTTCTTTTTCATCTTCTCAGCTTTTCTAGCTATTGCTGTTGGAGAACCTTTCTGGAACAAAGCTTTTATGTTTCATTCTAGGGCTGGAGCACCTGACTCTCTTTGTCATCAGTTTACAAAGAAGTGTACTATATAATCAGATTCTAATTGCTGAACATTCTACTTGCACAATGTGATTAAGAACCGTCAATGACATCTCAAAATAAACTGAATTTTTCATCTCAATCTCTCTCTTGATAAGTCAACAAACACCAAGCAAACATTTTAGGCTCCGGGCCTGGATATGTAACCTTATTTTAATTTTATCAAGATCAGCATGTATGTTATTTTACAGGTCATTTTTCAAAAAGAAATCATCCATTTTGTGTCACTTTATAAGTACATACTCACCTGTAGCATGAGTGACAATGGGTAAGAATGGAATGCCAATTCAGAGCCATGGAGGAGGATATTTGGTTAGGCTCACTAACTTGCTATGTAATTCCTTCCCATCTGCCAGTCTGAGAGTGACCATCATTCATATCTTCATCCTAGCAAAATTGCAAATGACTACTTGGAAGAGACCTTCAGGAAAGTTCTTGAATGAGCAATATTAAATATTAAATCTGTAAGTACAACCTACAAGTATACTTGATTTAATTTTGTCTCCTTCTTTTGCTCAGTGTGGTGATTAAGAGCACAGCTCTGGAACCAGGTTGTTCCTATGTGAATCCACTACACCAGTTACCAATATGGCAGCTTGAGTAAGTTCTTTAACTTCTTTTTGCCTCAATTTTCCTCATTTAAAGCACTGGTAATAGTAATATTTACGTTGTAGTATTGTTGTTTGGAATAAACATGATAATACATGTAAAGGACATAGAGGAGTATGTGGCTTTTAATAAGTACTCAATAAATGCTAGTTTATTTTTTTCTAGCCATTAATTACCCCCATTCTACCTCACCCTTGGGTTGAACATCATTTACATGATTTTCTAATGACTATTTCCAAAGCATGTTATCATGCAAAATAGATCAAATGAGCTCTATTTAATGATTTAATTAATTAATCATTTAGGCTGTATTTAAATTAAGTCCTAGACATTTTTATCTAGGATATATTAATTTGCTTGGCCTATTTCCTAGGCTCTTGTGAATAAAGGATGCTTGAATGAAATACACCCTTTATTCTTGTCCCAAATTATCCCAATAAGAGGCTCTTTGAAATGGCATCCCTGTCAGGAAATTCAAATAATTTTGAAAACAAACAAACAAGCAAAACCCAGACTATTTGGCTGTATTCTACATGATAATTAAATGGAGCTTGAGTAACCTTATATTGAGTTAGGGTGCTTTAGCACCTTTTGACTTCTTTAATGTCCATCTGAGATTTCAGCAGCTCTTGTTCAGACTGAAATGTGGTTTTCAAACCCTGGGGAATCTAATCAAAATGAGTGAAAGTAGAAGAGAAACAATGGATTATTATGCTTTGTGGGTTGTGGGTGTGGATTTTCTTTTCCTTTCCATTTTTTTTTTCCTTTTTGGTAATGAATTCAAAAGATTCATGATTTGCCAAGATTATGTTTTTTTGGAACTGGAGAAATAACACAATGTAACAGAAATAACATTCTAATCCATTGACTGTCCTCCATGATGGCATTTTGGGAAGCAAAAAGAGGGACTTCTTTCTGATTCACTCCAATTTTTTTTAAGAATCAAAGGGAAATTTGAATACCTTTAATTTTCTGGGCTTTGTCTTTTGACTCTCATCTTATTGCATACAACAGCTAAAAATTTAATAAACCTTGTTGAAAAGCATTTTTTTCCTTAAAGATTTATCTTAAGGCAGATATTCTATTTCTTTGTTTTGGAAATGAAAGATGTGAATGTAAGCTACCACAAGAGGAAGTGAGAATTGATTTTGACTATGCAACCTACATCTTTAGCATAACGGTCTGGGTGTTGAAAAAACAACAACAATAAATCACACCCGTTGTTCTCTTTTACCTCCTATGGAATTATCCTCTAAGAGGTAAATGTTGCTTGTTTGTAATGAGGAATGTACAGGAAAACTGGACAAGAAGAGCACATATAACTCTTGAAGAACTCCCAGAGGAGCTGAACACCATGGTTCCTCTTGTTTATTATCTAAGTTCCCCACAAAGAATGCCATGATGGTCACCTGATCTATGAAGTCTGTTGGGAGGATTCATAACTATTTTTAGCAAGTGTTGAGTGACTATATTTTAGGATTACTTTTCTTGATTTGGGATGTCACCTCGCATTTTAAAATGATGCTTTATTTTTCATTGAGATACTCCTTTCTGCAGGTTCAGGCCCCATTCGCACTGTGTGTAATATGCCAGAACAAACAGATAAATCATCCCCAGCCAGAGCAATGTAATGCTAGGTTACTATAATTTTGCCCTTAGTGCTGAAATCCTGGCACTTTCAGGGTTGTTACCCTATAATGTTATTTCAGTGAAGAAATAATAGCACTTTCCTCTATCTCTTAAAAATATCTTCTGACATTTTCCAGGGCATTAATCATAAAATCTGTGTTTAATAAAAGGAGAAATGGGAAATAATAAGAAATGAATTAGATTTCAAACAGCACTGAAGGGAACTATGTGAATGCACAGTGTGTTGAAAGGTAAAGGTTTTGGATTTTTGACATGTTAAAATAAGACTCTAAATAAGGTATTTTTCTACTCTTTGGGGATAGGAAATGTTGAATAAAGGTGAGTGAGATGTATTCCATTTCTTTTTATATTTTAGTGCTTTTTCATATAGTTATTTTCCCTAAATTATGCACCTAAAAATACAAACACAAATGTGTCTTCGATAGTTAAAATGGAACTCTGATGGTCTGAAAATAGCCTGAACAGTTATAAGTAGGTTTTAATTTACATTTACCAAAGGAAAATTATTCAAGTATCACAGTTTTCATGACCTGAATTTCTATATATTGATGTAAAGGCAGATTACTAACAATAAAGATAAAATGAGATAATTAGGGCATCTGGGTGACTCAGTCAATTAAGCATCTGACTCTTGATTTTGGCTCAGGTCATGATCTCAGGGTTATGGGACTGAGCCCCATGTCAGGCTCTGGGATGAGCGTGAAGCCTGCTTAAGATTCTCTCTCTCCTGCCCTTTCCACCCTCGCTCTCTCTCTCTCTAAAAAACAAAAACAAAAACAAAACAAAAAATGAGATAATTAGTGCTCTAATTTCAAATACACACCATTGAGAAACTCTAGTTTATAGGGACAGGGGACATTAATTTTAAAAGAGAAAAGTTGATAATCTAAATCTAAATAAATAAATTGAAATCTGATAATCTAAAAAATCTAAATAGAAACATGATGAATTGAATTATATTTCCATAATGATACTATACAGCAGTTGAAATGAGTAAGTTATATCAACATATAGCTATGCAGATAAATCTTAAAAACACAACTTTAAGTGCCAAGTAAAATTGCAATGTGATAGCAGGTACGTGAATTTTAAAAACACCATGTAATGTTATTTATGGATATTCACATATATATAATAAAATATGGAAACCTGGCTGAGAGAGACACACCAACTTCATCCTCGTGACAATCTTTGAAGAGGGGCTCCTGGGTGGCTCAGTCGTTAAGTGTCTGCCTTTGGCTCAGGCCATGATCCCAGTGTTCTGGGATCGAGCCCCACATGGGGCTCCCTGCTCAGCAGGAAGTCTGCTTCTCCCTCTCCCACTGTCTCTTCCCCCACTTCTCCCACTCCCCCTGCTTGTGTTCTCCCTCTCACTGTCTCTCTCTGTCAAATAAATAAAATCTTAAAAAAGGAAGACATTAGTTAAAAAACAAAGAACAAACAAACAAAAACAATCTCCGAAGAGGGAGGGAAGAGAGTAGGAAGGAGTTACGAGACTTTGATTATTTTGGTAACATTTTTTTCTTTACAAAAATAGGGAAGGGGCGCCTGGGTGGCTCAGTCTTTAAGCGTCTGCCTTTGGCTCAGGTCATGATCCCAGGGTCTTGGGATTGAGCCCCGCATAGGGCTCCCTGCTCTACGGGAAGCCTGCTTCTCCCTCTCCCACTCCCCCTGCTTGTGTTCCCTCTCTCACTGTGTTTCTCTCTGTCAAATAAATAAATAAAATCTTAAAAAAAAATAAAATAAAAAATAAGGAAAGATCAGTGAATGTGGCAAAACCTATTTTAGATGAAGCTAGAGGGAACATGGCTGTTGGCTTGTGTCATTCCCTTACTTTCATTGTATGTTTGAATTATACTATTTGAGGAGAAAGTCTTATCTCTGGCCTGAAGATCTTACAGCCTACTATGAAGAAGGTAGGAGGTTTTGTGGACATGAATGGCGTATTCAGTATTAGATGTTCAGTAATATGTGTAAAGGCCCTCAAAGTGATAGTCATAACCTGAGGGAGCCAGGGAAGTCTTTGCATTCCATGAATTCTGTATCTAGTTGCTAAACTGGAATGTCCCCTATGAAATGGAATGGCTCTCAATCTGGGGCCACTGGGGTGAGGCATCATTCTGGTCATAAATGATTATAGTGCATACATTCAGGTGAGATGTCTGCTGTCATCACACAGAAGAGCAAGGGATGCCAAGAAAAGCCACCTACTAATACTATGTGGATGTCAGTCTTGAACCAACACAGAGAAGATGGCAGAAGCAAGACAAAACATAATTGCCCTGCTAACCACAATTTTCATTTCCTTTTTTTACATGGACTGGCTTCACTGAACTGATTTGATCTGTAACCCGGACATCTGCCAGTCATTTGAAGGGACTCCCTGTCTGAGGAACACTACTTAAAAATGGCCGTTTAAAGTTGAAAGTCATACACATGTGGATGGCTATTTAGAAATGAGAAATTGCATAGAACACCAGAATGTTAGTGTTAGAACTCATAGTTCAATTAAGTCACTCTTCTTCCAGGTAAGGAAATTGAGGCCCCAGAGTGATGTTGTGACTTACCAGACATCCACACAGGAAGAAGAAAGTGTAGGACCCAGGTGATTTACTTACGAGCTGAGTGACCTGCACACTACCGCAAGAAATCATTCCATTACAAAACTTCAAGGATGATTGTTTGGGATTCTCTCTCTTTTATTCTAAGCTCAAAAAAAAAAAAAAAAAAAAAAAAAAACTGTTGAAAATCCCACAGGAGCTGAAATTGCTGAAGACAACTAGCTCTTTAATTATGATGTGCAGTGAGCTGCTTTTACTTTTCGCTTATCTCTGAAGTTGGATTGCCCAGTACATCTGAATGTTCCCTGACAGGTCCCTGTGATTTATATCAGCTCACAAAATTAAAAAAATGCAGACTTGCAGCTCTAATTTGCCAGAATCCTTAAGATCTCTTTTATCATGCCCTGCTGCCTGGATAGAAAGCAGCATTCTCTTTAGTGGCAATCTGCTCTAATCATTTTTTATTCAGGTGGCAGGCAGGGTTCAGGCAAAACATGAAAGAGAGTGATTGGAGCACAGTGTCTTCAGATGGCTTAAACCGCATCTCTCAGGCAATTTTGATCCTTTTTTATTTAGCCACATTTAAACAGGTTTCTTTTACAGCTCAGGAGACCAAACCACTGCACAGGATATAAATAAGGTACATCAGAAAAGAGCATGGCATTTGGAGTCTGAAGTTCCTCCCTTCTAGATGTGTGTGACCTTGGGTTTCTAAATCTCTCTGAGTCCTCATTTCCTCATGTATGAAAAAGGGAATAAAAAAAATGCACTCATCATTGGATTATTCTGAAGGGGAAATAAGCTTTGAGAATTGTAAAAGTGCTTCATATATTTTAAAGTGTTACACAAATATGTCCTATACCCATTTTCTGTGTGAGTTTTTAAAATGTGCCATCTTGTCTAGAAATCAGTTAAAAACAAGACACACTAAAATTCTCCCAGTAAATGTCTAACTGCTCATATCCCCTCTGAGTTATTAAAAAAAAAATAAAATCAGGGGGTGCCTGGGTGGCTCAGTCAGTTAAGCATCTGACTCTTTATCTCAGCTCAGGTCTTGATCTCAGGGTCATGAGTTTGAGCTCCGTGTTGGGTGTGGAGCCTACTTTAAAAAATTAAAAATTGAAAAAAAAATTCAGAATCTGGTTAGTTTTCTTTTTTTCATTTTAAGATTTTATTTATTTGACAGAGAGAGAGACACAGCAAGAGAGGGAATACAAGCAGGGGGAGTGGGAGAGGGAGAAGCAGGCTTCCTGCGGAACAGGGAGCCCAATTTGGGGCTCGATCCCAGGACCCTGTGATCATGACCTGAGCCGAAGGCAGATGCTTAACAACTGAGTCACCCAGGCACCCCTCTGGTTAGTTTTCTTAGCAGTATTCTGTGCTGTGCTATTCTGAAAGGTAAACATAGGACAGCTTGTGTAAAAACAATGGTCTTATTTACAACCAGTTTCTGGAAAGGAGAGAGAAATTGTTCCTTTGCTGCAAAGCTACAGCAAATTATTTTACTTTATGAGAAAAAAAATCAATGAAAGAAGAAGACAGCTACTGGGGCCACCAGAAAGAAATTCAAAATGGTAGTTGGTTTGGGAGTATTTGCTGGTTTAGAGAAAGCCTCCATCTTTTTGATGATCCTGTGGGTGTGGGACCCCAGGACAAACTCCATGTGACAGCGTAAATTCTTTCACTCAGCCAATTGCCTTTTCTTTGTATTTGGTTCGACTTGCAAATAGTAAGGTGGGCTTTAATGAGTGAGTTACCTGTGTTGGAACTGTCACCTACAATTGCCCCCTCTGGTGAACTCCAAGCTGCGTGGTCTGGCCTCCAGGAAAGTTCAATGTATTTTCATCCCACTGGAATACTTTTGTGTGCCCCTCACCAAGGGTAAGATCCTCATGATGGAAACCACAATAGCATATTATCTCATCATCTTTAGGGAAGTAGTGCCTGGATCAGAGATAATTATATAAACTACTACTGGATTAATGTTGCTTTGCCAGTTGGGACTTATGGGGCAACCAATCATAAGTCCAACTTAACCCCCAAGCATCTTACTATTGCCATTTTTTCCCTAATGCCTAAAATTCCCATGGGTTCATTGAGAAAATGTTTATAAAAACTACAAACTTAGTACTAGATAGAGTGCTAATGCTAAGTATAGAAAGGTAATATTCATTCCTGTGTGATATAAGGTTTTTCTCTTAAAAGTCTTCGTAATGGTACATGTACATGTTAATGGCTGAGGGCATTAGACCCTGCAGAAATGATACATCATTCGGGTCACAAGGATTGGTTTGTTTGACGTGGCCATATTCTTGTCCTCCCTTTCTTCATTGGAGTAAAGGAGAGGGAATGGAAGAGAGGATATTAATCACTGAACCACTAATGTGGACACTGGCGGGGGGGGGGTGCATTTTGTAGCTGGAGAACATTATGAAGGCTCTGAGGCCACCAAAGTAGACTGAAGGGTGGGTTACAGAAGAGGTAAAGTTCATGCTTCCTTGTTTCAGGATCCTGTCCTGAGCTGACCACACAGCAGACTATAAATTGGAAGTGAATTCAAACAGCATCAAAGTCCCCACCATGTAGACCCTTGACTGAGACATGCTGAGGTGGCTATAGCCTTGTTTCTGAAAGTGTAGGCCCTGGACCAGTAGCATTATCATCATCTGGAAGCTTGTTAGAAATGCAGAGTCTCAAACCCACCAGACTTCCTGAATCACAGCCTGTATTGCAATAAGATTCTCATATCATTCTTTTGCTCTTCAAGTTTTAAAAAAGGATGGGCTAGTGAATTTAATAGCAGGGAAATAGCATAAAGATTGTACTGTAATTCTTCTCAAGCTATCTTAAGGCTAGATCAAATTGGGCATTCTTTAATATCTCTCTTTAACAAGCTCTTAACAAAGGACAAGAGCCACTTCATCAAGTACAGTAGAGAAGAAAGAAACAAGGATGGAGTTCAAATGGTTTTCACTCTACCACATGGTCTTCCACGTGGTCCTAAGATGGCATATTCTAGTGGTCTGGACATTGTCTACTCAGGATAAAGAGGGCCTGTGTTAGAGGTGACAGTGACAATGGATGATGACTTTGGTCTTCAGGGCTTTCTAAGGAGCTTCCTGATTGTGGGATGTTGGAGGAGCAGGTTTTGATTGCAAGGCGTCTTCTAAAGGGAAGGCAATGTATAGAAATCACAGCAGGTCTGTTTCACCCCTGCCTTAGTCCCCTTCTCTCATTCCCAAGCATCTTGGTCTGCCAGCCACTGGTCTGCCTCCTCCAGTGTTTTCACATCAGGCGTGAGATTTTGTCATTGAGCTAAGGAAACCCCATGCAGTATTTGTTAGTATTTAACTATTATTAAATGCCAATAAGAAAAATCACATATCTAATTATAATAATAAAAGTGCTTTCTCTTGCTTGGTGAGATATCATGAAGAAAACACAACAGATTTGAATATTCAATAGGTCTGCTTACCAGGAGTACATCAGCCACACCTTCGTTACTCAAAAAAGTGTATATTAAATCAAAACATAATTAAAGGAATGTATGTTTCTCTTTGTTCAAAAGTAAGAAATTCCAAACAATATCCTATAGGAAATTTTCCCTAAACATGGTCACATTTGCTAACACAAAGCCCACTCTTGTCAGGCTGATGAGAAACTATTAAGCACTGGCCTTCAGAATTCAAAAGCAAACAAGAATCTATAATGCTGTTGGATTTATACAAATAAATATGATGCATATATTAGTTTGAACAATAGGTCGATTTCATATGACTCAACCAAATGGTGGAATCAATATTGTTAAGTCAGGATCCCCCTGTGGATTGAGAATTTTGAGTACATTTATTAAACTTTATAAAACACCTAATAGTGACAGGGATTGAACTAAATGTTGATACTCAGACTTGAGTAAATTCTGGTCTCTGTGAATACATGCTTATCAATCATGGTATTTCAAAATCAGTTGTCCCTTATTATATGAACTCCTGTTAAAAAATTCCCACTTTGGTGCCTTTCCAAAGCTCATGATTGGCAGATCAGTGTTTGGAAAAATTCAAGACTACTGTGTGTATTTCAGCAATGACATGGACATATCAGTCCTAATGAAACTCAACCAGTAATCTGAGGTGGCTTGAAGCCCTAGAGAGAATGAATATACAAATGGACAAGGCCAGATTATATATGACAACAGAACTCTGACCTACAATCTCTGCAGCAACTAGTTATGGAAGCCAAACCAGTCTCTGTAGAAGTCACCCTGAAACAATCCTGATCAATGACTGCTAGCTTCCTTGTTTTTGGTCCCTGCTTTCAACTCAGAACCAACAAGAACAAGCTAGATATGCTCCCTAAACCAATCACAAAAGATGCCCTCTTTTAGTTAGCTTTACTCCCACTTCCCCACACCAATAGCCTCCAATCAGGGCACACCTGAAGCCTTCCCTTTGTACCTCCCTTGCCTGCATTTGAGTCTCTGCTGAACACAAGGATGAGGTCTGACCCTCTTGCTAAAGCAAGTTCTGAATAAACAGGCTGTATTCATTCTCTTTGGATGGTCTTTTAGTTCCACATTCCACAACCCCCTCATCGTCATCAAATCTGTGGGCCTCCAAGTCTTGATGGGAAAGTTATTCTCTCTCCTCAATGAAGAGTATAATGAAAGACCAGACACTTCTTCTCTCAATACACAAGATGATCCAGGCTTTTCATTGACTTGAACTTTTATTAGTTCCCCTTCAGGGTAGTTTCCATCACTTCTTTCCAGATTGGAACCCTCCATATCCACTGTGTGGCTGCTCTAGTTGGTGGAGCTCCCAGGAATGAGCAGTGTCAGTTTTTCTTTCACCTTGTAACCTTGATGAACCCATGTGTACTCATAAAGCATTGTGTATATTGCCTGGTCATATAGTAGTTACTATTATTAGTGTGATCCTCATATCATCCACATGATATCATCCACATATAAAATATATATATATATATATATATATATATACACACACACACATAATATATATATATATAAAGCAGTCAAAATTAATATTTTATATATTTATACAATATTATATATATATACAGCAGTCAAAAATTAATTTTAAGGCTTCTGCTGGGCTTACTATATTTTTATTTTTTTAAGTTTGTTTATTTATTTATTTCCTCTCTACATGCAACATGAGGCTCAAACTCACAACCCCAAGATGAAGAGTTGCATGCTCTTCTGACTGAGCCGGCCAGGCACCCCTCTTTATCTTTATTTTGAAGCAATATTTTATTTATGTATTTCCATGGGTTTTACCCAGCCTTGCAAATATCTATTTCCTTACTGATTTAGGCCGAATAAAAGTGAATGCTTAGCAACATGTAATGTTGATTAGCCTCTGGATTGCAATAAAATGTAAGAAGTATCCCAAAGTACTTACAAAAGATAGAAATATTATGATTACAAATAAACTTTTTAACAGAAAACATTAAAATCTCAGCCCTGGAGTCATTTTATCTCCTTTATATTAAGTACGTCACTACTAACTAAAATGGAGCCGAGGGCCATTTAGGATTATTTATCTCAGACTTGATAAATCTCTTAAGAACAAACTTGGAGTTTGAACTACTCTATGTCAACCCTAACCACACCACATGATTTAACTCTTTGTTAAATGTGAGAAGGGAGTCACCTCAGGAGTGCCCTCAGCTCAGAGGAAAGCACAGAGGCTGCTAATCACAGGCTTTAAAATCAGACTAATTTGCCTAATTGGTGACATTTATAGGGAGTCCCCCATTTGTGTTTATTCACTTGTTCATGTATCTAAATTTTATTCTTTACTAGGCACCATGCTAAATGCTCAGAATATAGTATTTAACAAGACCTGATCCTTGTCCTCAGTGTGCTCAGGGCCTATTTAAGCACACAGAGAAGAGGAGCCAAAAGGGTAATGTGTCTTCCCTCTTCTCTATCTCATTTCCCCAACTGAAGATTCTTGCTTACCGGCCCCCTTTACATCTCTTAGTAAAGCAAAAGCAAAAGAAATTCAAATAATGTAAAAATGCTGTGTTGATTATCATAATATAAATCCATATTGTAGATGAAGGGAGAGGGAAGAAAGACCAGCTGGGCTAGGTTTGGGAGAGAGTTTTGGGGAAGGGAGAGAGAGAGAGAGAGAGAGAGAGAGACAGCAAAGACACTAACTTGGTTTTGCTTTTGTTGTTCCTGGTTTTTTCAGCATCTCTCAGGCATGAAAAGTATATAGAAAATAAGAGATATAGCTAAAGAAAATATTTTAAAAGATTTTTACTTTAAATGCACCCACTGGTACCCCTAATATTTCTGAAAGAGAGTTATGTTTTAAGTGGCTCTCAACAGTTTTGTTTAAGTAACATTGCTCAGAAACTGGGCCATATGGAACCCCAATTATATTCCAGTTAAGGAAGTAAGTGAGCAGTTATAATCCAGGGATATAAGTGCTCTGATAAGGGAGATACAAGGTGCTGTAGCATAAGATAGGGAAGACGTATACTGCATCAAGGAAGGATTCTCAGAGGAATCATATCTAAGCTGAGACGGGAGCATGAGATATCCAGACAAACCCAGTCATGGTAGGGCATCAGGCAATAGAATCAGAGCAGCAGGATTGCAAAGAACTCACCACTATTCATAATGACTGGAATAGAGTGTGTATGGGAATAAAGGGAAAAATAACCTTGGGAAGGGCCTTTTCTTTAGATATTCTCTGATGAGATATGGAATATAACCTGGGGTTTCCTTTAACAAACTCTCTTTCTGCCCTTGTAATACACATCTTTTCAGTGAGATTGCAATTGAACTATCTTGAGTGATTAGTCATTTACTTTGCCTGGTTTTTAATCTATAGGACCCAGGGTTATATTGTCCAAAGAATAGGCTCAGCAGATAATCAAACAAATTAGTTAACTAGTTATCACTTATTATATCTACTATGTATCGGACCTTGCACATATATCATCTTTAATCCTTATCATAACCCTAAAAGGTAAGGTTTTATTTGTCCTACTCAAGGGATGAAAATACCAAGGCTCAGAATCCATTAATTTGCACAAGATCACACATCAAAGTGGAGAAAGAAGGTACACTGTTCTTCACTTCAGTAGACTGCTTTTAACTGCTATAAACACTTGTGGTCTTCATTTAGCTATGGGGTCCACTACCAATGCTACCCCTTCTCCCCACACTCCACAGAGCAAGACTTCCTCAGGCTCGCCCAACCCTTTGTGCCTTACCACTGGACTTGTTCAATAACTTCTTAGCATCATTTAGTAAGAGTAAGGATCTTAGGAGTTAGACTCCCACTCACAAATTTTGTGACTTTGGAAATATTACCTTAATCTCCCTATATGACTCTGATCCTAATCTGTAAGATAGGGATTGACTGGCTACCTATTTCATGGGCTGTAATTAGAATTATGTGAGCTTACGTAGGAGAAGAGAAGATTTAACACTTGACGTAGAGTCAGCCAGCGGTGCATTTTCAATTCCCTTTGTCAACCACAACCTTACTCTTGACTTTCTCAACCACAACCTTACTCTAAACTTTCTCAAACTCAGCCTACTTTTTGTCTTCTTTTACAGAAACTTTGCCTCCATTATCACATCCACACAGTTTACCATTGGAAATGGCCATGGATTCTTAAATTAACAAAATGCCAGCTGATGAACCCTATTGGCACATGTATCATATATATGTGACTATACATCATCATAATATGACATTTAAACGAAATACTCAAGATTTCCTTCTCTCTTCCTTTCCACATGGAAACAAACTCCTTTGTTCTCTCAGGACCCTTTTTGTAGAAATAATCAAAAGATTTACCCCTTACAGAAAGTACCTTTATGCTGACATTGAGAATTCATGTTACTTTATACAGGAAGTGAGTACAACTGTACTAGAGGCTCCAATCAGTCCTGAGTCTGCATTATCTCCTCTTTAATCCAGTTAATTATCAAAGGGCCAGTAAAAGAAGGAAGTGCACATAAAGGGAACATTGTGCCTTTAAGAATTCTCTCCCTGCCAGTGCCTTTCAGGCGATGCTTCTGATCTTAAGAATGCATTGTCTCAGAAGGATGTAGGATGCAGAGGTAAATGTCACATAAATAATATGTGGATTGTCTCTTGGTATCCTGAGCACCAAGCTCAGATTGCAGGCATTTCTCGCTCATGATGCTCCAGAGAAACTTCCAAATGTAGCGGAGCCATATTGCAAAATGAATTGAGGACTCTCTCTTTTCCTGCTGACTGAGCTCTTTCAGTCCGTGACAAGACCAAATGGAAGGTAGTTTTTGGAACTGAGGGTTGGTGCAGAATTGTGGTATAACCAGCCAACACAACTCAGGAACAGGGTGTCAGGTATTTTTGTCCTGAGCAAAACCACCCATGGGAAACACAGAGACACCTACACACACCCATCTGGGGACACCACTATTCAAGAAGTAGAATGAAAAGTTAAGTTTTTGAAAAAAATAAGAAAATTTGTATAAAGCTTCTGGTCATTTTCCATGGAAGCAGACCCTGAGATGGGAATTCCACTGCATGTGATTTATTGAGGGCAGGCTCTCAGGAGAAGAGTCAGAGAAACAGAGGAGGCAGAGGGAAAAGCTAAGCAAGCATATTGTCCTCTTTGGAGATTAACCTTGGCCTGATCACGCAGAGAGCCCCAGATCATAAATTTAAACCTCAGAGTTGGTCCCACCTTGAGGCAAGGGGCTGGAGGCTTTGGATCCTTACAGATCACTCCAAGGGTGGTGATATAGAACCTCTCTAGTGAGATGGCTCCTTTATGGCAGAGAGCAGTCTCCAAAGAACTGTGCAGCCTGAAGCTCATTAACAGCAAACACTCTACAGCTGGGGGACGGGTACACTGGCTGAGTAAAGGGCATCTGGGTAGCATCTACTACACTTGGAGTAACTTTACTCTTTGAATATATGTGTACTTGTGGATGGAGAAGACCCCTCTCTCTTTCTCTCTCAGCTATCCATCTATATCATCTATTTACCTACCTACCTACCTATCTTCTAATTTAGTCTCCCTACCTATGATCTATTTCAGGCTTTCCTTAAATGTTGCTGTACTTATAGATTATTTCCATTTGTTTCTATCTACCTATAATTACCTTTCTAAGTGACATTTTAAAAAGCAAATTCAAATGTAGAATACTTATATTACACAACTGTACAATATGCTTTTGGTCTTCTGTTATGATAAACCAAACCAAACGAAACAAAACACAGCTCTGAATATTGCACATCAGCTGATAGAACAGAATTGCATCTCAGCTATGAGAAGAAAATTTATCCTTTCCAGGTCTGTCATAATTAATAGCCTAAGCATTTGATTTACAAGATTCTCTAATCTAAAAAGTACCATTTCTATATGCATGACAAAGTTATTAAACAATGAAATTGCAAAATCTGTATACAGAAATCAACAAATTTGATATTCTCTCCATAGCCCTAGGCCTGGAAGTGAAGACGTTGTCTGTCATTCTCCTCACTGCTCTCTCCAGTCCATCCTCTCTCCCCGCTCCCTAA
Organism: Phoca vitulina; assembly: GCF_004348235.1. Taxonomy (NCBI): domain Eukaryota; kingdom Metazoa; phylum Chordata; class Mammalia; order Carnivora; family Phocidae; genus Phoca; species Phoca vitulina. The sequence goes on from NW_022589725.1 coordinate 24,572,825, forward strand.
AATACCCAGGTGTGAATTTCATGTTATTGCCACTTGTCTGTCACCACAACTATGTTCCATAATAAGCTGCCTCCAAAACCAGAGGCTTAAAGCAATGAGCACTTACTTAGTTATCAGGTCTTCAGATTACTGGTTTAGGCTGATGTATTAGTTATTTATTTCTGTGCTAACAAATTTTCCCAAAACGTAGCAGCTTAAAGCAATATACATTTATCTTCCCACAGTTTCCCTGAGTCAGGAATCTCATGCAGCTTAGTGGGGTCCTCTGGCTCTGGGTCTAGCCCAGGATGCAATCAACGCATTGGCCAGGGTTGCAGTTGTTTCAAGGCTTGACTGGGGATTGATCTACATCCAAGCTTACTCATGTGACTGCTGGCAGGCTTCAGATTCTTGCTGGACACATCAGTGCTTTACTGCGTGGGCTTCTCCATAGGGCTCCTCACAACACAAAGGAGCAAAAGAAGGGCAAGACAGAATTTGTAACCTAATCTTGGGAAGTGGCATTTCAACACATTGCTGTATTCTATTTATTAGAAACAAGTCACTAGGTCCAGCCCACACTCAAAGGAAAGATTTCACAAGGGCATAAATACCAGAATCATTGGAAGCCATCCAAGATACAGCCATATACAGCTGGTTAGTTGCCTCTGGTTTTGACTGGACTCATCTTATACCTGGGGGTCAGCTGCTGTTGGCTGATCTAGGATGGTTCTGGCTGTATGACTTTGCTCTGAGACTTGTGTATTTCACGCTCTGGAACATCAGCTGGGGCATGTTCTCTTGGTAATGGCAGAGGCATAGGAAGACGGGCAGAAATATCCAAAGACTCTTGAGACTCAGGCTCAGAACTGGTACATCATCTCTTTTACTGCATTCTAATTGGCCAAAGAAATAGATTCCATACCTGACAAGAGAAGCTGCAGGGTCACATTTGAAAAGACATGAATATAGGGAAGTCTGGAAAATCAAACTAGTACATGTCAGTAAGCTCCTTCACTTCATATACTCTCACTTCATATTCTTGAAGCAGTCATTCACACACCTAAAGGCCACTCCCCTCATTTCTTGAAGTTTTTGTCATTCGTTGTCACTCTATACAATGCTATTCCTGTTGGAATTCTTGGGGATGTTGATGTCCACACAAATCAGTGTTTCCCAGTGGGGCACCAATGTTATTTAGGGGGAGGAAATTCTTCACTTACATGAAACTATCTCTTGGGTTGCAGGGTATTTGACTGCCCTGAATCCTGCCCTTTAATTGCCAATAATGCTTCCAGGTTTGAAAATGCCCCAACAGGGAGGGAGGTCATAGATAAACAAGTGGAGGAGGCTAGTATGATCAATGTGATGCGAGTTAGAGTCAGAAACATCAGTATGAATTCATGTTTAGCTTAGTAAAGATATGGTAGAGACTGTTACATATAGAAATTTTTATAGATATGGGTATATGTATGCATGTGTATATATATATATGTCTATTTGTATATCTGTGTACATATATGTATCCATACATATATGTGTATGTGTGTATATATGTGGGCATATCTATGTGTATACATATGTGTATGTATATGTGTATACACATTTGTGTATATACAAATGTATATACATATGTGTGTAGGTGTGTATATAGATATATACATAAATGCATGTATACATATATGTGTGTATATGTATACACATATATAGGTATGTACATATGTGTATACATATATATGTATATTTGTGTGTGTGTACATGTGTGTATATGCATACACACATATGCTTTGTCAACTGATAGGCCCTAGAAGCAACAACACTGCAGTAATAATGAGCAAAGCTAACACTCAGATCTTGATTTCTAATACCATTCTGCAATAAAAGAAGCCAGATCTCCTTGGAGAAATGACTATTCTAGGCCTGGAACAGGAAATATATAAGATGAACCTCAAGCATATGGTGAGACTAGAAAGTAAGTACTAAAAGCAAACAAGAAACCCCCACAAGGATGGGAGTATGTCAGAGGGGCACAAAAGTCAAATGAAAGAGCTTGCAAGGCAGGAACAATTTGAGTAACACAATAAGCAAAGTAGTATTGGATTATAACACCAAGTATAAAATAAATATCCACAAGCCCATACTGATGTAAATTAAAAATTGAATAAATAAACAAATGAAGGAAAATGTACAAATCTCTTATGCAGAAAAATGGCAAATAATTTATATAGCTACTCTGCACTCCAGTATAACTCCTCATTCCTGAATTGTGGGTTGCATGCAATGACTTCCTTCCCAAGAGTGGAGCATAGAAAGGGAAAGAGAAGAATCAATTTGTAGTGAAGAAACATGACAAACATTACCTCAGTTGGGTGATCAGGGTCAACATCGACTGTGATCAGCCATGTTGATAGCATGTATGCAAGATATAACATGATGTGGATTGCACTTTACCTCTATAAAGTAGGTCTTCTTCTCTAAAACCCAGAACCCTAGTCTCATCATAAGAAAAACACCAGACAAATCCCAATTGAGGGATGTTCTACAAAATGCCTGATGGGTATTCCTCAAAACTGTCAAAGTCAGCAAAAATTAGAAAAATCCAAGAAACTGTCCCAGCCAAGAGAAGCCTAAGGATATATGACAACTAAATGTAATATGGAATCTTGGATGAGATCATGGAACAAGAAAAAAAAAATTAGGTCAAAATTCATCAAATATCAATACAGTGTGGAATTTAGTCAGTAATTATCAATATTGGTTCATTAATTGTGACAAATATAGCATACTAATATAAGATACTAATAATAGGCGAAACAGGGTATGGGGTATATAGACACTAGGTACTCCATAATTTTTATGTAAATCTAAAACTATTCTAAAATAAAAATTGTATTTTTAAAAATGCCCTAACACATTTTCACCCCCTCCTCCCGGGTGAGTGATAACACTCTTATTTGAAAGACACTGACATAGATATCCTTCCAATGCTGTCGATTCCTTGACCTTATTTCCTCCAATTATCTTGTCCTCCTCCCCACCTCAGCCATTTGCACTGCTGGCCACACCCCAGACATTAGCATTAGGGCTAATGAAAGTCTTTCATGATCTCAGTTTCAAGCATTTCTCTCCTTTCTCCAGTTATTGTGTTCGACAATTCTTCAACCCCTGGGTCAGGACCTATGGTCCTTTCCTCCTACCATCTTTTCACTGTCTCAAGTGTCCTTGTGAGGTGCCTTTGCCTGTCTTCAATTCTAAAGTTAATCATTAGAATTGCTCCCTTGGATATACTCTTTCTCTCTTGCTTTGACCTATTCACTTGGCAAAACTCCAGCCATAACTAAATTAGATTCTCCACCTATTTATCTTATGTACCCATTTAGCTGAGCACAGCTGGCTTATAATGTTGCCTGGCAATAATGTCCTACTTTCATACTCAATTTATTGTCCTGCTCTCTTGGACAACAGTTTCATGCTTTCTCTTCTCTTCTCAAGCCTTTAATACAGCTTTCCTTATCTTCGCTTTCACCTGATGATATATCTCCTGTTTCGATGAGAAAATAGAAGCCTTCAGAAGAAAACTTGCACAAACTCCCACCGTCACGTTTACCTACTCACCTGCATCTGTGCCCCTCCCTCCTATTTTCTCCTCTGTTACTATGGAATTCCCTTGGTTTTCAACCAAGGCTAAACTGTACCCTTATGTACTGCATCCTCTCCCTTTATACTTTACTTAAAAGTGTGAGGGGATTATTTTCTCCCTCTCCTGCTTCCTCAGCTTTTTTTCTCTTTATGGGATCTTCCTCCTCAGTATACCAATATGTCATTATTTCTTCCGGAGAAACAAGTCTTGATCCACTTCTCCCTCTAGCTACTGTCCCATTTTTTCCCCTTTCCTTTATAGTTAAATTCCTTTCAAAAGTGTTTAATACTCTACCTCCCCAATTGCTCACTTCTCATTCTCTTTTAAACCCACTCTAATGAGGCTTCTTCTCTACTGCTCCACCAAAGTCAGACTGCTCTTGTCAATGTCACCAGCAACCTCTGCATTGCTAAACCCTATGGTGGATCCTTGGCAGTTAGGCACAGCTGATCACTCACTCCTCCCTGAAACTCTGTTCTCATTTGGTTCCCAGGATTTCACACATTTAAGGTTTTCCTCCTAACTTATTGGCAGTTCCTTCTCAGCCCCTTGTACTTATTTACTTGTATCTCTGTGATCTCTTAATATGGGAGAATCACAAGGCTCAGGACTTACACCTCTTCTCTGTCCATCTACACTTGCCCCCTGTGTGGCCTCATTCAGTCTCTCTATTTTAAAAACATCTGTATAGTAGTGATTCCAAATTAATATCTGTAGTCTGAGCTTCTACCTTGAACTCCAAACTCATACATTCAAGTGCCTGCTGGACTCTTTATCTGGATGGCTCATAAACATCTCAAACCTAATATGTCCCCAGCTCTGCTCTTCCAGAGACTTTCCATCTCAGTAATGGAAATCCCATCCTTCCAGTTGTTCAGGCTAAATACTTAGTATCAATAGACCTTTCTAAATTTTGCTAATAGTCTGTGCCATTGGCAAATTCTGTTGACTCTACCTCCCAAACATCCCAAATCCCACCATTTCTCACCACATAGTCTACTACCATGCTGGCCTAAGTCATCATATCTCTTACCTAGATTTGTTTTATAGATTGCTGACTGATTTCCAAGAATCTGATGGTGTTCCTCCTTCAGTCTATCTTCAACAGAGGTTAAAATTGCTGCTGTTAAACAAGTCAGATCATGCCACACCTGTGCTCAACCCCTCCATCTCCCCAGAGTTAAAACCAGTGTCATCACAATGGTCTAGAAGCCTACAGAATGTCTTTAGTCAAAAAATTTTTGAAAAAATTCCAGCTCTGGGGCTTCTCAGTTCTACTTACTGAAACCTTAAGTGGTTGGTGCCTTTGTGAGAATGAAAATGCTCTAATCCCCTTTGTCAGGGGCAGCCCTGCACCAGAGCTTACACTTTGACAAGTATAGGGCTGGCTGGATGACAGACCCAACCTGGTCCCTCAACCTGTGTCTTTGTGCAGTGCACACACTGCACAACTGCTTCAGCTCTACCCAGCAGCTTCGTGCCTCCCATGACTCCTATGCACTAATCCCCTTCCACTCTCCCCTACATTTACTCAACCCAACCATATGAGCCTCCTTGTTGCTCCTTGAACCTGACAGGCATACTCCCACCTCAGGACCTGTTTCTACCACCCCAATTTTTTTGTCCAGGTTATACATCAGGTTTACTCCCTCACCTGCTTTGGGTCTTTGCTCTAATGCCACCTTTTCAGTGAGGTCTTCCCAACCTCCCTATTTACAGTTGTGCTCATTTCTTCCCCTACTCTTTATCCCTCTATTTTTTAAAAACCTTTTCCATAACATATTCTACTTAAGATATGTTTATGCATTTGACTGTACCTTTCACCTCAAAGATATGCTCCCTGAAGGCAGAAATATATATATTTTAATTTTGTTGTTATTAATTGCTGTTTCCCCAGGACCTAGAGTTCCACTGCTACATGGTAATCATTCAAATCCTATATCATATATATAGAGGTTTTTTGGTATGAAGGATATATTACTTCTCTCTCTTACCCACTCTCCACCACTAAGCACAATTTCTTTTCTTCCCCAATATCTCAGTTGTGCCTGAATATATTTTATTATGCTCTGTCAAATGCATCCTGCCTATCTGCCACATATACCCGCTGACCTCACTCATCTATTTCTCCTCTATTTCCCAGAGGGGATCCCTAGATCAAACACTCACATTGCATGATTAATTGGGGGGGAGCTTCTACTGTATAAATATTATATCAGTAAATAATAGAAATATTTAATTTTTTCAGCCCAGTACATCCGTTTCTGAGAGGGAGACGTTGTGAAAATCTCCAAAGATAATGGAAAAAATATAACCAAAACAGTATTTGTGGATAGTTTCAAAATGGCAAAGTAGCCCCAGTCAATAATAAAAACCACAGTTGTTTCTGTTGATTTATAATGAAACATAAAGCAACCCTAATTGCCTTCCTATGCATCGAACTGAAGTCCATCTGCTTCAAAGACACTTAGAAAGAAGGGCAATCCATATGCTAACAGTCATGGTTGATGTTTGCTGTCCATTAAAACACCAATTAACGTTTTGTTTAAAAAAAAAAAAAGAAAGAAGGGCAATCCTTCCTGAGGGTTTACCTTTCCCCCTTTGACTATAAAATGTTAAAGGGTGGGGGACTGTGAGTTTTCTCTTTCTTTGGCAAACATCATTTTCTTTCTTTGTCAGGTGGTCATAATGGCATGGTAACATCTCTTGGTAACATCTCTGGTCTTGCAAAGTTGGGCTTAACTTTCTTGATCTCTGCATGTATTCACAACAAAACAAACATGCTACATTTATAGAAATATGTCATCTGTTGCTCTTTGTTTGAGCTCAGCTGGAGAATAGGAAGCGAAATCAGGTTTTGAAGAAAAAACAACAGCTCCATTTGGACAGCTGCAGGCATGAATTTCTGAAGAGGAGACCTGGGTTAGGTTATGTCTCAGACTCTGAGCTTCTTGGCCCTCAAATAGAAGCCCTGCAGTAAAGGAGGGCCCGTGAGATGGGGTAGTGGGGGGCTACAGCCTAGTGTGTTGGTTGCTAAATTCATTGCATGCCCATGCTGTATCAAAACCTATTACTTTCCCCAAGTTCAGATGGCAGGTTTTTAAAGCTATTTCTGGCTTTCAAAATATCATCACTGTCAGGAATGGAAAATATTCTCTCTACACCCACCCCAGCAAACAGTGAATCCTTGCCTTGCACCAGTTATAAGCATGCACAATAGCAAAAAGTGCTTAAACCATCTGATTTCTATCCCCTAAACAAGATCAGTCAACCCAGCATGGTCAACATTTTTGACTGATATCAATTTATATAAGAGCTACCTGCTTCTTTAAGGGTTTTTACCATATTCTAATAGTATTTCTGGAGTCCAGTTAAGTAGTGAAATATGTCTTTTAACTTTTTAACCAAACACACACTCTCAACACACAATACAATACACAGACCACCCGCATACCCACCACATATACTGCAGTTGCCCCCGACATACACCAACACACCTCTCATCCACTACCTCCTCACATCAAACCTCTTAGGAAAGAGTTTCTTTCAATGGCTTATTCACACTGCAAAAGGTTAAGTTGTTTATTCACTTTCTGTGCCCCCAGAGAATTTATAATTTAACTGATGAACTTTGGAATTTTAGGTGTCACAACGCTGGCAAGGAGTCTAGAAAGTTAAGTGTTCCAAGTTCTTCTGAAGCTACATTATTTAGGCACCAATATACCCTGTTACTTGCAAAGCCACTTTTGAGGGAGGTAGAAATCAAGGTGGAAGGAGGCCCTTGAAACCCCTTTCCCAGTGGATAGTTTTATCTGAGACACTGCCTATTAACTCAGACCTGAGGAAAAGCCTTGAGGTGATATTGATCCCTCCTCAGAAGTAGAGCAGATGCTGTGGGTGCCTGCCACATCCCATGCCCCTACCTCATCAGTGCACAGCAGGTCAGTTTTTAAACCCTGCCATCTGCATTTCTTTGCCTGAGGGCTTTCTCGGGACTAAGAAGCCGGCTTTGCTCACCTTTGTGATGAGCTGCAAGTTCCCAGGAACTGACACCACCAAAAAGCAGCTCTCCATCTGTGACTGGTGGGAATTAGCTCCCCTTCCTTTGAATGGGAGAATTTTTCTGCATGCTCTACTGTGGGCTTCTAGAATTCTCCATGGGTTTGTGTCTGTAGCGGTTAACTGGCTTGATAACACACCCCTTTTTGACTGCTTTCCTTCCTCCACCCCGTCTGACTTCCCCTTAACCCAACAGTGTTTTCTGGGGTCACCCCTGAGATAAACTACTTGCACTGAAATTCTCACTCAGGGTCAGCCTCTGGGGAAACCCATAGTAAGACATGTGGAAAGGGGGGAATCCTCTGCAACTACACATGAACAAAAGATAGACAGAGGTCAGTTTAGCCAAAAGGGATCAGAGTCACAAATGTGTTTATAAAACCCTCCTGTTATCTCGATTTGATTTGCAAGGAAGCTTTGGGAAGTTTGCCGCTCTGCTGGGGTAGGGACCAGAGTGACCATGCAAAGGGAAAGCAGATGCACTCAGCCTGCGGCCTCACACATCTGCTGGATGAGCAACAACTATAATTTTCCAGGAGGGAGACAATATAAAAATTCACATAAAACTTTTTATTGTGTAAGTGACACTGGTTATTATAGTCAGCAATCAGAAAGCTACCCCGAGGATAGAGCTGCTCTGCCTATTAATGTAGAGCAAATGGCTAGCCTGTCTCTCAAGTCTCTCAGTGTAACAATGGAGATGCTAGGATTCATTCCAGAGGAGTTATAATATCAGCAAAATACAAGAAAGATGTGGCAAATATGTTTCAGGAAAGATAATAAAATAAAATCTAAGCATTTCAGAGCTCTTGGGGCAAATTGAACCCATGGGAATTGAAAAATAAAGGCTTGGAAAAAACACAGTTTTTTTTACAGAGGACAGGAGGAAAGTAATGTATTTCTCCATTTTATGCTACCCTACTGCTGAGGCTATTTCCAAACATAGAAAATATATTATTTAATCGGGATCCACAGTTTTGGTGTTTATAATCAGGTCTTCATCCAAAGATATAGATATATTTTTAGTACAGCATGGTGACAGTTCATGAATGCAATTTGTAAATAGCCCCTATGTAAGAATAACCAACACCTCACCCATCTTCTCCTTTAGTGTTGATGCTACTTCCTTTAGGGCCAGACTCTGTGGGGGCAGCCCACTCCACACCCTCCATTTCAACACAGCTCGAAGGGGCTCTGCATCACTCATCGGCTGTAGAAGACATCAGAATGACTTAGAGGTCATCAGCACTAAAATAATTTTGGGGAGGTATCCTGCTGCATTTTTTCAAATAGCCTAACTCAAGTGCTGTAACAAAGACCAGCATCTATAACTGGTCTTATCCCCCAAATCTTGACATTTAACAAAATGTAAATTTATTTATAGCTTTTATTAAAACTGAACACATGTGAGTGGAGCGGCAAAAGACATTAGTCCACAAGGTCATTCAGAAACCCAGGCTCCTTTCATCTATTGGTTCCACAATCCCTTAGACAGAAGTTGGAAACTTATTTATCATCTATTATCTATCTATCTGTATTTATAGACTTTACTTATCTATCTGTATTTATAGACTTTACTTTTGAGAGCAGTCTTAGGTTCACGGAAAACTTGAGCAGCAGGTACAGAGATACTCCATAGTCTCCCTGTCCCCCCAACATGCACAGCTGCCCCCACTGACAACATCCCCCACTGGTGTTATAATCGATGAACCTATACCAACACATCACAGTTTACATTATATTATTATTAAATCATAATATATACTATGAATATATTAAATTATGATATATTATTACATTACATTATTACAGAGTTTATATTCACTCTTGATGTATATTCTATGGGTTCAGACAAATGTATGATATGTATCCATCTTCACAGTGCCATAGTTTTCACTGCTCTAAAAATCCTCTGTGATCCACCTATTCATCCCTTCCTCCACCCTCCCCTAAACTCTTGGCAACCCTTGATCTTTCTACCATCTCCATGGTTTTGTCTTTTCCAGAATGTCATATCGTTGGAATTATATAGTATGTAGCCTTTCTGATTGGCTTCTTCCACTTAGTAACGTGCATTTAAGATTCCCCCATGTCTTAACATGGCTTGATAGCTCATTTCTTTTTATTTCTTTTAAAGATTTTTATTTATTCATTTGAGACAGAGAGATACAGAGAGAGAGAGCATGAGCAGGGGAGAGGCAGAGGGATAGGGAGAAGCAGGCTCCCAGCCAAGCCAGGACCCAGACGTGGGGCTTGATCCCAGGCTCCCGGGATCATGACCTGAGCTGAAGGCAGACGCTTAACCATCTGAGCCACCCAGGTGCCCCAGCTTATTTCTTTTTAGCAATGAATACTATTCCATTGTCTTGATGTGCCCCAGTTTATTTATTCATTAATCTACTGTTGGGCATCTTGGTTGTTCCAAGTTTTTGGCAAATAGCGAACTTTATTTTTAAAGGGCCAGATCGTACATATGTTCAGCTTTCTGAGTGATAGAATGTCTGTTGAAACTGCTGCCATTGTATTGTCAAAGCTTCCCTAAACAACACATAAACAAATAGACATAACGTTGTGTGGCAATAATGTTATTTACAAAAACAGGGTGTAGTATGCAGACTCCTGCCCTATGGTCTTGGACTCCTCCACTGGCCCTCATCAGCAGACAAGAGAAAAGAGAGAGCAGAAGATCTGGATAGTGTGGTAAATATTTTTAAAAAACAGTCACATAACCTTGCTCAGACCACATGAGCTCACCCAACAACAAGGGAGACTGGGAAATGTAGTTTAGTTGAATGTGCCCAGAGGAGAAAGGAAACAAGATTTTGTGAGCAGACGGCATTCTATACCAACCTGAGAACTAATCACTTTTTATGATATAGTGTCTCTGGAAAAGGTATTCTGAAATTCTAAATAACTGGTTTTAAAAGCCCTGGAAACACAATTCCTATGGGAATTAGAAACTCCTGAAAGCAATGAAAGAATTTGGCAAATTATAATACGATGTTTGAGAGAGGCATTGTTTAAGCAATGCCCGAAATCAACTATTTCCCATATGGATGAATTTTGCAAGTCTTAATGAGAAATTAAAAGGGATCTTGCTGGACTTCTGCTTGTAAACAGTTGGTTAACAGGGTATGACTCACACATAGGAGTAATAAATCTCTATTTCTTTTTAAATGCTTATAATTTCGGCTTCCCTTAATGGACATTGGTCTTTCTTCCTATTATACCAAATTAATAAGATTTGACTGAAGTCATGAATTTGGCCAATACACCAAGTTTTGTTTCCTTGTGTAGCTTTAGAGGACAATATTATCAAATTCAGTGTTTATTTCTCTCCAGTAATTCCTCAGAGTAATTATTTTTGTAGAGTCCGACAATGGAAAATAGTTATTTTGTACCATTTAAGGTCTGACCATGTTTAGTAGCATTAGCAAACCCAAGGATATAAATGAAATTTCATCAGACACTCTTGCCATGAAGGAAAGAAAAAAAGAATCCGCTGTAATTGTTCTTGTGTCTGGTTTGGGTCAGACTAAGTAAAAAACCAAAGAAATAAATCTAAAGCTCTTGTCTTCATTTTTCAGCCTTCAAGCCTTCTAATGAGGCAGAGCTGTGCAGATAAATCTAAAATTTTAATAAGGAAAAATGAAAAATATATGGCAGTTATTCTGCAGTGCCCTTCCAGGTCACCCTGAAATTTTTAAAGTTACTGTGATTGCTCTTGATTCTGGGTACATTTTGTCCATTTTGAAAGCAACTTGCTCCAAATATCAAATCACATTTAAAATTGTCTTAATTTGTTTTGTTCTGTTTTTAGATGCAGGTTTTTTTTTTGTTTTTTTTTTTAATTCTTTTTACCGATGATGTTTTGGCCTCTGGCAAGTTAACCTAATTCATCTGTTAGGGCAGTCGTTCTTCGCGTTTAGCAGGCCTGAGAATCACCTGGAAGTCTAGTTAAAAATACAGGTTCCTGAGCATTACTCTCAGAGACTCTGAATCAGCAGGTCTGGCCTGGGGCCTGAGATTCTGCATTTCTAACAAGCTCCCAGGTAATGTTGATGCTGGTGGTCTGGTACCACACTCTATTTAACACCCAAGTCAAGAGTCTTTCAATTGGAAACCCAACACAAGCTGGCTTAACAAATAGAAAATGTATTGGCTTGCAAAAATTAAAACTCCAGGCTGTCAGTCTGACTTTCTGCACTACAAATTCCATCTGCTCAAGTAATATCCTGAGGTTCCAGTTTGTCTCTCTTCCTCTCCTGGCTCCATTTCCCTTGTACTGGCAATTCCCTCATGATTGTAAATGGATTGTGGTGCTTCCGGCCTTATATTCTCAAGTTTCCAAGACCAATGGAGAAAAGGGACTGTTTTCTCCCTCAACTGTTGAAAAAAATTTCTCACTGTTATTGGCTATAATTGAGTAACATGATCATTTTGAACCAATCACTGTTTTCACTGTAAACCTAAGGATGTGATAGCCAATCAGTTTAGGTTAATCTGGACCTACCCCTAGATTTAAGGGATTCAGACACCTGCCATATCTCCTTTTCTCCATCAGAGATTATTCCAAAGCCATGGAGGTTCTCTCAGCTTGAGCTTAATGCAGTCTAGATGTGTACAAGTATTGATGCCCTTGCATCCCCCAACCAATGGGACATGGGATTCATGGATAGTGGTCCCCATCTCTCGGTTTTCAGACAATTATTACATGTATTCTATAATGCTTCTTAGAGGGTCGTGCTGGATTTTGTTCCAGTTGCCCACTGTGGAAACTAGCTCTATGGTAGAGTTTGTACAGACATTTCCTCTTTTTCTGTCTCTGACTCCCCACTCCTCACCCTGCCCCTGGAACCACCTCCCAAATAAACTACCTGTTCCCAAATGTTTACTTCATGTGCTACTTTTATGAAAGTCCCAACAGTAACCCTACCTGAACCATGTGGACTGACATTGGGGGGAGGGGTTGTTCTCCAGAGGGAGGGGTGAAAGGGTGCTGAGAAAGGAAAACAACATATTTCCCCTAAAACCAGGGGGAAATTTCTGGGTTTGGGTAAATTCACAAACAAATAATACTGAATTCCTATTCAATCAGAAAATAAATTTGAAGCTGAAGTACTGCATGCAATGGATCAAATGGCAGCAGACCAACTGTAGACACTGCCCATCCTACAGGTAGACTGGGAGAGGAGAATGGGACCTTGGATGTCATGTTACTTTTAAACATGGTTTTAGTTAATAATAAGTTTTAAAAAAATAAATATACTTTGTTACCCTCCATCTCAACTAATCTTGTAACATCTTACTCAAATGTCTAATGCTGCCATCTCCCCAACCTTCCTAGAATTGTGCATCCCAAGCTTCCCAGTGCATTCTGTATCTCAGTCTTCCATGTCTCAACTAAACCCCAGCTGTCAAAGCTTTCCTGACCTGTGTCCCATCTGCTAAGGATGGACCTAGGCTGAAGCTAGCTGATGGCCTGACATCCATGTGTTTAACAATGAGTGAGAATGGATATGACATGCAAAGTCTTGCTTCAGCCAGGAAATAGTTCCATTATTGTGCCTTTCTGGAAAGCATTAGCCAAATGTTTTAGATAAATGAGTTCCCAGGAACTTTTCTCTCATGAGAGGTACTATCACCTAATTTTTGGGAAATGCTGGATATTGCCTTTTCCTTTCAGAGTCACGGTAAGCATTCAAGGCTCTGATCATTTGGGCTGAAAACAGTATTAACTTTACTTAATCCAGATTCTTCCTGACTTAGGTGATTCTGGCTCTGAGTTTTTGCTGTTATTACTATTTTTGTAGTACTTTTCATGGAAAACCATTCACATCTTAAAAACCTCAAACACTTCTAAAAATTCTGCCCTAGCGTAAAAGTGACAACTAAATTGGGAAATTCTATTACCCCTGTGGAAAAATAGGAGAGACCTTTAGGTAATTCATCTTGGTGAAAGCTGAGACTCTACCTACTTACATATGGGTCTGGCTCTGGGCTCATTTCCAGGCCTGCCCAAGATTTCTACCCCTCACTCTTGGTGTTGCCATGGCATGTTATTTCCCTGAAGGCCAGGGAAGTGCTAAAAATGGGTAGTTTCTATAGTATTCAGTAGAATCAGAATTGGAGCCACCATATCTGACATCGCTTTAGCAGATATGGCAAATGTATTATTTTTTGTAATGTACTACCTAAGAAACTGGGATTATTAACCAAGTCCACACATTTCGAATAGAATGACTGTGGTGGTGTGTGCATGTGCTTCTAGCTGTACATGATTAAAACACATAGAGCCCTTTAGTTACAGTACCTACTTTCCACATGGGAATCATGATCTACTAAAAGTGAAAGCTGTATTTTATATTTGTAATGGTGGAAAATGAATGTTATTTTAGAACAGGGGATTAAGTTCACCAAGGAAAGGATTTGCACATGAGCAAAAGCTCAGCAGTGACTTCAAGGGAACTTTTAAAAATGCATTGTAGTAATTTTTCCTAATGCACTGTGTTACAGGGTAACACACAGTAAAAAACCCAAATCCCTGAACCGAAGAGGCTTTCTCAAATTACTCATTGCAAATGGCAGCATCCCCCCAACTCCTTGAAACCCTTCTTTTCTGCTTAACTTTTGTCCATCATGCTATCCCAACTGTCAAACCATATATTTATTTGTTTCTGCACAATAGAACAAAAGCTGAGTGAGACCCCAGGCTTCATTGTGTTCACTGCTTGGCACACTGTAGGACTGCCAGAAATATTTCTTGAATCTATGAATGCAAGTATTAGCCTATTGTCCTAATGGTTTTATTTCTAGAAATCACATATACCTTATCCAGTCCTTCGTGTAAGCAAGTAAGTAAATGTATTTGGCAAAGAAATTGAGGTTACACTCATGATTTTATTTCCCCTTTTCTCCAATAAGCTCTTAAATCTTTTTGCAGGTGGTGGTTTTTCGATAATGATTTGGAAATTGCAGTGCATTGTTCTGTCAGGGTACCTGGCAAGTTTGAGATCAGAAGGATGAAAGATTTTTGCAGGGTAATTGCCACTTAATGGCAGCAGAACTGTGATTAGCCTAGAGAAAACAAATATTATATAGGATTATACTTGTTCGTTATTATAGAGAAATGTGAACATTATACAGAATTCATTGGTGTAACTATAGATACATTTTTGTTTGTATAGTTTGGCTCATATCCAGGCTTTGGTGCTATCAAGATCTGGCTCAAATCTCTGTACATATTAACTGGGCCACCTGGAAATTTTCTTAGCCTGAGTTACAGTTTCCTCATTTGTGAATACAGGTGAGAATATCCACTGCTGGGGATTATTGTAATGACTGGAAATTTAAAAAAATATGAAAGAACCTATTTTCTTTTTTTTTTTTTAAAGATTTTATTTATTTGTCAGAGAGAGAGAGAGAGCACAAGCAGGGGGATCAGAAGGCAGAGGGAGAAGCAGGCTCCCTGCCCAGCAAGGAGCCTGATGCGGGACTTGATCCCAGGACTCTGGGATCATGACCTGAGCTGAAGGCAGTTGCTTAACCGACTGAGCCACCCAGGCATCCCAAAAGAACCTATTTTCAATAGGTGGTCATTATTGTTATCATTGGATTAACATATTTCATGAACTCTGTATTACTTTTCTAGGGCTGCAGTAACACAGTGACACAACCTGGAGGAGGTGGAGGGAGACTTAAAACAACAGATTTTTGTTCTCTCAAAGTTCTCATGGCTAGAAGACCCAAATCAAGGTGTTAGCAGGACCATGTTCACTCTGCAACCTGTAGGGGACAATCAATCTTTCCTTGCTTTTTCCTAGCTCTGGCGGGGCTATCCGTCCTTGGCATTCCTTGGCTTGCAACTGCATCATTTCAATCTCTGCTTCTGTCTTCATGGGATATTTTCCCTGTAAGTCTGTGTCTTCACATGACCATCTTATTTTACAAGGTAATTAAAAGAAAAGCACAGGCCCAAAATGGC
Organism: Phoca vitulina; assembly: GCF_004348235.1. NCBI lineage: Eukaryota > Metazoa > Chordata > Mammalia > Carnivora > Phocidae > Phoca > Phoca vitulina. Next base: position 24,588,487 of record NW_022589725.1, read on the forward strand.
GCCTCTTAGAACAAGTCGGCAAACCAAGACTTAATATCTAATCTACTATAGTTTCAACCCCCTGGAAATGTAACCTTTAACCAGTAACATGGGATTTCCTGGTCAATACTAAGAAATTTACTGATAGACCCCGTCTGCTCCCCTTAGGAAGGCAACTGTTTCTAAATAATGCATTTTCTGCTAATAAATATCTTTCTTTTTTAATGGCCTCCCTCTGCCTTTAAAAACTTCTCTCTCTCTTAGCTCAGTGGACCTCCCTTCTACTTTCTAGATTCATGAATCATTTAATAAAACCAATTAGATCTTCAAGTTTACTTGGTTGAATTTTTTTTTTTAACAAAGGACACCAATCTTATGGATGAAGGGCCCTAATGACCTCATTGTAACTTGATTACATCTGCAAAGACCCTATTTCCAAATACAAGTACCAGGGGTAAGGACTCAACATATCTTTGGGGCAACATAATTCAACCTATAACAAACTTACATGAATTCATGAGTTCTCCTCCTAGCCCACCACCTGTATTTCTAGTTCTGCTGTAATCCTTTTCAACCCATCAACCTGTAGCCACTCCAGAACGTTTTCAGCCCAGAAAGAAAAGAACTTTCTGATTCAGAGAAAACTACAAGACCAGCAACTTCCTAAAGGTTTCAGAAAGAACAAGGAAGCCTGACATTGCCAGGCTCTAAAAGCCAAACAGCTTGGAGAAAGAGGTTTAAAGCTTGTAAATATCAAAGAGCCTCTGGAATACTGGGGGCAGGAAGAACAGTCCTAAACACAGTGAAACATGAATAAAGTTGGACTGCGTTCATTGGCTTCACTCCCAGGGCAAAATTATTCTCCCCTTTCCAAAAGTAGCATTTAGCACACCATTAGTTTGGAATGGTTATTGTCTTTGTGGAATACATTATTTTTTACAGTTTATGGCAGGAATTGACACACAAGGTCACATTATCCTGTATTTCTACTCAGATACACACAGGTAGGATTGTAGCCCTGATGGGCCTTTTGAGGCTGATCTAATCTGATCCCTACCCTAAACAAGGTCATTTTCCTGCCCGCTGCAATAACCATCTTCTCATCTGGTTCCTTAACTCTAGCATCATTCTTTACATTTTATATATCCTTTCTGATTAGAGAAGAAATACATTGCCATTTTACATATAGAAAAAATAAAATAAAATTGCCCCACAAGCTTGTTGCTTTTTTATAAGAATCATTTGAAACCTTGATTTTTAATGACTTTCTAATACTCCATTGTCTGATGTACCGTAATTGTTTTAGTCAATGCCATATTAGTGACCATTTACATAGTTGCCATCCTTTTCATTCTTATAAAAGTTGCCATAGTGACCATTTGTGTTCCCCAAAGCATTAGTTCTAATTTGTATCCTCAGTTAAAAGTTTTTAGAACCCAATGGTCAAAATATGTCCATTCTCTAACATGGAACGAACTATGGTCACCTTGAAGGAGGAAATAAACACATCAGGTCTCAACAGATTTGTCCTGTTCTTTTATGATGGTCCATATGTGGAGTCATCGAGAAGAGGGTAAAAAGGGGTGCCTTTGGCTTCAATATTCTTAGGTTGTGTTCACTTGCCCTCCTACATGCACAGATGGGAAGAGTCTACCTAAAGCTGTTCTCTGGCTCCTGACAGAATCTGATGTAATTTCCCCATCTATTATTCCCAAAGGCCTTAGAAAGAGCCATTAGGAAAATCTTGGATCTCAGCCCACATTGATTTACTATAAGCAGCCAGAAAGTGGGTTTGTGGTAGGCCTTCCGACGTTGGGAGCAGTTTGTGGTGTACAGATTATGTTCCTCTCAATCACTGTGCCTTCATCAGTCAGGGCAATTAGAGACCATGCTGTTATATCTCCTCCCCATGAACTCCCATCTTCCAGACCCAATCAAGAAGCAGGAGGTGGGCCTCTTCTTAACCCAAATCTACCCTGGCTGGGTTCCAATCAAAATTTTCTCATCGTTTCTTGCTCCCCCCCTCCATAGAGGGACCTCTATTCTTCAATCATGTCTTTGGCAATTTAAATGACGGATGGCTTTTTGCATATCATTAGCAGGGCTTGGAGAGAATGATAACTGCACATCCCCACTGATCAGGGCAATAAGATAAAGAATTTATCTGGGAACCATTTTGCCAGATGACAGAGTAGAAGCCAAAAACCAACATAGAAAATCTAACCCAGTGTTTGCTGTTTGCTGAAAGAGATAGCTTTCTCATCTGAGATTTGACTCCATTTTACTAGTGAAGAGAGAACAAAATAGCTCGAGTACACACTGCAAAAAGGTGGGATTCATTTATACTTTCCTGAGGATGAATTTTTTGCTATTCAAAGTGCGGTGCAGGGGTAAGCAACCTTAGCATCTCCTGGGGGCTAGTCAGAGTCAGAAATGCAGATTCTTTGTCCGCACTGAACCAGAACATCCATTTAACAAGATCCCCAGCTAATGTATTTGCTTGTTATGCCTTCTAAAGCACTGATCTATTATATATAAGGTATGAGCATTTAGTTGCCTGGATGACACCTTTTAATTTTTTTATATATTTATTTAATTTTTTATTATGTTCAGTTAGCCACTGTATAGTAACATCATTAGCTTTTTTTTATTATGTTATGTTAGTCACCATACAAGTACATCATTAGTTTTTAATGTAGTGTTCCATGATTCATTGTTTGTGTATAACACCCAGTGCTCATCACAACACGTGCCCTCCTTAGTACCCATCACCCAGTTACCCCATCACCCCACACCTTTTTAAAAACCTTCTCACCTTATAAAACAAAACAAACTGAAAACATTCGAGTTCTTCCAGGATCGAACTGAACTGCTTGTGGGACTTGTACCCAAAAATTCAGTCTAAGGAATGGAATTGTTCGCCTGGATCTCCTTTTATTTTTAATTAAGTAACTTTAAGTAGTTTAATTTATTGGAAAGTAATAGACAATTGGTAAAATTTTCGAAGAGCATAAAAATGTATACATTGCAAAGTAAGACTTCATTTTAGACAGTTTCATCCCTCGAGTTAATCACTACTAATAGATATTTTTTATATTTTTGTATAATCTTCCAGAAATATTCCATGATACATACATACATATATACATATATATATATATATTTGCTATTTACTATTTTCTACTATATGCAATAGTCCACACTTTTGTTTTTCAGCATGTTTTAAATATCCTGTAACACACATAGAGAGATCTCCCTCATTGTTTTTAATGTTTACATAATATTTTTCCTGTCTTTGCATCAAAATTTGTTACTGTTCAGTTTCATTTTAGAATATCTCTAGCTTCTTTGTTTGTTTGTTTTGGCTACTCCAAATGATATTACAAGGGATGTCTCTGTGCATACGTGTCTGCATACATGTATGTTTAACTATGACCTAAAAATCCAAGAATAAAATTGCTGGTTGTAAGGATAGAACATTTAAAGTTTTGTTAGATTTTGACAATCTGCCCTCCAGACACAACTGTTTTCACTAGTATCCCTCCAACAATCCACAAGATTTGTGACTACCCTAAGTTCCTGCTTTAGTGAGATATCAAACTTGAAATGTGTAATCTGAATCTGATTTCTATTTTATATGCATATCTTTCATTATGAGTGAATTTGAGCATATATTTATGTATTTAGAAGTCGTCTTTATTTCTATTTTGTGAAATGTGTTTATTTTTTCAGCTGTCATTTTCTTTTTGTATTTCTATCTTTATCGAAATATATTTGACATAACATTAGTGTAAATTTAAGGTATACAGAGTGATGGTTTGATATGCAGATATTGTAAAATGATTACCATAATTACCATAATAAGGTTAGTTAAAACATTTATTACCTCACATTGTTACCTTTTTGTGTATGTGTGTTAAGAACATTTAAGATCTACTCTCTTAACAATTTTTCAGTATAAACTACAACATGGTTAACTGTGGTCACTATGCTGTACATTAGGTTCCCAGAACTCATTCATCTTATAACTAGAAGTTTGTACACTTTGAACACCATCAGTCATTTGTCCCACTCCCTAGCTCCTGACAACTACTAATTTACTCTTCATTTCTGTGAGTTCAGTTTTTTTAGATTTCCACATATAAATGAGATCACACGGTATTTGTCTTTCTTTATCTGACTTACTTTATTTAGCATAATGCCCTCAAGTTTCAACCATGTTGTTGCAAATGGCAGGATTTCCTTCTTTCTTATGGCTGAATAAGATTCCATTATTCATATTTTTTAATCCATTCATCCATCAACGGACACCAGATAAATACTGCAATGAACACAGGGGTTGCAGATATCCCTTCAAGATAGTGATTTCATTTCCTTCAGATATATACCCAGAAGTGGAATTGCTGGATCATATGGTAGTTCTATTTTTAATTTTTTTTTATTATGTTATGTTAATCACCATACATTATATCATAAGTTTTTGGTGCAGTGTTCCATGATTCATTGTTTGCGTATAACACCCAGTGCTCCATGCAGAACATGCCCTCTTTAATACCCATCACCAGGCTAACATATCCTCCCACCCCCCTCCCCTGTAGAACCCTCAGTTTGTTTTTCAGAGTCCGTCGCCTCTCGTGGTTCTTCTCCCCCTCCGATTTCGCCCCCTTCATTCTTCCCCTCCTCCTATATTCTTCTTTATTCTTTTTTAACATATATTGTATTATTTGCTTCAGAGGTACAGATCTGTGATTCAACAGTCTTGCACAATTCACACCACTCACCATAGCACATACCTTCCCCAGTGTCTATCACCCAGTCACCCCATCCCTCCCACCCCCCACCACTCCAGCAACCTTCAGTTTGTTTCCTGAGATTAAGAATTCCTCGTATCAGTGAGGTCATATGATACATGTCTTTCTCTGATTGACATATTTCGCTCAGCATAACACCCTCCAGTTCCATCCATGTCGTTGCAAATGGCAAAATCTCATTCCTTTTGATGGCTGCATAATATTCCAGTGTATATATATACCACTTCTTCTTTATCCATTCATCTGTCAATGGACATCTTGGCTCTTTCCATAGTTTGGCTATTGGGACATTGCTGCTATAAACATTGGGGTGCATGTATCCCTTCAGATCCCTACATTTGTATCTTTGGGGTAAATACCCAGTAGTGCAATTGCTGGGTCGTAAGGTAATTCTATTTTCAACTTTTTGAGGAACCTCTGTACTGTTTTCCAGAGTGGCAGCACCAGCTTGCATTCCCACCAACAGTGGAGGAGGGTTCCCCTTTCTCCACATCCCTGCCAACATCTGTCGTTTCCTGACTTGATAATTTTAGCCATTCTGACTGTTGTGAGGTGGTATCTCATTGAGGTTCTGATTTGGATTTCCCTGATGCCGAGCGATGTTGAGCACTTTTCATGTGTCTGTTGGCCATTTGGATGTCTTCTTTGGAAAAATGTCTGTTCGTGTCTTCTACCCATTTCTTGATTGGATCATTTGTTCTTTGGGTGTTGAGTTTAATAAATTCTTTATAGATTTTGGATACTAGCCCTTTATCTGATATGTCATTTGCAAATATCTTCTCCCATTCTGTCGGTTGTCTTTTGGTTTTGTTGACTGTTTCTTTTGATGTGCAAAAGCTTTTTATCTTGATGAGGTCCCAATAGTTCATTTTTGCCCTTGCTTCCCTTGCCTTTGGTGATGTTTCTAGGAAGAAGTTGCTGCCGCTGAGGTCGAAGAGGTTGCTGCCTTTGTTCTCCTTTAGGATTTTGATGGACTCCTGTCTCACACTGAGGTCTTTCAACCATTTGGAGTCTATTTTTGTGTGTGGTGTAAGGAAATGGTCCAGTTTCATTCTTCTGCATGTGGCTATCCAATTTTCCCAACACCATTTGTTGAAGAGACTCTCTTTTTTCCATTGGACATTCTTTCCTGCTTTGTCGAAGATGAGTTGACCATAGAGTTGAGGGTCCATTTCTGGGCTCTCCATTCTGTTCCATTGATCTATGTGTCTGTTTTTTTGTGCCAGTACCATACTCTCTTGATGATGACAGCTTTGTAATAGAGCTTGAAGTCCGGAATTGTGATGCCACCAGCTTTGCTTTGCTTTTCAACATTCCTCTGGCTATTCAGGATCTTTTCTGGTTCCATACAACTTTTAGGATTATTTGTTCCATTTCTTTGAAAAAAGTGGATGGTATTTTTATAGGAATTGCATTGAATGTGTAGATTGCTCTAGGTAGCATTGACATCTTCACAATATTTGTTCTTCCAATCCATGAGCATGGAACGTTTTTCCATTTCTTTGTGTCTTCCTCAATTTCTTTCATGAGTATTTTATAGTTTTCTGAGTACAGATTCTTTGCCTCTTTGGTTAGATTTATTCCTAGGTATCTTATGGTTTTGGGTGCAATTGTAAATGGGATCGACTCCTTAATTTCTCTTTCTTCTGTCTTGTTGTTGGTGTATAGGAATGCCACTGATTTCTGTGCATTGATTTTATATCCTGCCACTTGACTGAATTCCTGTATGAGTTCTAGCAGTTTTGGGGTGGAGTCTTTTGGGTTTTCCACATAAAGTATCATATCATCTGCAGAGAGTGAGAGTTTGACTTCTTCCTTGCCGATTCGGATGCCTTTGATTTCTTTTTGTTGTTTGATTGCTGTGGCTAGGACTTCTAATACTATGTTGAATAACAGTGCTGATAGGGAACATCCTTGCTGTGTTCCTGACCTTAGAGGGAAAGCTCTCAGTTTTACCCCATTGGGATTGATATTTGCTGTGGGTTTTTCAAAGATGGCTTTTATGATATTGAGGTATGTACCCTCTATGCCTATACTCTGAAGAGTTTTGATCAAGAAAGGATACTATACTTTGTCAAATGCTTTTTCTGCATCTATTGAGAGGATCATATGGTTCTTGTTCTTTCTTTGATTAATGTATTGTATCACGTTGATTGACTTGCGGATGTTGAACCAACCTTGCAGCCCAGGGATAAATCCCACTTGGTCGTGGTGAATAATCCTTTTAATGTACTGTTGGATCCTATTGGCTAGTATTTTGGTGAGAATTTTTGCATCCATGCTCATTGGGGATATTGGTCTGTAATTCTCCTTTTTGATGGGGTCTTTGTCTGGTTTTGGGATCAAGCTAATGGTGGCCTCATAAAATGAGTTTGGAAGTTTTCCTTCCATTTCTATTTTTTGGAACAGTTTCAGAAGAATAGGTATTAATTCTTCTTGAAATGTTTGGTAGAATTCCCCTGGGAGCCAACTGGCCTGGGCTTTTGTTTGCTGGGAGATTTTTGATGACTGCTTCAATTTCCTTAGTGGTTATAGGTCTGTTCAGTTTTTCTATTTCTTCCCAGTTCAGTTTTGGTAGATAATACATGTATAGGAATGCATCCATTTCTTCTAGATTATCTAATTTACTGGCATATAGTTGCTCATAATATGTTTTTATAATTGTTTGTATTTCTTTGGTGTTGGTTGTGATCTCTCCTTTTTCGTTCATGATTTTGTTGATTTGGTTCATTTCTCTTTTCTTTTTGATAAGTCTGGCCAGGGGCTTATCAATCTTGTTAATTCTTTCAACGAACCAGCTCCTAGTTGCATTCATCTGTTCTACTGTTCTTTTGGTTTCTATTTCATTGATTTCTGCTCTGATCTTTATGATTTCTCTTCTCCTGCTGGGTTTAGGCTTTATTTGCTGTTCTTTCTCCAGCTCCTTTAGGTGTAGGGCTAGGTTGTGTATTTGAGACCTTTCTTGTTTCTTGAGAAAGGCTTGTATTGCCATACACTTTCCTCTTAGGACTGCCTTTGCTGCATCCAAAAGATTTTGAACAGTTGTGTTTTCATTTTCATTGGTTTCCATGAATTTTTTTAATTCTTCTTTAATTTCCTGGTTGACCCATATGTTCTTTAGCCTCCTTGTATTTGAGTTCTTTCCGACTTTCCTCTTGTGATTGAGTTCTAGTTTCAAAGCATTGTGGTCTGAAGATATGCAGGGAATGATCCCAATATTTTGGTACCGGTTGAGACTTGATTTGTGACCTAGGATGTGATCTATTCTGGAGAATGTTCCATGGGCACTAGAGAAGAATGTGTCTTCTGTTGCTTTGGGATGGAATGTTCTGAATATGTCTGTGAAGTCCATTTGGTCCAGTGTGTCATTTAAAGTCTTTATTTCCTTGTTGATCTTTTGCTTAGATGATCTGTCCATTTCAGTGAGGGGGGTGTTAAAGTCCCCCACTACTATTATATTGTTGTCGATGTGTTTCTTTGCTTTTGTTATTAATTGGCTTACATAATTGGCTGCTCCCATATTAGGGGCATAGATATTTACAATTGTTAGATCTTCCTGTTGGATAGACCCTTTAAGTATGATATAGTGTCCTTCCTCATCTTTTATTACACTCTTTGGTATAAAATCTAATTTGTTTGCCATAAGGATTGCCACCCCAGCTTTCTTTTGGTGTACATTAGCATGGTCAATCGTTTTCTACCCCCTCACTTTCGATCTGGGGGTGTCTTTGGGTCTAAAGTGAGTCTCTTGCAGACAGCATATCGATGGGTCTTGTTTTTTATCCAATCTGATAGCCTGTGTCTTTTGATTGGGGCATTTAGCCCATTTACATTCAGGGTAACTATTGAAAGATATGAATTTAGTGCCATTGCATTGCCTGTAAGGTGACTGTTACTGTATATTGTCTGTGTTCCTTTCTGGTCTATGTTGCTTTTAGGCTCTCTCTTTGCTTAGAGGACCCCTTTCAATATTTCTTAGGGCTGGCTTTGTATTTGCAAATTCCTTTAGTTTTTGTTTGTCCTGGAAGCTTTTTATGTCTCCTTCCTTTTTCAATGACAGCCTAGCTGGGTATAGTATTCTTGGCTGCATATTTTTCTCGTTTAGCACTCTGAATTTATCATGCCAGTCCTTTCTGGCCTGTCAGGTCTCTGTGGATAGGTCTGTTGCCAGTCTAATGTTTCTTCCATTGTAGGTTACATATCTCTTCTCCCGAGCTGCTTTCAGGATTTTCTCTTTGTCTCTGAGACTCGTAAGTTTTACTATTAGATGTCAGGGTGTTGACCTATTTTTATTGATTTTGAGGGGGGTTCACTGTGCCTCCTGGATTTAGATGCCTCTTTCTTTCCCCAAATTAGGGAAGTTCTCTGCTATAATTTGCTCCAATATATCTTCTGCCCCCCTCTCTCTTTCTTATTCTGGAATCCCAATTATTCTAATGTTGTTTTGTTTTATGGTATCACTTATCTTTTGAATTCTGCCCTCGTGATCCAGTATTTGTTTCTCTCTTTTTCTCAGCTTCTTTATTTTCCATCATTTGGTCTTTTATATCACTAATTCTCTCTTCTGCCTCATTTAAGCTAGCAGTTAGAGCTTCCATTTTTTGATTGCACCTCCTTAATAGCCTTTCTGATTTCGACTTGGTTAGATTTTAGTTCTTTTATTGCTCCAGAAAGGGTTTCTCTAATAACTTCCATCCTTTTTTCAAGCCCAGCTAGTATCTTTAAAATCATCATTCCGAACTCTAGTTCTGACATCTTACTAATGTCCATATTGATTAGGTCCCTGGCAGTCGGTACTACCTCTTGTTCTTTTTGTTGAGGTGATTTTTCCCATCTTGTCATTTTGTCCAGAGGAGAATAATTGAGTGAGACAACAAAATGCTAACAGGGTAACAATGTCCCCAGAAAATATACACTAAACAAATAAAAAAAATACCTGAAACTGGGGGAAAAGAAAGGAAAAGAAAGAAAAAAGAAAAAAAGAAAAAGAAAAAGATAAAAAAAACAAAACAAAACAAAACAAAAAAATGGAATATGACGAAATATGATCAGGCTGGTGCATAGATCAGCACCACACACTAGATTTTGGGTGTATTTTGGTCTGTTAGAAGAAAGTGCCTGCCAAAATTTTAAAGAAAGAAAAATTTATATATGTACAAAAATAAGGGTTAATATGATGAACAGATGGAATATGACTGTAAAGATGAAAATTATAAAAGATTTTATAAAAGGAATCGATAAGATAAGTTGGGTGAAAAAAGAAAGAAGAGGATTTAAAAAAAAAAGGAGAGAATGTGATCAGGCAGGAGACTAGAACAAAGCCATACACTATAGATTTAGGGTATATTTTGATCTGTTAGAAGAATGTGTATCTCAAAATTATAAAGAGAGATCAACTTATACATATATATACACCAAAAATAAGGTTAACTTCTATGAAGGGATAGAATATGGCTCTAAAAATGAAAAATAAAAAGTGCTTTTTCAAAAAGGGATTGATAAGATGTTGGTTGAAAAAGGGAAAAAGAAAAATTCAAAAAAAGAAAAGAGACTTAAAAAAAATTAACTTTGAAAGACTAAAGAATCATGGGAAAAAAGCCATGAATTCTATGTGCAGTATTCCCCTAGTGCTGGAGTTCTGCCATTCTCATTGATGGGTAAACTTGGCCTTGGCTGGGTGTTCTTGCTGATCTTCTGGGGGAGGGGCCTGTTGCCGCGGTGCCCAAATGTCTTTGCCGGAGGCGGAATTGCCCCACCCTTAACGGGTTCAGGCTAAGTAATCTGCTCGGGTTTGCTCTCGGAGCTTTTGTTCCCTGCAAGCTTTCCCTACAGCTTTGGAGGCCGAGAGTGAAAATGTCGGCCTCCCAATCTCTGCCCCGGAGGAGCCGAGAACTCGGGGCCCTGCTCCTCAGTGCACCCCCAGAGAAAAGCAGTCAATCACTCCCGTCTCCCCGGTCTCCGGCTGCACTCCGTGCTCACCCAGCCTGTGACCGAGCATTTCTATCTCTGGCCCCCGACCCCATGTGGAGTCTCCAAACCCAGCAGATCCCTGCAGTCTGCTCCTGTGCCACTCCTCCTGTGGGAGGAAGGGGAATCTCCCCAGATCTGTCGCTTGTTGGGTCCATGCGGGAAGAGCAGGGGCCTGACTGTGCCGTGGATCATGTTTTATGGCAACCCCGAGCCGAGAGCCCGCGCCTCGGCTCTGTCTCTGCAGCTGACTTTACCGCTGCAATACCTGGGAGCTCTGCCGCACTCAGGCACCCCCGGTCTTTCTGTGACCCCGAGGGTCCTGGGACCACACTGTCCCTCGAGGCTTCCACCCCCCACTTAGCCACCAGAGTGACGTCCCTCAGCGGAGCAGACTTCTAAAAGTTCTGATTTTGTGCTCCGCGGCTCTATCACTTGCTAGAAGCGGCCGGCGGAGGCCCCCTCCCCCGCCGTCTATCCTCCAGAATATCTCCTCGGATTCACTTCTCCACACGTCCTACCTTCCAGAAAGTGGTCGCTTTTCTGTTCAGAGAGTTGTTGCTATTCTTTTCTTCGATCTCCTGTTGAGTTTGTAGGTGTTCAGAATGGTTTGATCCCTATCCAGCTGAATTTGTGGGACCAGATGAAATCCAGGTCTCCTACTCCTCTGCCATCTTTGGAGAACTGTCCTATTTTTAATTTTTTGAGGAACTGTTTTCCAGAATGACTGTACCAATTTACATCCCCACCAACACTGCACAAGTATTGGCTTGCAACCTCCTTGGAAGCTTCTTGGGTAATATTCTGAAATCAGCTTTCATGCTTGGAGGGCAGGGAAAGACCAAAGAAAGAATTAGGCCACTCCAGATTGATAGGTGACAGGTTTAATAAGCAGCAGAACTTACCTATGAGGCTTGTCCTAGGCAGCTGCAAGATGAGTAGATCTCCACACCTGCCTGCCAAATCTTAAAAAGTTTTTATGGAGGCCTTAACTGGGTTCAGTCACATATACCATCCAGATGGTCTCAACACCAGGTTGTCTCAAGGCTTTGTCCTTGGAGCAACCCCTGGCAGCTGGGAAGTCAAGGGTGCAATGACAGAGAGGGGTGAGGAGCCTCCAACTGCCTGGATCCAGCTCACAGGTCATCCAGGGGTCACATCCTCTCAGTAACTTCCTCCAACAACAAGGGTCCCTTTTTCTCTGCAAACTCACCAAAGCTGGTTATCTCTTGCCTTTTTGATGATGACAATTCTAACAGATGTGAGGTAATATATCACTGTGGTTTTGATTTGCATTTCCCTGATGATAAGTGATGTTAAGCACCTTTTCATGGACTTGTTGGCCATTTGTATATCTTTGGAAATATATCTATTCAGGTCCTTTGCCCATTTTTTAATCAGATTTTTTTTTTTTTTTTTTTTGCTACTAAGTTGTATGAGTCCCTTCTTTATTTTGGATATTAACCTCTCATCAGATATATAATTTGTAAATATTTTCTCCAATTCTGTAGGTTGCCTTTTTATTTTGTTGATTTTTTGCTGTGCAGAGCTTTTCAATTTGATGTAGCCCCACTTGTTTATTTTGCTTTTGTTGCTTGTGTTTTTGATGTTATATCCAATATATTGCTAAGAGCAATGTAAGATTTTCCTCTATGTTTTCTTCCAAGTGTTTTAGTTTCAGGTATTATATTTAATCCATCTTGAGTTAATTTTTGTAAGTGGTATAAGATATGGTTCCAATTTTATTATTTTGAATGTGAATATTCAGTTTTCCCAGTATAATTTATGAAGAGACTATTTTTAAATATTATGGGCCACCATGTGCCTGGGTTTATTTCTGGGCTCTTGATTCTGTTCTGTTGGTCTGTGTGTATGTTTTTTGGTAAGTACTATACTGTTTTGATTACTATATCTTTGTAGTATAGTTTGAAATTAGGATGTGTGGTGCCTCTAGCTTTCTTATTCTTTCTCAAGATTGTTTTGGCTTTCTAAGGTCTTTGGTGGTTCTATAAGAATTTTAGGATTATTCTTACTATTTCTGTGAAAAATACCATTGCAATATTGATAGAGATTGCAATGAATCTGTATATTGCTTTGATTAGTATGAACATTTTAATAATATTAATTATCCTCACATATGAACTCTGAATATCTTTTCATTTATTTGTATCTTTTTCAATTTTTTTTTCAATGTCTTATAGTTTTTAATGTACAGGTCTTTCACCTTGTTGGTCAAATTGATGCCTAAATATTTTATTGTTTTTGATGCTAATGTAGATGGGATTTTTTTCTTTATTTCACTTTTAGATAGTTTGCTTTTGTGTGTAGAAATGCAAGTGATTTTTGTGTGTTGATTTATGTATCCTGCAATTTTACTGAACTTGTTTGTTAGTTCTAACATTTTTCAGTGGTTTCTTTAGGATTATATATATATAGTCATGTCATTCACAAACAGAGACAATTTTACTTCTTCCTTTTCTTTTTGGATGCCTTTTTATTTCCTTTTTTGTTGCCTGATTACTTCAGTTAGGACTTCTGGTACTATGTTGAATAGGAGTGATGAGGGTGGGTACCCTTGTCTTATTCCTAATCATAGAGGAAGAGTCTTCAAATTTTTACCTTTGAGTATGATGTTAGCTGAGGGTTAGTCATATATGGCCTTTATTATGTTGAGGTATATTACATCTATACCAAATTTGTTACATGCTTTTATCATGAAAGGATGTTGAATTTTTGTCAAATACTTTTTCTGCATCTATTGGGATGATCAAGTGATTTGTATCTTTCTATTAATATGGTAAATTACATTTATTAGTTTGCATATGTTTAACCACCCTTGCATCCCAGGGATAAATCCCACTTGATCATAGTTTATGATTCTTTTAATTGTTGATGAATTCAGTTTGCTAGGATTTTGTGGAGAATTTTCCCATCTATATTCATCAGGGATATTGATCTATAGTTTTCTTGTAGCGTCTTTATTTGGTTTTGGTATCACAGTAATGCTGGCCTAGTAAAATGCCTTTGGTATGGTTCTCTTCTCTGTAATTTTTTGAAAGAGTTTGAGTAGGATTGACATTAATTATTCTTTAAATATTTGGTAGAATTCACAGGTGAAACCATCTGCTCCTGGGATTTCTTTGTCAGGAGATGTTGATTACTGCTTCAATTTCCTTAGTCATTAGTCTGTTCAGATTTTCTTCATGATTTAGTCTTGGTAGATTATATGTTTCTAGGAATTTATCCATTTCCCCTAGGTTATCCTATTTTTTGGTGTGTAATTATTCATGGTAGCCTTTTCTGATCCTTTGTATTTTTGTGATGTCAGTTGTAATGTCTCCTCTTTCATTTACAATTTTGTTTGAGTCTCCTCTCTCTTTTAGCTAAAATGTTTGTCAATTTTGTTGATCTTGTAAAAAACCAACTCTTAGTTTCATAGACTTTTTATTGTCTTTCTATTTTCTATTTCATTTATTTCTGTCCAAATCTTTATTATTTTCAGGGTGCTTGGGTGGCTCGATTGGTTAAGCAACTGCCTTTGGCTCAGGTCATGATCCCAGAGTCCTGGGATCGAGCCCCACATCAGGCTCCCTGCTAAGCAGGGAGCCTGCTTCTCCCTCTTCTGCTCCCCCTGCTTGTGCTCTCTCTCTCTCTGTCAAATAAATAAAATCTTTAAAAAAACTTTATTATTTTGTTCCTTTTGCTAACTTTGGGTTTAGATCATTCTTCTTTTACTAGTTCCTTGAGGTATAACATAAGGTTGTTTATTTGATATCTTTTTCTTTTTTTAATTTATGCATTTACTGCTTAAGTTTCCCTAGTTCCTTTATTATTTATTTATTTATTTATTTATTTATTTGACAGAGAGAGGGAGAGAGAGAGCACAAGCAGGGGCAACAGTAAGCAGAGGGAAAGATAGAAGCAGACTCCCCCGTGGAGCAGGGAGCCTGATGCAGAGCTCGACCCCAGGACCCTAGAATTATGACCTGAGCCAAAGGCAGATGCTTAACTGACTGAACCACCCAGGTGCCCCTCCCTAGTTCCTTTAGAACTGTTTTTGTATAACATGTAAGTTTTAGTGTCTTGCATTTTGGTTTACCTTTGTTTCAATACACTTTCTGATTTCCCTTTTGATTTCTTCTTTGACCTATTGATTGTTCAGGAATGTGTTGTTTAATTTCCACATATCTGTGAATTTTCCAATTTTCATCCTATTGTTGATTTCTAGTTTTATACCACCGTGCTCAGAAAAAAGACTTGATATCAATCTTCTTAAATTTGTTAAGGCTTTTTTTGTGACCTAACCTATGATCTATTTGGAAAATGTTCTTTGTTTCCTTGGAAGAATATATATTTTCCTGCTGTCAGATGGAATGGTCTGTATATATCTGTTAGGTCCATTTGGTCAATGGTGTTTCACGTCACTGTCTTCATATTGTATATTCTGTCTGGATGATTTATCCAGTGTTAAAAGTGGGATATTAAAGTCTTCTACTATTATTGTGTTACTATCTATTGTTTCTTCAGTTCTGTTAATATTTTAGGATTTCTGAGGACAGACGAGATTGTCTCCCACTGGGTCTCTAGCAGTACTGCTGGTGGGCTACAGTTGGGAGGAACTGGAGCCAAATATAGGGCCCTTTAAGAAACACTGGGATTGCAGACCCTTGAGTCCCAGGACATCTGGCAGACTGTTGCTGTGAGGGGGCTGGGGCTCAATATTGGGCCCTTTTCAGCTATCTTTTTCTAAGATGAAATAGAAATTTTCTTACTAATCTATCAGAGCTCTTTTATATTAATGGCTTTAGAAACCATCCCTTAGAGAGAGACTCATGTTATAAATATTTTCCTCGGTTTGAGTTGCATCTTCTTTAAATTTCGTATTGTATTTGTTTTGAACAGATAACACATTTACATATTTTAAATATTGGAACAATATATTCACACTATGAATTAAGAAGGCTCACTTCTATACCAGCCCCTGTCTGCTCCACTGCCCACCCCCTTATGGGGAGCCATGTTCATCATGTTTTGTGTATTCTTTAATGTTTATGTAAGCAGATACACATATGTATTATTTCTTCCCTTTCTTACAAAAAGTAGAATATCACCTGTAATATTCTTGCTTTTTCTTTTTCACTTGGAAGAACATCCTGGAGATCTTTCCATATTAACAGAAAAGAGTCTTACCATTCCTTTTTTTATAGCTATGTATTATTCCCCTGCTGGGATGTGACATACTTTATTTCATCAAATTTGTAGTGAGGGACATTCATGTTGTTTCTAATCTTTTATTAAAAATAAAGCTTCAGTGAATAACCTTGTAACTATATTATTACTTCGTATGTGAGCAGATGTATGTGTGCAATATATTCCTAGAGGTAAGATTGTGAGACAAAGGATAAATGGTTGCCAAATTTCCCTGAGTACTAGTTCTGTATTCTCACTAGCAATGTATGATACTGCCTGTGTTGTCCAAATTGTGAATTATTACCATATGATGAATAAAAAATAACATCTCAATGTAGTTTTAATTTGCATCGCACTTTTCATGAGAAAGAATGTATGAATGGTTTAAGGACTATTCTGTGTACTGCTATTTATCTTTTCATATCTTTGCCTACTTTTCTGTTGGATTGCTGACTTCTTTATCAATTTTAACAATTTCTCAATATATTCAGGTATAAGCTCTTTGTCTTCTACATGAGTTGCCAGTTTTTAAAAACAGGCTATTCTTTTGATGTTTCTTACTTTTTTCATGTAAGATGAAAATTTTAAAAAGTTTATTAACCTTATTGACTTTTATGTCTGCTGGTTTTGAGTCATATTAAAAAGATCTTCCCTGCTACAAATTTAAAAAGAAATTTACCCATATTTTCTTTTAGTTCTTTCTAAAAATATGCTCTTTTTGAAGTTTATTTTAGTGTACTACATCAAGCATGGATCCAATGCCATTCTTTTTCTAATAGCTATCCAACTATACTAATATCATCCATTTAACAGAAAATACTCTTACTTAACCTACTAACTAAATCATGTACCTTAATCATATGTTAAATACTACATTATCTGAAATAATTTCTAGATCTATTATTTTCCATTTATTTGACTAGTCATGTGCCAATGCTGTACTGTTTTAATTAGTGAGGCTTTATAGCATGTCTTTATTTTGAGTAGGCTTGGTTCCTTTCACTGCTTTTTCATTTAGAGATTTCCTGAATATTCTTGCTAGTTTGTTTTTCCATATAAATTTGGAATCAGTTTGTCAAGTGCAAAGAAAAAAATCTGTTGGCATTTTTATTGTAGACATGTTAAATTTATAAATTAACTTAGGCAGAATTGACCTCTTTATCATTTGGAATCTTTTCATCCTAAAACTGCCAAGTCTTCCCATTTACTTATGTTTACTTTTTTTCATTCTTATTTTAATGTTTTGCTCCTATATAATTTACATGTTTCTTACTAAGTTTAAACTTGGTGCTATTGTGAACAGAGTCTTGTCTTTTTTTATGTATTCTTACTAATTGTTAATTGTATATATGAAGGAATTACCTTCTTTACATTTATTTTATAATCTGATATCTAACTACATTATTGTTTGGTAGTAGTTTTTTCCAATTGATTCTCTTAGGTTTCCCAGATATTCAATCATATCGGCTGGACATAATGATAAATTTACTACCTTCTTTCAGATTTTTTTGTTCATATAAGACAGCAGACAAAGTGAGGTGGGGGGGAACTCCATCCCCATCCAACAAATAAGATAACTAAATATGAGACTATACAATAAAACTCCTGAGGAATCCAAGAAATATTTATGGGGAGATCTTGCAGAAGGCCAAAATCACACGTTGGGCAGGATCCAGTAAGTTTTTAGTTGCTCCCAGCTAAGGAACAAGTCCTTCAGGATCCAGGCTGGTGTTGGGGCTCACAGAAGGAACCAGCAAACTCTGTAGTTAGGCATTTATTTTCTTTGGAACCTAGGACATAAATATTTTTATATAAATAATACATAGATATTTGGGGAAAATATAACCTCATTTATTTTTACTTGAGTCATCTATTTTCTTATTTGTTTTAGTGTCTACTTTATCTGTCAAAAATTAGAGAAGTGTAATAAATCCTCCCAAATCTATTGTGTTTCTATGTATATCTCTTCTTTCCTCACTTGGGGCTGTATCTATTTTGATGTCTTGTTTTCCAGTACATGTAGGCTCATGAGAATTATAACTTTTATAAATAAGTCTCCTTGTCCTGTTTTTATGCTTTCTGCCTTGAATTTGACTTTGTCTAATGTTAGTATTGTTATTGTATTTCCCTGGTTAACTTTGTACATCACCATTTTTTTAACCATTTTGAATCTGTGTATTTTATATAGTTAACAGTTGTAGACAGCAAATAGTTGGGCTTTTGCTTCATGACCTATCTGTGAATGCCTAAGTTTTAGTATTTATTGTTTCATTTGTATTTATTGTAAGGATTGACATGCTTATTATGTTTGGCAGCCTTCTTCTGGCTTATTATTTTTGTGCTTCATTGTGGTTTCATTTGGCTTCTCTTATTTGCTGTATGCCTTCTCTTTCTGTTCCTCTTTTTAAAATGTACATTTTCAGGGCGCCTGTGTGGCTCAGTTGGTTGAGCATCCAACTCTTGATTTCATCTCAGGTCTTTTTGATCTCAGGGTCCTAAGTTCAAGGCTCCCATTGGGCTCCATGCTGGGTGTGGAGCCTACTTTAAAAAATAAATAAATAAATAATGTACATTTTCTATGTGATATCCCTCATGGTTACATTTAAGATTTTCAAAACATTCTTCAACTTAAAGTCCTTTATGCATCAAAGTTAAGAACAAAATAATAAACTCTGATTTCTTTCTATGCAAGAAAAGTAATGGGACACTTTACGTTGTTCTGTTTCATATTCTGCAATATCCATGCATTTATTTTTATGATATATACTCTCAGAGCCAAATAATTATAATCAAACCATATTTAAATACTGAATTATTATCTTCAGGAAGACAAATATGAAATTGACATTCAGTTATATGTCCAAGTTTTTCACAACTTTATAAACAATTTCATTTTAATTTGTCTCAGTGATCATCACCCATAATTATATACCATGGCTTTCCCATTCTTGAATTGTTGATTCTTACTTCTCACCCAGCTATTTGTTGTTGTTGTTTTTTTTTTCCACCCACCTATTTGAAGCCCATAGCCAAGTCATTTTTTCAAGGACGGGACACAGGCATTTTGTATCTGAATCCTTCAATAAGTAAGAACACCTTTTTTGTGGCTTATATGCATCAAATAAAGAGGAGCTCTCAAATATAAATTAGGTAACAAACTTTTCATTACAGCAATGTGTACATGTGATTACAGTACTTTCTGTCATTTAATGTTGCACAAAAGAATCTCCACCTACCCTGAAATTTGTTTCTTTGGAGGAATCTGTTATGTCTCATTGGTAGTTGGCACAGATATTTGTCATAAAGTTCAATTAATTTTTCAGTGTTTGTTGACTTTTACCTAAAATGTCTAAACATATTTCAGTGCTTTTAAACAAGTTGGTTTGGGGTCAGGAAATATATTTTTATATTTATTTTTTCTTTTTGCTTTTGATTGACATTGTTTCCTCCTCAAGGACACCTTCAATTGTTAGGCTAATTCTGTTTTCAATTCTGTCCTTTTTTTGTCTTTTCATTTTAATCTCTTTTTCCTCTGCCTCTCTGTTCTTAAAGAGCATCTCCAGTTTATTTTCCATATTATTTGTTTTTAAATTCTAGTCTGGCTTGAAGTCACTCAGGAAATGGTTTAAAAGTATAAAGTCTACTGGCATCCTGAGAATAGAAAATGTGAATGTTCATAATTGGGTCAAAGGTACACTCAATATCGTAATTTAGCCATGTGCCCTTTTCCATCACCAACATATTGTACATCCTGTAAGCAACAGGTAGAAGCCTAATCAAAAAAATTGAATGAGAAAAGCTTTAATGTTTATTTTTGGGGATCTTATGCTAAATACATATACTCTTGGGCCACCTAACATCTTGTGATATATTCACCTGCAAATGGCTCATTAATAACCATACAATGTCCCTGGGTGTATCCAGTATTTAATCTACTACAACATTATTCATGAAGTTCTCCGTGAATCAGCACTCACACATCAAATAAAAGATAAGTGCTTATATTGCACGAATTTAGAGAATAGAGAATACAGATGGCAAATCTTATTTCTCACAATAAAGCAAATCTCAATCACAAAAACACCACCAGGCAGAGGATACAGAGAACATCTTCAGAGAGTCCTATCTCTAAGAAAATGCAATACACAACAAAAGATGCTGTCAGTGATAAAGATATATCAGGGCTCTCCTTAGAATCTTCGCCCTCCATAGCATCTTGGCCCTCACTCATATACACCAAAGGCAGCTTATGATAAACCTCTGGGATTCTTTGCCTGCCTGTCCACAGGAGTACATCCAACCCAAGTTTTGGGCAAGCCTTAAGAGTCAATGACCAGAGAAGCAGCCCTCAACCAATGATGGAAGGATTTGGTGGACAAATTCTCCAGCTCCCTCATTCTTTGGGGGGAAACCCCCTTGGTGTGCACCACATTGCCTCCCAGAACTCCCCAGGAAGAAGGTTTTAAGATTGTCATAGTAGCAACATCTTTATAAGCCCACTCTATTAGCTGCCTTCCTTTCTCTGTTTCACTTCTTCACTCCTGTACCAGTGTTTCCTGAAATCACCATTCCAATAAATTATGTGCACTGCAATTCTTTCTTAGTATGATTTTTGGAGAATACAAACCAAAACAGACTCCAACCAGAAAGACAAAAACAAACAGGAGAAACATAGGTGATGCCCCTTAAGCCCTGTGAGCAGTAAAACTTCCCTTTGAGCTCCACTGATTTAAACATACCCAACAAATAACATGTGTAAGGTTTTCTCTTCCTCTAACTGGTCAGGAAGATATTATAGGTTTTTTGTTCCTCTTTCTTCCTTCCTAAAGGAGGAGACATATACAGGCCATGTGTGTGAAATTCCCTGAACTCTGCTTTTCCCCCTGGGCTGCTCATTTCCTATTCTCAGATTCACAGCTACTGAACAGGTTGCTTTGCTCAGATCCCAGCAAAATTCCTCAGGACTAGTAAGATAGGGTGTGATGGAGTTCTGTCGCCCTGTGGGGGCGGGGCAGGGGGTTGGTGGCTGTTTCCCTCCACATTGCCTCACCATACTTGATTGTATGTGGTGGTTCCAGATTTTTTTCTCCATTCCTGCTTAACAATGGCTTAAAAAACACCACATTCACTCATACTTTATCTTGTTTTCTCTCTCTTAAATGGTCTCCATATTCTACTTGCTGAAAACTATCTGTTCCTTCTTCAGAAACCTGCTGCCCACAGGATGGCAAGCATTCATGATTGGTAGCTACTCCTTAGGATTCTCTATGCTTCTCTTGAATACTTCCCAAGACTCAGTTCTATTTGTTCCCAAATCTGGTATTGCCAGCCATACTTGTTACTGTAATTGTTACCATTTGTAATTCAATTATTATGTAAAATAGTGAACTATGGATGATAAAAGGGAAAATTCTTGTTTCTGTGAGAGCAAAGGTGAATGCTTCAGAAAGATTCAAAGAAAAATTGCTTTAAAAAATGTTACATTTGATTTAGAGATGTGAGAAAACTGTAAAAGACTGGGAAATTAGATATTTATGTGTATATATATTTATTTATACATACACAGAGACATAAGTCTTTTGCACTCATATTTGCTTTGCAAGTGTTGTGAGTTTCTTGCTTCACCTTAAAGACACAAAAACTGGAATTCTTAGACTAGTGAATAGTTAACCTCAGATGCACATTAGAATCACCTAGGAAACAAAAAAAGTTTGGACTTACCCTGAGAGATTCTGATCCTATTTTTCTAGAGTGGTGCTGGGCATCAGGAATCAGGACTGATTTTTTCAAGCTCCTATGGGATCTACTGTGTAGTAAGGCTGCTAGAGGTATGAAACCTCTTTATCTTCTCTTGGAAGAGTGGCCACTCTAATGTAGGATGCAAAGCACAGGACTCTATTGATCACTTATCTCAGTATTGCTGCACCAGTTAAAAAATAGTGGCTATTCTTTCAGATTCTGGCAATAGGTTGTTTGCCATCTAAGATTCCAGTGAAATTGAAAGTTTCCATCTTTTACTTAGTCTGTACAGGAATTTCAGAGTAATGTTGTAGGAGAAAGGCTCAAAAGCTCCTAGCCTGATGACCTTTTAAATTGGATATGGCTGAGAATTTTTAGAAGTATGTCCACCCTAGCACCTTGCAAGTAATGGCTTCCTTGTTTTTTGCTACTTTTGTTTTTCTTTGACATTATTTTAGGTTTAATTCTTTATGGCACATGTTATATCATAATTCATTATTATTATGAATACACGCAATAAGCATTTTTAACACATGTAAGAATAATAAAATGAATATGCATGTGCCTGCCATCCAAGCTAAGAAGCAGAAAATTGTCAAAACTGTTTAGACTCTTCACCATTCCCTTACTTATTTTCCTTCCTCCTCCTGAGAGTTAACCCATTCCCCAAATTTTGCACTTATGTTTCCTATTTGAAATAGTTCTCAACATATATTGATGTATCTTTAATTATGCATTGTTTTGTTTTACATATTTGACCAATAAATACATAGAATCTGATGTACCTTTTCTGATACTCTGGAACTTGCTTCTTTTATTCAATATTATGCTTTTAATATCCATCCATGTCAGTATATTAATCTGTAATTATTTCATTCACACTGCTGTACTGAATACCATTATGTGAATATATCTCAATGTATTCATCCATTCTATGGAATGGATACTACATTAAGGTAGTTTGCAGTGTTTTGCTTTGGTAAACATTTCCATAAATACTGTTTTAAATGTTTGCCCAGTGTAGTCAAGCAATAGTTTCCCTGTTTGCCTGGTAATGGGATTTCTGGATCATAGGATAGTAATACCTTCAACTTCAGTGGATTAGTTCAAGGTGTTTTCAAAATTGAATATAACAATTTATACTACCCAGCCAAATCTTGGTGCACTATATCTTTTTGCTTTTCATCAAATTGTGGGTTGTAAAATATTGTACCATGGGTTTAATTTTATTTCCCAAACAATTATTGAAAATTATCATCTTTGTCCAGTGTTTACCCCTGATTTAAAATTCCTCTTCTGTGAAATGTTCACTCACATCTCTTGAGCATTTTTTGATTATGCTAATTTTCTATTTTTCATGGTAACTAGAAATTATTAGTATCTTCTAGATATTAATCCCTTGGGGTTTTTCATATGTGTAAAAATTTTCACACCAGCTTGTTATTTTTCTTTTTACTCTTACCAAGATGTTTTTGATGAACAGATGGTCTCCCTTTAGTATAATTATAGGGTTTTCCTTTAAGGTTTGCAGTTTATTTTTTGTCTTACTTAAGAAACAGCCCCTTATTCCAGGATATGAAAGATAGTTTCATATTTTATTCTAAAAGTTTAAAGATGTACCTTTAGTTTTAACTCTGTAATTCACACAGAGTCCAATTTGGCTGTGGGTTGAGGTAGAAATCTAGTTGCATCAGTTTCCAAATTGAGAAGTTGTGTCAGCTCTGTGTGGTGAGTGGCCAGTCCATTCCCTGTGATCTGCAGTGACACCCTCTGTCATAAAGCAAATTCTGTGCTATGTTATCCTGTTCATCTACTCACCTATCTTGTGCCAATGGACAACTGTCTTAATAACTCTAGTTTTATAATGTTTTCATTTCTGGGAGGATAAGTGACTTTATCCTTTCCTGGAAATATTTTGATCATCCTTAGTCCAGTACTTGTTCATGGAAATATTAGAATTAGCTTGTTAAATCACACACACACACACACACACACACACACACACACACACCTCTAGATTTTTATTAGAATTGCACTAAAGATAGATTATGTAGATCAGGAGTTGACAAACAACAAACCATAAATCAAACGTGGCCTGCCATCTCTTTGCCTCTGTTTACAAATAAAGTTTTATTGGAACACAGCCACATCAATTCCTTTACCTGTGGTCAATGGCAACTGTCAAGCTACAGAGTGGAGTATATGTGATAGAAATCACATGTCCTACAAAGCCTAAAATATTTACTATCTCATCCTTTATAAAGTTTGCTTGTCCCTGATGTAGAACATTTGGGAGAATAATTTTATTTTTATGATTTTGAGGTTTTATATCCAGGAACATGGTATAAATCTGGCTTATTCTTCTTAAATATTTCTTAATAAGGATTTATGTTTTTTTCTCCATAAAGGCCTTGTACATATTTTGTTAGACTTCTTATCAGCTACTTTATATTTTCTTCTAGCAATTATAAATTGTATCTTTTAAAAATTATAATCTCTAATAGTTTGTTGCTAGTGAATAGAAATGCAATTGTCTTGTGTATAATCATGTCCAATGATTGTATAGGCAGAGAATTTGCTAAGCTGAATTATGAATTTTAGTAAAGCATCTATACTGTTTGTATTTTCTAAGTTCAGAATCATATGAACTGTGACTAATGATTGCTCTATTTCTTCTTTTCCAATCCACATACAATTGTAGTATCTCCTTCTTATCTTAGGGCACAAACTAGGATCTCCAGAACAATATAAAAAATAAGTACTGATACTGAGCAAGTTCATCTTCTTTCTGTTTTAAAAGGAAATACTTTAAATGCTCAATATTAACTAATGTGTATGGTAGTTTGTTTTTTTGTTTTGGGGTTTTTTTTTTTTTTAGATAAATCTAACAGATTAAGGAGTTCCCTTCCATGCTCATTTGTAATGAAATTTTATCATGAATCAATAAGAAAATTTAGCAAGAACATTTTCTATCTCTGTTGAAATGATCATCAGAGCTTTAATTTTTCCTTTTCTTTTTTTCTTTAATTTGTCAATGAATAGAATTTGGTATGTGTTTGGGGTGTGTGTGTGTGTGTGTTCACTCATTTCATTTTTTTGTTCTCTCCTCTAGGTTGGAAGGTATAGCATTTATTCATGTTCTTTCAGTAGGTATTCTAGGCACTTTGTCACTTATGGTTAACTTAAGAATATATAAGATTAATCAGTACTTTTACCCACTTTCTCAAAAATATAAAGACCTTGGAATATTTTAACATGAATCAACTCTCACTTCCATTTATATTCTGTCGTTAGAACTAAAATTGGAATGACTTATTTTACTCTGTTCTCATATATTAAAGGTATTGTCATTAGTGTTTTGACACTTAATGTTTGGTTATATTTACTCACATCTTACAGTTTATTTACTCATTTCTTCTTGTATTTTCCTTCTTCCCACAGACCATCTTTCAGAAGATTCTTTAATGAGAGATAAGTTCAATTTTTGTTAGCTTTTAAAATGTCTTTATTTTGCCATCATTCTCAAAAGGTAATTTCACTGTGTAGAATTTTAATTGACAGTTATTCTTCTCTCTCAATGGTATCTTGAAAATACCATTAGTCACTGTATCTCGTTTCCACTGTTAATATTGAACAATCAATTGCCAATCTAATTTCAATTTCTCTTTACTCTAAAGTTGCTTTTATTCTGTTTTCTTTTTTTATCCCTGCAATTTTAGTGTTACAGATCCAGGTGATAATGCATTTTGTTTTGTTTGTAATTACTTATTCTACCTGGGATTTACTATGTGTCTTGAATTTAATGACTATTGAGCTTTTATTAATTCTGGAAAATTGTCAGATATTATGTCCTAAATATCACCTTTCCACTATATTCTCTTATTTCCCTCCATTTTGGAAAACATCTCACCATATACATCATGTGTTTATTGCTTGACTTCTCTTGAAACTCTGGGCTGCATTCTAGATCATTTCTTTAGATCTATATTCCAATTCACTAGTTCTTCATTTAGCAGTATCTAAATCTGTGGTTCCCAAACTGACTTGCCTCAGGTCACTGACTTGTTTTGGGGTGATATATTAAACTCACAGGGGCCACAGAATATATTAACATTTGAGGGGAACACAGCAAAACTCAACATGTAGTAGTAAGACACTCTGCTGCTACCTCAAGGTAGGTCAGTTTCAACATCCCATTCTTTCACAGTAACTGTGATCAAAAGGAAATACCAGAAACAATTGATGTGAAACAGGAAATTGTTGGGTCCAATCTGAATTACATTTTGGAAAGTTGTGCAGTGCCCAACATTACTTGAAATGGTTATTTAAGAATGAAATAGAATTGTTACTTTTTATTCAATTTCTTCTTCTTCTTCTTCTTTTTTTTTTTTTAGAGAGAGAGAACATGAGCAGGGGAGGGGCAGAGGGAGAAAGAGAGAGAGAATCCCAAGCAAGCTCCACACACAGCATGGGCTTGATCTCACAACCCTGAGATTATGACCTGAGCCAAAACCAAGAATTAGACACTCAATTGACTGAGCCACCCAGTTACCCCATTCTTATTAATTTTTAAATGGCTACTAAATTCTTATGACAAATACATATTAAGTGTTTGAACCTAATGTAACAATTTAATAGATGGAACTGTAGGGAATTTCTTTAGGCCTAGAAAAACCTTGATAAAATTACTGAGATCCTAAGGGCACCATGAAATGTGAAGGTTTAGAAGCCTCTTGTTTAATATGCTTTTCTTCCTTTAGCTTTCAGTCATTATGTTTTGGGCTTTTCATCTGTATAAATTTGATTTGGTTCTTTTTTCCAAACTGCTTGACCATTTAATATAATCTCTTGTTTCTTTCTCACATTTACCTGCTCTATTTTTAATAAATTAAACATATGTTGCTTATATATATTCCTCTAAGTATCTTGTAATATTTAGGTACTAATATTTACACTTTTAGATATTTAATTGTGCATGTGTGTGTACAGGATAAGTAAATAAGTATATATTGGTATATATCAATAATCTCTCCATCTATCTACCTATTTTAAACTAGCTCTTAAGCATAGTATCCCATTTACTTGCACATGGTTGAGATTGCTTCACTATGAGTTAGTCTTTGGAGTTTTATCTGTGACAGTTGTTTGACACCTAGCATGAAGTACATTCATCCACAGAGTATTGGTTTTATCCCTGGTTGGCTCAGAGGAGCACTACCATCTCTGGATCCTTTTAAAATAAATTCTCATCTTGATATTTTTTCAATATAGAGTCTGAATTTGGGTCAGCAACCTAGTAAGGAATGACTTATGGTTAGGATTTCTCAAGGCATTTTTTCCCTTGGACTTAGCAGCAAGTTTGAGATAGGCAAATTTCCTTACCAGTACATTCTGTGGGAGGTTTTTTTCTTTTCATCCATCTAATTTACTCTTCAAATGATGATGTAGGCCTTTGGAGTTCTGGCCTTATTCTGGGTTGGGTGATCTTTAAGCTTATCTTAATTTCCACGTTGACATTAAAATAAACATTTAAAGTAAGCAGAGGTCAGGTTAAAGCTTTGGAGCACCCACCAGCTTCACTCTTCACTTATCCCTTTGGATTTCTCCTTTCACTGTCTTGACCAATGAAGATTTCTCCTTTTTTCCTAATAGCTTAGAAATACATTTTTTTTTTAACTGGCTTTGCATGAAGTGTTCACATTGGTATATCCCCTGCATCTCTGAGCTAAAGATGGGAAATTGTGCAGACTGAGCTTCTTATCTAAGAAAACCACTAATAATTTCTCAATTAAATCCTATATAAGTTTTTCCTCAGTTAAATCCTATATAAGTTTTTCTTCAGAATTTATTTTAAAGGGATCCAGAGATGGTAGTACTCCTCTGAGCCAACCAGGAATAAAACCAAAACTGTGTGGTTGAATGTACTTCATGCTAGGTCTCAAACACAGGGAAAATATCATAATCTTGTACTTCCAATACTGTTGTAATATCATTCCCTTTTTTTTTTCCCTTTGGGAGGGAGCTATTTTAAAAAGGTTTTAAAGGGAATGCTAGAGGAAACCCATAAAGAATGATCAGCCTGACTTGACATAGACTTATGAATGTGAATGCTAGTTTTGGGGGCCGACTGAGAACTGATACCAGGTTTTTAGTACATTTCTCTCTTGCCGAAGAGTTTGGGTCTTGTGAAAAGTTGGTGTTCACAGGCAATGTTCCAGCACCATGCAACAGTGATGGTCTCAAGTCCATCACCACATACCAAGCCAGAGAATGAAAGAGGCTAATTTCAGACATTTTATTTCATCCCATTCCCAGTGCAACTGGATTGTCCCCTTAATGGGACATTAACTCCTGATGATGTTATGGGCGGGCCACAAGAGTATCTCAAGTCTCTATGGTCTGGGGCATATCAATTGGCAAATAGTTTTTACTTCTCCCACACAGCTGAGCTTAATTGAATGTACAACAATTGGAGTACATTGAGTAAATTTTACTGTGGAAAACAAATTAATAGTAAATAACTGTGAGAGTTACTATCTATACAGATTTCTTCCAAAGTAGTAATGAAGGATACAACACTCCTGTCCCCACAAATAGGATAATGGCAATCATAAATTCTGCATTCTCTTCATTATTAAGATGCATATGAAAAGAGGAAAAAATTGTATCCAAAGCTAATAGGAGGAAAAATGAAATTTTGGCAAAATAATGGTTTAAGTTTTTACCTGTCTGCAGAAAAAAGCACTGTCTTTAGAAAAGACCAGAATAGACAAGTATATTTTAGGCACCATAAATTGGAAAGAGGCTATATTATAGTGAGAAAGCAACTATATATGGAAGATAGGATCTAACCCACAGTATCACACTCTATTTGTGATATATCATAAAATCACTAAACATTAGATTTTAGCACCCATTTTCAGAAGGGGAAACGGGCCCACAGATGTTATGTTTTGTCCATTGTCAAGGCATTCTAAAGAATGGTAATGGGAACCCTGTGCCAAAGGCTAAGACAACCCAGGTTATAGTGCCTATTTGGGGCGCCTGGGTGGCTCAGATGGTTAAGCGTCTGCCTTCGGCTCAGGTCATGATCCTAGGGTCCTGGGATTGAGTCCCGCATCGGGCTCCCTGCTAGGCGGGGAGCCTGCTTCTCCCTCTGCCTCTGCCTCTCTCTCTCTCTGTGACTCTCATGAATGAATAAATAAATAAATAAATAAAAACATTTATAGTGCCTATTTGGCCCATTTGTTTCTATACCTCATAGTGATCAAGAAAGTAGCTTGTTGGCTAATCATGAGCTTGTTTTCTCTAATTAATTCAATTTGGTTCAATGAAATGCTCTCTTAGGAAGGAATCCAGTTCTGTAGCAGCTAGTGTTGGGTGTGAAATAATAAAATAATGGGTTAGTTTTGAAGGATATATAGACAAGGCTCCAAATGGCTTATTTCCTAGAGAAGGCCAGAAGGAAGGGCACAGGGCAGTGCTTTACACTGAATGCAGATCCCAGTTCTGAACTAAGGTCTCCTTTCAATGTAACCAAAAAGATATGTATTGAGTACTTGGGGGACACATATTTGAACAAATACTGTTAGTGTCCTCAAAAACCTTATATTCTAGTATAATTAGTGCTTAATACTTAATAAGACTTGAATAGTTTCCCATTTTGTATGAATGAGATAATACTTCTAAAGTGTTTAAAAGATAGCCAAGACAGTTGTGCTTCAGGAAATAGGAATATCAATTTCCAAATAGCTCCACAACACACCATTTCTTGTATTTCTTTGTACATTTGCAGTACTAGACACATGGTAAATGGCTTCTGTTCTTCCTGAGTGGCTAAAGGGAGAACAGCCAAATACAAATTCAATGAAGCTAAACAACTAATTTTACCTCATATTCTTACACCTACTTTGTTTTGCTCCCAAGTTTATAATGGAACTTATCTCTCCTTACCTAAGTGCTTTGACAAGCACTCTTTCTAAATATTGTGATCAACACACACACAGCTGGGTTGAAAAGCTTCTTATCACAGCACTCAACGCTATTTTATTCTCTATAGTGACATGATGGAGAAAAATGCATTGCAAATAAGAGTTATAGAGCAAAGAAGGAGAAAGACTGTATTTTTTTCTGTTACTAGGGGTAGGGAGGGTTATAAGGAAGAAGATGTTCCCTACACTGCTAGCTGCAACTTCTCTTTGTCATTGAGTTTTAAATTCCCTGACCAACGTCAACCACAATTTCCTGAATTCTTCAAGACCCATTCATATTCTGCCTCTTCAATAAAACTTTTCCTGATCATTTTCACCCTTACTTATCTCTCATTTTTTTTGAACTCCCTTATTAACAAGAAAACCTATGCCACCCATTTAAGCTCTTACTTATAGGTCAAATTCTGTTGTTCCCCATTCCTTTTCATTTGAATTTTTTTCTGTTACTCTGCAGCATGGACCCCGATCCAATACAGAGTTCATCAGACCTTTGCTTGTATCATATGTGCCAACATCCTATTCGTCAAATTAAGTCACATGGCCAAGCCCAAAGTCAAGGGTCAGGATAGTCATTTCTGCCTTGGTGGGGTGAG
Organism: Phoca vitulina; assembly: GCF_004348235.1. Classification (NCBI taxonomy): domain Eukaryota; kingdom Metazoa; phylum Chordata; class Mammalia; order Carnivora; family Phocidae; genus Phoca; species Phoca vitulina. Next base: position 24,618,757 of record NW_022589725.1, read on the forward strand.
GGCTTGCAAAGTCACTTGGAAAAGAATGTGAGTACAAGGAAGAGTGGAGAATTGGAGATGTCTCATTCAAGGCTCTGTATTTACCTCCTAATTATATAATCTTGGCCTAGTCATTCAATCTCTCCAAATTTCAAATCACTCATCTACAAAATGAAGTGGATTCTACCTTCTTTTTAGTCATAAATTTTGATAAAATAAGATAATGAAATAAAGCACCCAGCATCAGACCTGGCTCTTCCTCTCACAATAGCACCTAATATATAAAGTACCTGATTAGCACTATAGTGGACTTTCAGACACTGAGAGAGCTCTCCAGACAAAGAACAGGCTGTTTCATGAAGTGTGAAATAGGAACTAGAAATATTGAATCAGCAGCTGGGCAGTCGAGGAGGAAAACGAATCTTTGCCACCTCCATGACAATATGATTCTTTCCATATGATCTTGAGTTCCCTCCCACCCTAGAAGCTAAACATCCCATATGCATATTTTCCCTTTCCCCCTTGAAGCTGGGGCTCGGAGGGCATATTGTAAGGTTCTGCCAGTCAATCCCACTCTCCATGTAGGTCTTTACTGAAAAATAAGGACAACAAAGAATGCTCTATAGATGGCAGTAACAGCAGTAGCCATTTCTGAAGCAGCATTGACAGCAGTCTGAACCATGGAGGTGGATGCAAGAAAGCCAGGTTTCTGGGAATAGCAATAGCAGCTGCACTAAACTGCAGCAGAGCATGCTTCCATGTTAAGGTCATAGCAGTAGCTATTTTCTTCCACAGTTGTATGGTGTGGGTATCACCCCCACCTACAATGCTGTAACCGTGTTTCTCCAGTGTTTCACCAGCTATCCAACATTCTCTTTTAAACTGTATTTTCTACCTAACTCATCTAGATTTAATAAGAACACTTATTGACATGGATATTGGAAACAAAAGTAGGCAAGTAGCAAGAGTAGGTGGTCATCAGACCCTCCAAGAAATTTAGAAAATAAGAGATTGGTTATTTGACTTGACTGCGGCTATTGGCAGTGAAGATCCAGTTAGTTTTAAGGGATGGGCTCTGGCAAAATATGGAGAAAAATTAATTTAATACTCATCTATGGTCACTAGGGATAAAGGCACAGCTTTAGGAGATCAATTGGCTACTTCCCTAAAATATTATAAAAAAATTTAAAGACCAAAGGGTAAGGTATTGTGTCTAATGATATTGGACTTGAGAAGAGAGATCAGCAATGTTACATTTCTTAACTTTCACCTCAAAACATTGGCTGAAAACCAAAAGCTTTCTTTCCCTGATAGAATCACCATTACTTTCTATGATTTCTTTTATTTTTTATTTTATTTTTTTATTATTATGTTATGTTAATCACCATACATTACATCATTAGTTTTTGATGTAGTGTTCCATGATTCATTGTTTGTGTATAACACCCAGTGCTCCATGCAGAACGTGCCCTTTTTAATCTCTTATCTCTTGGAACTCCATGTCTGAAAATTAAACAAAAAGTTTGATATTTGTGACTGTTATATGACATTGCCTGCTGAATATGAGGTTTAATCAGGTCTTTTAGAGTATTTGGCTAGGGAAAACAAGAGCTAGAATAGGGAAATACGGGAAACCTCAGATGATTTGTAAGATCTCAAATTTTCACTCCCCATTAAGAGTGCCTAGTTGACAAAAGAACCTTTCACATTTTTTGTCTGATAGGCTATTTACACATGCTGGGGACTCTCCACTGAGCAAGTTCCTTTGCAAGAAGTAAATTCTTCTGTCACTTCACCCCATCTTTCATTGTCTTTAGATTTCAGGTAGAGTCAGATTCTAGCATATCTCAGGGCAATTTATAAAGCCAAATATGGGAAGGAATGGCTACAAAACAAATGAAGTATAATATTATGCTAATTTCTATCAACAAAAGCTGGCATATAGTTGTAAAAATTTATTACAATGATGTGAGATCAAAGAGAAACAAAAACAATTTTTGGTCTGCCTGATTTCATCAACATTGGTGAATATTCCAGAGATGCTAATTCACTCTGCTCACATAGGTGCCAGGGGGGCCGACAGTTTAGTGGACTGAAATCTGGACTCAAATGTTAAAGCAGATTTATCATATGTGACCTATTGAACCCTGCCAAATGATGCCCCTCAAGAGAATGTAGAAGGTTCTTTCTTCACTGAAGCTATGAAACATACATTATTGAGGAAGAGAACTTGTTTTGTTTTTGGAGGCAAATCATGCTCAGAGACTGAGTTTGTCTTTGCCGATGATTTATTTAACACAGGTTCACTGTGGAATTTCATGAGCCAATAGCATACAAGATAACATCTCTTGATACACTAATAATGAAATAACATACTCCAAATCAATGATAATCATACTGTTGTTCTAGGCAGGGAGAGGGGGGCAGTGAAAGGAATTAAGTTCAAATTTAGTTGAGGTTTACTTTTTATAATGAGTTGGTACTTGGGAGGGAGAGGCTTAGCCAACTGAGAGCTGCTATCAGCTGCCAGGCAAAAGTGTAAGTCCCTTGCTGCTACAGCACATTGCTGGGGAGCAATGGGACTGATGTTTATGCACAAACAGATCATCTCCTGGGCCACCGCACAGCTTTGACCACTGCTGGTAAGATTCACCTCTACTGCACAGGAGCTAATTGCTCCAAGGTCATTGGAGAGCTATTTAGATCAGCAAAGTGCCTCTTTGCCCAAACCAAACACATTTGGGTAATCCTTACAAACTCTTGGTATTTATAGTCAAAATGTCCCCTTAACATAGTTACTTCTCTGTATGTCTTCATAAATGAGCCCTGAGCGGGGTTGGGGGGGGCAGCAGCTGAATTACTGAATTCTTAATGGTGAAAACAGATGAGGTAATGACATCCTGATACAGCTTACTTTATTCTTGTATCAAAACAATTTTTTTTGTCTTTGTCATAAACAAGTGGATTAAAACAAACCTCATTTAGGTCAAAACAAGTAGATTTGAAATCATATCAAACCAATACACGACAGAACTACAATGGATAATCTTGAGGCACAGGGAACTGGTGGAAAAGTGCTGCTGTTGAAATGGGTTTTCTTGATTCCCATGGGGAAGCCAGAATCCTGGGTGGCAGAGGTCAGATTGAGCGACTGTCTGAACAAAGGCTGAATGGCTACCATGCCAGGCAGCAGGTAATCCAATGCTCTGACCTGCAGGGCACTTTGAATTGTAACTAATTCAGTCTTGGGCTCCTTGGGTTCCAAATATTTGGAAAATCTACCAAATTTATTTTATTTTTGAAGAGACAGAAAAGAAGAGAGAGAAGGGGAGAGGATGAGGGATAAAAACAGCTATTGAACAGAAGGCTGATTTGATCCACAAATTCAGATTGTCTCATTCAGTTCCCAAGCCTGAATTGGCTGTCTTTCTCCTCCTCCTTCAACTTCTTCCCCTTTTTCTTCTTCAACAGTGAATAGAGAAAAACAAAAACAAAACAGAAATACACAAAACTACAGAATAACAAGTAGGGTATTTAGTTTTATTGGACCTAGCTTTATCTTGATAAATCAATTTATCAAATGTCTTTCTTTCCTTCAAGTTTCTATCAGCTCAAAGTGAGGCCTCACTGCACTTCATCACCCCAAGGACACAAGGAAGGTTTCCTCTCTGTGCAAGATTCTTTGCCTTGTTTTGGAAAAGGAGACATAGAAACTGAGCTACGTTTTCCAATTTTTATTTCTTTTCCATCTTTAACCCCAAGTGTCTTGAAATTGCCTAACTCAAAATAAATGGTCAATAAATGTTTCTGAATGAATTGATGCTTTGTAATATTCTGTAATTTTACTTAGGATGTTCCACTGAATTTTGAATGTAGTGGAGATGAACAATGTATAAGATTGCAGCCTGGGAGCCATTAATGGAACTTTCCACCATACTAACAAGTGTTCTTTCCTATAAGAGGAAAGAATAGTTTTTCAGCATCCACACAGGCCTTGAACTGTTCCATAATCCCAATCTTTAAAACTACTTTAAAAAGTCAAGAGTTTCTAGAACTTTCACATCTGAGTTACCTCCCTGTGGAGTCTTTGAGGTTGTGACAATTACTTCTTTGGGTGGCATGGCCAAAATCTAGCAGTTTTTCAGGTGCCATAAAATAGATTGGTAAGATATCCCCCTTCCTGCTAGGCAAGACTTTATCAATGTAGAATATTTTAGGCCAGGTTTCTGGTAAGCAGAGCCTGAGATGATAGAATAGGGAAGTGATTACCTGAGAGATTTCTTTCAGAAGAATGGGAGTAAGGGAAGAAGATTGGCTAGCGGGAGGAGCTGAGACAGCATGTTATTTTGTATGTTCTCATCACCAATTCTGAAAGATGATCCAGTGGTCACCTCAACTACCTCCATTTTGACCTCAGTTTGTACTTTCTAAGTAAGTTCTTCTTTCCTACTTACCTTCTAACTCAGGGAAAAGACCTGGTGGGCAAAGCACCCTGTGATGGGAATTGAAACTACCCCCTCAAGCAGTGAAAACTGCCCTGACACCAGCAAGGTGTGACCAATCCGAAGACAAGAATCAACCTGACCTTTACCACCCAGCTGTATATACCCACCAACCTTTGTCCCACATTTTCCTTATATAAATTTAGAAGTATTTTCAGCACTTTGGAGACAGGTTTTGGGACACTAGTCTGCTGTCTTCCCAGCGTTGGCCTCACTGAAATAAATTCCTTTCTTGTTTCACCTCCATTCTTCTCTCTGGATTTTGTCAGCAGCTAGTGGCCGAACCTGGTCTGTTTGGGAACGCTGGAGCCAGGTGCTTTTGCACATTTGGGCCCCAGTTACAACCCCAGGATGTGTGTGGGAGGAGAGGGAGTCTTCCCTACACCAATAAGCAAGTCTGAGGATTTAACCCAATTTAGATACTGTCTACCTGGAGATAGCATCAGATTCCATAGGTTTATCACTCAGTTCCATAAAAATGTCCCCTCACAACCCCCACCTCAGATACCAGTTGTAAGCACAGGTTACCTGTATTTCTGGCTAACTGACTATAAACCAAAAGTGCCCATGATCTCTTCCCTATTTTCCATTAATTTGCTAGAGGGGCTCACAGAACTCAAGGAAACATTTACTTAGTTGATTAACAATTTATTATAAAGGATATAAATCAGGAACAGCCAGATGGAAGAGATGCATAAGACAAGGTATGGGGACAGGGAGAGGAGATTCCATGCCTTCCCAAGGTGCCACCCTTCCAGCACCTCCATGAGTTTATCAACCTGGAACCTCTGTCCTTTTGGATTTTTTATAAAGGGTTCATTATGTAGGCATGACTGATTAAATCACTGGCCATCCATGACTGAACTCAATCTCTAGCCCTTCACCCCTCCCCAGAGGTGGGGGTCCAGTGGGGATGGAGAACGGAAGTTCCACTCTTCTAATCACCTGGTTGGATGTCTTGGCAGCCAGCCCCCATCCTTAGGAGCTTTCCAAAAGTCACCTCCTTCACATAACAAAAAGACACCTTTATCACTCTGTTCTCATCACTTAGGAAATTCCAAGAGTTTTAAGACCTTTGTGCCAGAAGTGGGGATGAAAGCCAAATATGTATTTCTTATAAATCACAATATCACACATGTGGTCTCAGCTGGAGTCCAGACTAATCACACAAGGAGCTCTAGAAGGTGAATTGCAACAGAGTTGGTCCCACTTCCAAAGCGAGGGATCTCATCAGTCTCTTGTAACTGTAATTTCATCAGTTATTGGCTGCAGGCTACCCCGGCTAAGAGTGTTACTTACCCAGATTCCTATCAGCCAAAGGCAATTCTCTGCCAGGGAGGCCAGTTCTGAGCTAGTAGCAGTCAACACTCAGAGGCTAGTGGCTAGATGCACAAGTCCCATAAAGCAGATCTGGGCAGGGTACCAACAGTGTCTCTTCAGGGCCTAACATGACATTGGTTTCTATTGAGTGCATTACATTTGTTATTTATATTGGCTTTCTCATCTACTAACATCAATGAGTATTTTTCCATACCTACTGCTGTTCAAGTCTATATACTCCTTTCTGCTTTTGTACAGATTAGTTTTTTAACCTCAGTATAAAACATTACATTCCCCTCTGTTAGGTGTCCTCTCATTACATTTTCCCCTTCTACTCAGGCTATCTGTATCATTTTGGATGTTGCTGTCCAATACTCCATAAACCACCTGACTTCAGGTGAACGCATGTTTGAGTTCTCATTAAAAACAGACTGATTCTGTCAGCAACATATGGTCTCTGAGTGTTCAGTCCCATCTACTAAAGCCCCAGTATCCAGAATGTCAAGATCAAACTCAGCTAATGCCTATCACTTTGAAATCAACATTTTGCTTTCTGAGAAATTTCATACCTTTGAGGATAAAAGGTTTCATTGGTTCAAAGAAAATTCCTCAGATCAAAATATTGTCAAAGAAATGTATGGGTTGCCCTCCCCATCCCCTATTTAGAATTTGCTTCCCAAGCATCCAGTTCCTAAGCCAGCAGAGGTTTTTTGGCTGGCTCTTTTTCTGATCAACAGCAAAATGAATCATTCCCTTCATGGGAACCCTGAGTCCTCAATGCCTGAGAGGTTAATGCAGACAGGGTCTTGTTGCCCGAGGTCCAAGCTGTACTTTCTGGCCACATGGGTGGTTAATGCAATCAAGGATGAGATTAATTAAATTAAAAGTCTGCTTTTATTGTTCAGAAAATACAGCAAATTCAATAGTCTTTGACAGCCTGGAGCTGGAGGCCTGGCTCTAATGTGATCACTGCTAGATGGGTGTAGCCAGACACCATGTCATTTAGGGAGGTAGAACGCCTCTATGCCAGTTATGGGCTGCGTCCACTGTACATTTCGAAGCCTTTAGTAAGCAATCAACATAATCTGCATTTACCTCTGCACGTATCTGCCCAGGACTGAGCCTGGCACCTTCTGTTTTTTTGTTTTTTTTTAATTTTTATTTATTTATTTGAGAGAGAGAGAGAATGAGAGAGAGAGAGAGAGCATGAGAGAGGGGAGGGTCAGAGGGAGAAGCAGACTCCCTGCGGAGCAGGAAGCCCGATGTGGGACTCGATCCTGGGACTCCAGGATCATGACCTGAGCTGAAGGCAGTCGCTTAACCAACTGAGCCACCCAGGCGCTCTGTTTTGCTTTTAAAAACACTGCGCAGTTAACTAGTCATCCCCGGCAATGAACCTAGAGCCCCTGTTGTTCTGCTATGCTTGGAAAACTTAGGTACCAGCTCTTTTAATTTCCCAAACCCTGTCCTACTATGTCCTACTTTAGGAATTACCTTCCAAAAAGACATGTGTGTAAAAATCTTTTCCCCTGGAATGTTGAAGGAGACCAGTCTAGTCAGTATCTATCATGAAGCAGATACAATATATGCCCTTTGCCATGATCTTTTGCATTAGGCTCTTGGTGGGGGTGGGGTGTATGGATAAAACAAAGACTTTAGAAATGGAGATATAGTTTTGATTTCTGCTTTTATAATTTACTCATTATAAACTTTTGGTAAATTACTTAATCTCTCTATATCTCTAATGTGGGTCTCAAGATACCCACCTGTAAGACTATCTGAAGGTTAAAAATAATGAAACTTGCAATGTAGCATTCATTAAAAGTCTGCTATGTTTTCTTGTTGTTATCATCATTAACCCAAGTTACAGAGGCTCAAAGAGATCAGGAGACGGTCCCAAAAATTCTCCATCCTTACCCTTTCTCCTATCAAAAATAGCCTCTTATGAAAGTCAGCCACTTCCACCTTAGCATGAATTCAATCCTAAATGTGACTCCTCTCAGATTTTCATCCACATTTAGCTGGACTCTGGGTTTGGGTTGCACGTTGGGATTACCCAGGATGCTCTATGCCTAGGTTCCACTTCTAGCTGGACTCTGGTATATTTTAATTGGTCTGGGGTGCTGCTTGGACACAAGAATATTTAAAAGCTCCCCAGTGATTCTGTGGTGTAGCCAAGATTGAGAGGCACTGTACCAACCTCTCTCCAACCGTGGAAGGAAAGTCTTCGGCCAATGTTAAAGAGTTTCACAAAGGTTGGAGGACCTGTAGGCTCTGACATATCAAAGAGGAAACCATTTTGGCCTACTTTAAGAGTAGCTGTCATTTCACAAACACTGAGAGGGAGCTCCATGAGAAAGATGTGTGATCTCCTAGGAAGGGAGCAGTTTAAGAATTCTATAGCACTGCATGGCTGTGTCTACACCCTGGCCCAGCGTGCACTTGCTACGGGGTGCCCAGTCAGAATGTATGGGCTGGCCCCAAGAGGGCTCTCCCTATAGCTCTGGGTTGTAATTTAACTTTTCTAGGCCTGTCTCCCAGCTAGACTCTCAGCTCCCTGGGGGCCAGGAATGTATTTAACTTTTTTCAAACACACAGTTAAACTTTTGTGAAATGGATTTGGAAAAGTCCACTGAAATCCAACTCAAAAGTGCTTGCTTCTAACCAACTTTAGAGTCCAATTAAGGAGAGGACAGAATAGTGTGAACTTTAAAATTTTTAAACAGGTACCAGAAGAAGAATTTTTAAATACATCACGAATTTTCATTGGGCAATGAGGGTCTTTTGCCTTAAAAATATAAACAAATAAATCTTTAAGTCTTGGTGAATGAAATGGAAGAGTAGCTATTGGATAAATCACTTTACCATAAATTCTTTTGTCATTTGAAATATTTTCTAGAGCAAGGAAGAAAATTTTAAAAATAAAAAATCAATTAATCAAATCAATCAATAAATCAAATAATATAAATTGGCAAACAAAAGAGTAGATACATGAACTGAAAACACTGATTTCTCTTTTTCCATTATAATAGTGTTTATAACATTTAAAATAATTTAAAAAGTGTTCTTCCTTTGAGTGTTTGAAGGATTCCAACCTGTCCCATCTTGCCTTAAGCAGAATGCCCCTACAGGAAGATGTTAGACCTTAACATATGGATATATCAGAGAACTATTTTTTTAGAAAGAGGCATTAAAAAGCTTTTTTAAAAGTAGTATCTGTCAAAAGGTTCTTTATTTCCGTGAAACTGAATATCTCCAACTGCATAGAAATTATGGCATTTTAGAACAAAAAGAGACCTTAGAAGTTTTGCCAATCAAATTGCCTCACTTTGTAGATGAACAGAGATGCTGAGGAACTTGCTCAGGGCTTCCCAGGAATCTACTAACAGAATAGGGCTCTGCTACAAGCCTTCTTGAAACCCTGTTCCTTTCTCACTCCATGCCACATACTGCAGGTTATTTTCATGTCTTTTGTCTTTAAAAATGCAGGGGGTGGGGGAGAGAGAGAGCAGGAGTCCATTTTATATATAGTATGATGCCAGGTTATTAAATCATCCTCTCTCAGATAAACTTCTTTGAGAACTTCTCTTATTTGAAAAGATCTGAATTGTCTCCACTTTCCTCAACCTGCACAGCATCCATCTTTTATTTCCTTTTCTTCCTTGTTATTGCATCTGCCTGCAGAACATGGCACAAGGGCACATGGAGGAAGGATGGGGAGTGAAGGTAGCTGTGATATAAATAGAGTGATGGAGCTGGCTGCTTCTGAGTGAGCTCAGGGCCTATCCAATTGTGAGGCCGTGTCATTTCTCCCTCCTCTCACCCTATCCCCATCATTCTCCTTGGGTACAGGGCCACATGTACTTCTGAGGCAATTCCTCCAATCCCTGAAATAGATGGGCATAGACTGGCCAAGGGATCTGTGGAAATTGATAGCCCCCCTTGAATAAGGGCCTAAACAGCCAGGCTCCTTCAGTGCCATCAATCAACAGTCACTAGGAACAGAGAAAAGATTTTCCCTAGTGACTTAATCAGTCAGAGGGATGTTGCCTAGCTGATTGAGGGCAGCTGGAAAGTGAGCAGTTGTTTCTATTATAACTTGTCATCAGCTATTGGTCTCAATAGAGAAAGCTAGGTCACAGCAGCTCGACAAAAGATCAAGGCAGGTGTTTTGTTTAGGCCCTTGGAGAGATGCTGATTTGGGAAAGAGAGAATGAGGGCTTTCTTGAAGATGGTCTGTTATTACATTTAATATGAAATTTATATCCTAGCTTTCACAGATGATCCAGGGCACTGGGGCAGAGATTAAAAAAAAAAAAATGCTATGTTCCTTTATTTGGTGTGGGAGGAGGATGAAGGTAATCTTTGTACTTTCCATCCTGCGTTCCCAACTTATTCGGGCACTATTGCCTAGTGGCTGGCATGCTACCCCACCCATCTCCCCACTTCTCCTAGGCAGGAGGTCCTTCTTTGACCACTCTGTATGTTGCCCTGCCCATAGTCCCTCTTTATCACATCCCCCTGTTTCCCTTCCTTTGTAGCATTATCATCCAGAATCATCTCACTTTTGGTTATTTCTTTATCTGTTCTCCACTTCTAGAAAGTAAACGGCATGATGACGAGGAACCTGATCTCACTCTGTAGTTATCACCTTATCATCTACCCATGGTGCCTGGAAGACAGTAGGTACACAATAACTATTTGATTAATGAAGTTATTTGCAATTATTTCATATGTGTCAATTCTTTTTAAATAGCTATTACCAGAGTGGGTTGTAGAAGCAAGGGCAGATTTGCAGACCTAGGCAGACCTCCGATTTCAGGTAACATGAGGTCCAGCATGCAGGGGAGCCATCTGGACTCAGACATTGGGGTAAGGAGTGGCCAGAAAACAGCAGTGTGGGTAACTTTACGTCAACTGAGAAAAAAAAACCCCTCAAAATTAGGCAAACTCATGCTTCTTCTCAGAAAGCTTCTCTATTTGTCCTTTGAAAGCAAGAGTGTATCCCTAAGCTTTCACTAGTTTGAGGCTTCTCTTTGTTGTTCAGTGAAAATCCTGGCTGGGAAGCAAAGGGAGACAGGGAGGGAAGAAGAAATTCTTATGGGGGCCCCTGTTAGTCTTATGTCATGAGTAGACTTCGGACAGACTCATATGTCCTGGGTTCCTTGTCCTTTGTGAATGGACACTGAGAAGGATTCAAGAGAAAAGGTAATTAAAAAGTGTATAAAGCACTGTTACTGCAATGAATTTGCACTTTAGAATAGGGCATTCAAGGCATCCAGGCAAATACTCAACAATGGTGCAGGGCCTTCAAATTAACATCTGTGTTTCCTTGAATCTTAAATACACCCTCCTCACCAACATTTAATAACCATCTATTGGACATTTAGAATGTGCTCCTTAAGCCAGGGAAGGCAAATCCCTGGGAGGGCACACTGTATGCTGGGAGATATCTAAAAATAAACATGTGTCATCTTAGCATTGGGGGAACAGAGCTGACGTTTTGTATTTTTTAAACTCATGAAAAGTTTAATGATAAAACATGAGACTTTTGAGAAGTGCTGAGCTGGTGGTCAGGCTGTTTTGGATTGAGCCTCTGGTCCCCACAACTCTTGCCCAGTACTTTCATTGTCATTTAGAAATAATCCACATTTTCCATTATCTTTATCCATTCAGCATCTTTTCCCTTATGGATTTGGAATGTCTACATCTCTACCAATTATGGATGAGATGTTTAGATGCAACCACTATTCCATGTGTTCACTTGAATTTCCCAGACTTTGCCATTGGGATGGGGCCATGATACAAGTTTTGGCCAATGGATCCTAAGTAGAAATGGTGGATGTCCCTTCCCAGATGAGCCAGTTAAGAGCTAATGTGTCTCCTCCATCCCCTCCTCGTCTCCTCAGTAACCTTGGAAGCCACATGTTGAGATGGTGGAAGTAGAACATGCAAGGAGCCTGGGTCTCTAACTGCAAGATGGAGGCAAGATCCCATCAACCTGCATCAGATTTTGCAGGAGCCAGAAATAAATCTTCATTGTGCTAAACCACTGAGATTTTAGGATTTGTTTATTTCCATTGCATGGTGTAAGCTTTGTCTAACACTCCATTCATAATCATTTCAAAGTAGAGGTGTCAGCTGAAGGTGGTAACATATGTTTTCTGACTCATCATGATTCGGGATGTTAGCTTGTTTGTAGAGTCAAATCTATAAGATCCTGGTTCTGGACATAGGAGACAAGTCAGGTATGTTCACTTGCTGCCCTGCTAGGAGTTTCAGTAGATCCTCAAACTAAACTTTAAGCTATTCTTTGTTAACTTTTCAAACTAGGCTTTGCAGTTCTTAAGTGTTAATTTGAAATTCTCTGGTTATTAAAGTCCTGGAGCTCTTTTTAACCAAAAGGACAAAAGGAGTTGACTGCAGTCACTGCTTAAAAGGTCTCATCTCAATAGAGCTGAAAGAACACACAGACCTTCCCCGATAACAAGGCGACCTAAATCATGCTCACATTGGAGAGAGTTCCAATCCATTCTATTGAACGGCTGCTATCCCCAACAAGAATATTGTATTGCCCCTCATGTTAAATTGAATTGCAGGAGGCTGGCAAGAAACTCAGTGTACAAATCAAGATTCAGAGGAACACACTTGATAGAACGGAACTGAAATAGGGCAAAGGTCAGCAGTTCTAAGAGTGCAGCAGTGGTTTGGAAACCCAAGACCCTCAAAACTTTCACCATTCCTCAGAGGTGATAATGCTAAATTGTACACTTTAGGAAATGAACACAGTGCGATAAACTTCCTAGTGAAGAGTTGCTTGCTCATCTTTGGATGCTGTATTAACTCTTTCCAGAGATAAGAATCCCCTTGTAAACAAGGGCTGTGTCTTAAAAATTTATCTTTGCAGACTTTAACCCAATACCGGAAGTATACTAATAATAACAACTAGCATTTATAACACTTAATGCAAGCCAGTTTTACTGTACGCACCTTATGCGTATTGACTTAGTTAATCCTCAGAATAAACCAGTGGAGGAAGGATTATTATTAGCGGCTGTTTATCTGTAAAGAAATTAGGAAGTACTTAAGTAAGGGGACTTAAAGCAAATTGCCTAAGTACATATGTCTAGTGAATATTGGACCTGGATTTGAACCAACTAGCCTGACTTTAGAATGTGACATTAAATCATCATGTGCCAGTGCCACTCTTAAGAGTATTCATGAATGGAAGAAGGAAAGAAAGAAAGAAGCCTGGAGGAGAAGGAGTTATGGAAGAATGATGAAGGGGAGAGAGGAAGATGAGGGGTACTGGAAGGAGGGTTAGATGGGTGAATGGAAAGAGCTTTGGAGAGAGGACTGGATGGAAGGATGAAAAAGTTAGATGGAAGAAGGAATGAAAGACAGGATAGAAGGCATGACGGATGGATGGATGGATGGATGGATGGGATGAATGGATGGAAAGAAAATAATTTAACTGGAAGAATAGATGAAACAAATAGAAGTCTTTTTCCCCAACCTAATGGAGCTTCCAGTGTTGCTGTTGAGAAAGCCCCTGATGCCCACAAAATAAAGATTTATGGTAAAGATGATCTAGCTTTCCTGAAAGCAATGTAGTTTGATGAGCAACTTTTCTCTCCCTTTCTCTTCTCGTGCACATTGAACCCGTGTGCTATCTCCTGCTTGGGATTTCTTCCCTAAGGCTACTCTAGATTTTCTTTTAACTGGATGTTACCTCCATAAGTGGTATTTGGAGACCCCAGGGTCTTGCCTTTTTGGTCTTCTGCAAGGATGCAGAAAAAACATCTTCCAATACATCAGTTTGAGTTGTTTCAGAGAAAGATTGTACACCCTCTGGACAGAGGTGCTGCTAATTGAACTTTTCTTGTGAGAAGGGATTCTGCATTTAACTCCCAGACCCTCTGAGTCCCAGTTCAGTCTCTTCTTCATCACCTGATGCCACATGCTCAATAAATATATATACAATTTAAGAATGATTTGGTATGCCATAGCCAGAACTGCACCAGTACCCTATATGCCGCTTCCTCCAGCAAAACCAGCCCCAGAACTGCAAAGCTCATGCCCCTCTATGCTCACTCCTGGGAACCCGGAGGGACTCAACACTTCCAAAGACATCTCAGAAACAGAGAGGATTCTGTAATTATGAAGTGAAATTTCTCTTCTTAGTTTTGGGGGGTGGAGAGAATCTGAAGAGCATTGAGGACACAGGATGCCCAACCACCCCTCCAAAGAAACTTTGATTATCCTCCACAGAGCTCCAAAGAGCTAGAAGAAGTAAGGCAAACCTGCTCTAGTTTCTGCACTGTGAGTCCTCCAGGGGTACCTCAAGGAGATGAGGGAGCCTGCATGCACTCGTGGGACAGGAGATACAGATGATGTGTGCTTCTTAACCTTTTTTGTGCCTTGGAGCCATTGGCTGTCTGGTGAAGAATCTGAACCCCTTCTTAGAGTAATCTTTTTTAAATGTATAAAATAAATGCAAAACACTGCAAAGTAAACCAATCATACTGAAATACAGTTATCAAAATATTTCTTAAAATTTGTGATAGAGCAAAAGATGACTTCTTTACTGCATAAGTAACAAGATCCAGCTGTAGATCTGATAACTACCATAACTTTGGAATAGAGACAAATGTAATGATAACTGGAAATATGCCCAATGATGGGAAAGGACTATGAAAACATCTGTGATTTCTGTTGGTGAGCGAGTCACAGGTACTACTAATATTGCTGCAGCATTACCTACAGTCAGCATTGAAGGAAAGGCTACATAGTTGTAGGTTTCAGTTAAAGGTTTTAGGTTAGTGACCATGAAGATGCCATTTTCTTTTTCATATCCAAGTTCACAGATCCCCTGAATTCTATCCATGGACCGAGGATGAGAACTCCTGGGAGTTAGAAGCTTTCTTTTTTTTTTTAATTTATTTTTAATTTTTAAAAATTGAAGTACAATTAACATGCAATATTATATGCATTTCAGGTGTACAACATATTGATTCAGTAGTTCTATATATTACACAGGGCTCATCATGATAAGTGTAGTCACCATCTGGCACCATCAACGTTATTACAATATTACTGACTATATTCCCTATGCTATACTTTTCATCACCGTGACTGATTTATTTTAAAACTGGAAGTTTGTACCTCTTAATCCCCTTCCCCTATTTCAGCTATCCCCCCAGCTCCTTCCCCTCTGCCAACCACCGGTTTGTTCTCTGTATTTGAGAGTCTGGCTTTTTGTTTATTTCTTTGTTTATTTGTCTTGTTTTTTAGATTGCACATATAAGTGAAATCAGGAGCTTTCTTTTTGTTCACTCTATTTTAGTCCTGATGATAAAATGCTCTCTGCACCTAGGTATATACCCAAATGAATTGAAATTCGAAAGCAAGGACTCAAAAAAAAAAAAAGATGTGATGCAGACATTATACCTATGTGCTGAGAGATTTGTAGAAAAGAGGGAAACAGAGTATGTGTTGGTTGCCCAGTCAAGCTTCTTAGGTTGGTTGAGATGGGTATTCAAGGATAGTGGTGTGTCTAGACAAATGTAATGATTGAATGGACAGGGTCTCAGGTTGTATTCTCCAAGAAGCAGACTGTGAGACAAGATTTCAAGTGCCAGTAGAACATTGGGGAGATTATCCCAGGAAATACTGCAGGGAGGTAGGTGAAGTGAGACAGAGAAGGGAAGGAAGCCAATGAAGAGTAAGTTCTCAATCAGCTACACTATAGGTGACTGAGCTTAGTCCCCCTGGGGAACTGTGAAAACCTGTGTAGACATGCATACAGGGCAACCTCACCTGAGTGGCGAGAGAGCTGGTGTATTTACACACCAGTTTCCAGTAGTCATCTTTTGAAGGCTGCTCTGGTGGGAACAGTGCATTACTTCTGGCACGTCCTGTGTGCTGTACAATGCCAAGGTAAGCTCCAGCAGTCAGAGAAAGGCCTTGGGCAAAGAAGAGCAGGTGGTGAGGGTGGTAGTCGGATCATGTACCCTGAAGCTGAAAGGGCACATGGATACATGTAAGCTGATGGGAGGGATGATGTGTGATGCAAACAGAACTTCCCAACTCCATTTAAAATGGAACCAAGAAGAGGAATACAGTTGACTGTCGGGGTTGGGGGCACCAACCCCCTCCATGCAATTGAAAACCTGTGGAGAACTTTTGACTCCCCTAAAACTTAACTACTAACAACCTATTGTTGACTGGAAGCCTTACTGATAACATAAACAATTGATTAACACATACTTTGTATGTTATATGTTTTAAATATTGTATTATTACAAAACAGTAAACTAGAGAGTAGAAAATGTTATTAAGAAAGTCATAAGGTTGGGGTTCCTGGGTGGCTCAGTCGGTTAAGCGTCTGCCTTCAGCTCAGGTCATGATCCCATGATCCCATCGAGCCCCACTTCGGGATCCCTGCTTGGCAGGGAGCTTGCTTCTCCCTCTCCCTCTGCCTACTGCTCCCCCTGCTTGTATTCTCTCTCTCTTTCTATCAAATAAATAAATAAAATCTTAAAAAAAAGAAAGCTATAAGGAAAAGAAAACACATTTACAATACCATACTACATTTATTGAAAAAGATCATGTATAAATGGACCCGCACAGTTCAGACTTATGTTGTTCAGGGACAACTGTAATAATGACTTTTGTTTTTGTTGACCAAGAAGAGGAGGAGTCTGTAAAGCAACCAAAAGTATTTATTTGAGGTCTTAGGGATTACAGTCTGGGGAACACAGAATAGACTGAAACTGATGGAAATCTGAAGTGTGCTCCAAATTGTCAGCAGGGAATGAAGGCTTACAAAGGCAAAAACCACAAGGTTACATAAATTGTTCTGGAAGAATTATGCTGGCAGAGTTAAACTGGATATCTAATATAGGATTGACTCTTTAGCTAGCAGGTGTTACATTATCTCTATTTCAGTCCAGAGTAGAAGGATGTATTCCAGGAGGTGGTCCTGTTGTAATTGACAGGTTGCAGTTGACAAAAGTCAAAAGTCCCTGGGTTTGGAAGAATTCAAACAGGAGAGGTACATAAGCCCTGCTTCCTCCATGTCCTCTGCACCCTATTTTGAGTGACTCTCTTAGCAATGCTAACTTCATTTTGAATTTTTCTTTCACATTTTCAATAGCACCTTTGGGTTCTAGAGGGGAGGGAGGTGGGGGGATGGGTTAGCCTGATGATGGGTATTAAAGAGGGCACATATTGAATGGAGCACTGGGTGTTATATGCAAACAATGAATCATGGAACACTACATCAAAAACAAATGATGTAATGTATGGTGATTAACATAACATAATAAAATAAAATAAAATAAAACAATAGCGCCTTTGAAAGAGTTAATTTCAATAAAGTGTTAGCACAGTACCCCAGCCCTATATAATTAAGGCCACTTTAAACATGTAAAGAGGAGTCTTTGAGAAGTTAGTTGCTTTGCCTGAAGTCACATAACTGTATTGAGGTGAGGTCAAAACTAGGGCTTAACTCTTATGCTTCTGCATCCAGGATTCTTTATATTTCTGTTCTGTTGTACTGTGTTCATGTCAAAGTCAAATGGAAGACAGACCAGACCTTTCTGCCCTTCCCTGGAAATCTAAATATAAAAAAGGAAAAAGAGTGTTAATCCAGACTCTCAGGCATTTGCTGTGATTACTTAAGGTGTGCTGAGGATGTGGTAATGCTGCTCTGGATTGTTCCATCTTGGTGGTGATTGATTTACCATCTCAGTATAACATCCTTTTACAGCTCTGAGCTCTTTCAGGGAAAGATTTAACTCCAGTTTACATTTTAGATAGGAAAGGAGAAAGGCTGTGAAATTGAGACATGAGCCACATTATATCTGTGGCTATCTATTGCTGTATTTCTGGAAGAAATTGAGCAGGGTGGTTAACAGACAATATGTGATATGGGAGGTTGGACACAGAGTCATGGAATTGAACCCAAAGAGAGAAGCTGCTGGAACGTGGCCTGTATTAGTATTCCTACTCTCTCTTGATTCCCCATGGCCATTTCCCAGATAGTCCATTCAGGCCTCCCTGTCTTCTTGCAAACCCTCCTCCAAACACACCCACTAATTTCCTTCAGAGGCCTTACTCTTTGCTTGATGACTGGAACACCAGCCCGTGTGCATCACTTCCTGCTGGGTTCCCCTTCCCAAGATATTCATTAGCCTTACCTGACACCTTCTAGAGGTTCAGCTTCACACCAAACAAGGTGCCGGTCAAGACCTCAGGCACAGGAGAGAGAGCTTTTTGGAGGACAGGTAACCTTTGTCAATTTTGAAATCAAGTCACCCTCCCAGGCTATAGAAATTCATTGTGTATAGCAACCTAATCTCCTGTCTCCAAATTCCTACAGCATTCCAAATCTTGGGTAATTGTGCTATTTTCAGTAAAAGTGATTTGTCCCATGTGTAATGTAATAAATTGACATGTATAATTTTGTAAGTCTTTTGATGAACACATCTTGTTTAGATTTGTAGAAAATCATTTCAGATACTCAGGTCAACTCACCTGGACACACTCCTCTCCTCATCTTTCAGATTTAATTGCCTGACTCAGCTTTCCCTTGGCCCACGTGTTAATGGAAATCATGAAAGTCTGGCAGGGTGGAAAGAAGCCCAGCCTGCTGTCTATTTTGGGCACAGACTTTCAGAAGGTTATCTTTACAGCTTATAGATGTTAGATTGGCAAAACACATAATATTTCTTATGTTTCTTACACTCAGCATCTCCTAACCACTGAAAAGTAAGACAGATCCGTAAGCGATGTTTCCCTAGTGCTACCAGGAAGGAAGGAAGGGAGGAAGGAAAGGAGGAAGGAAAGAAGCGAGAGAGAGGCCCTATTCCTATGGCAATCCTTGTATACCAATTTTTAAAACACGGGATTTGCCTTGTTTCCTAAGGCCCGATTTTTTTTTTTTTTTGTAACTCCCCTTATGCTTTCTTTCTAGAGATTTGACTTGAGGAGGACAGGATGGTGGTTCCACATTGTGACTGCCTGCCAGGTGTCAGGGAACAGGTGAACTGAGAACATCTCACCTGGGGCCTGAGGCATGCTTCTTATGTTTAGTTTTCATTGTATTACTTAACTCATCGAGTCAGTGACGTTTTTTTTTTTTTTTAGGCCACACCCTCCCTTCTAAGAAGGAGATTAAGAAAGAATACGCCCACACAATTCTCAGAATAATAACATGCTTGAAAAAAAAATCCATTTAGGGGAATGTGCTTTCCAATGATCTGGTGTTGTATAAGCCACTAAGAGTACTGCTTGGCAATAGTTGTTTTTGAGATAATTCTCTTAATGGTCAGATTCACCAGAGATGGTTCTCAGCCACCTACAAACAAATTGCCATAGGTCTTCCTTTTTCCCTCCAGATAGCACAGTCTTGGTGATTCTTTGTAAGTGTGCATCTGCCTCCAGGGCAATTGACAAAGATCAGGTGCCTTGGGACAGGAGCTGAAGCCAGGTGAGAAGGTGGCCATCTTTTTCAAAGGCCAGGTCCCTGTCCTGTCCCATTTCTCTTCCTCCCACTAGAGGGCTTCGGACATTTGTGTTCCTGTCAGAAGCAGGTGGGAGAGGAAGAGAGGAAGTCAGCAACATGGAAACACCACCATCAATGAGGACTTCCCACATAGCTCTGGGCCACGATGCAGGAAGACCTGCAGTATCCATGGCAGAGAGGCAGTAGCCTGTTTTTTTTATTTCCATGTTCCTATCATTCCGGATATATTGATGAGTAGGAAGACAGTACAGGGTACCAGGGGTAAGTGGAGGAATGTAGCCAGTTAAGGAATCCAACACAAACTATTAAATAAAAAGGAAAGGCAAGATTTCATTCTTTTTGATGGCTGAGTAATATTCCATTGTGTATATATATATATATATATATATATATATATATATACACCACATCTTTTATCCATTCATCTGTTGACGGGCATCTGGGCTTTTTCCATATTTTGGCTATTGTGGACATTGCTGCTGTAAACATTAGGGTGCATGTGCCCCTTCGAATCACTATTTTTGTATCCTTTAGATAAATATGTAGTAGTGCAATTGCTGGATCATAGCATAGTTCTCTTTTTAACTTTTTGAGGAACCTCCATACTGTTTTCCAGAGTGGCTGCACCAGTTTGCATTCTCACCAACAGTTTAAGAGGGTTCCCCTTTCTCCACATCCTTGCCAACATCTGTTGTTTCCTGAGTTGTTAATTTTAGCCATTCTGACCTGAGTGAGGTGATATCTCATTGTGGTTTTGATTTGTAATGACGTGGATGGAACTAGAGGATATTATGCTAAGCAAAATAAGTCAGTCAGAGAAAGACAAATACCATATGATTTCACTGATATGTAGAATTTAAGAAACAAAACAGATGAGCATAGGGGAAGGGAAGGAAAAAAAATAAGATGAAAGCAGAGAGGCAAACCATAAGAGACTCAACTATAGGGAACAAACTGAGGGTTGATGGAGGTGAGGTGAATGGGGGGATGTAGTAACCAGGTGATGGGCATTAAGGAGGGCACTTGACATAATGAGCACTGGGTGTAATAGGCAACTGATGAATAACTAAATTCTACCCCTGAAACTAATAAAACACTATCTGTTAACTAACTTGAATTTAAATAAAAAAATTTAAAAAGAGAGAATAGTACCTCTCCTCAATCCTCTCACAAAAGCATCAGAAGTAAAGTGAGAGGATAGCAGGTGGAGTAGGGGAGAACCATGGGCAGTGGTTACTCTGGGCTCACAACCTGGGAAGCCAGGTGTGTCCAGACCACACAACCTGTGAAAGCTACTACATTTGATTCTTCCATTTGAACCACAGAGGGGATGGGATATAAATTGAGATGATCTTTGAGTTAACTAAGACATTGACCAAACCACCAACTAAGACTCTACTTAAAACTTGCCTAACACACAAGCAATTGTGGCAAACTAAGGCCCACTGAGACTGGAGGATGATTTTTCTGAGAAAATGAAAAATAAAGGTTTATTGCCTGCTCAGGATTATTAAAACTCCCATGGCATTTGTGGAGAGTTAGAGCAAAGTTCCATTTATTGTCTTTGCTATTGCAATTTAGGAGTTAATTTAAAGGCTCTTTGAAACCCACTGTTTAAACAACTTAGACTGAATAAAAAATGATCCGAGTGCCAATATCTGTTTTTAAAGATTTTATTTATTTATTTGACAGAGAGAGAGAGCAAATGTGATCCAGGGGGAGAGGGAAAAGGAGAAGCAGGTTCTCCACTGAGCAGGGAGCCCAACGTGGGGCTCAACCCAGGAATGCTGGGATCATGACCTGAGGTGAATGCAAACGCTTAACCGACTGAACCACCCAGGCACCCCCCCACCCCGAGTGCCAGAATCTTAAACATATCTTTGTCTTTATTCTGGAATGATTTAGGCAATGAGGGTGAACTAAATCACCAGATTGACATTCCAATCCAGTGCATGTGGTTGAGGGACGCTGGGAGGTTCCAAAACCTGCAGCTGTTTTTATTATCTGATCTGCCTCATGCGGTGGTGGATATTTGCTCAAACTCATAAAAATTTCTCTGCAAGGTCTATTGAATGTCACTGGTATTTGTAACATAATAATCAAAATGAATTGTTGCTCTGGTGGTAGAATGAATACACAAGGGCTGATTAATCCACTTGCAGAAACCCTGAAATGAAGATGAAAAACATAATAACAGCCACCCTTAATATTAACCCTGTGGGGACTCAGTTATTAATTGGTCTGGATTTGAGCACAGCTTTTAATCAACTTGCAGGGTTTTAAGCTTACACTCCTAGAACTGCTTATTCATCTCTAAGAAATGTGAATTAAATGGTGAGCAAATGTCAGTGAAGGTCCTTTTGAGAGCTCATCTTAGGACATTTCTTTTATATCCATATCTTGTAATAAAGCAGTGCAGCTGTGCACCTGACCGGCTCACATCTGGAGAGAATTTGTCTTCAATTTTTCATAGAAGAATAAAAGGATAGCTCTATGCTGCAGAGTAAACAGGTTTTTGAATCTATACTCGGGTAATTCAGGCCAAAGTAATTATTCTTAAGGGAGGAAGGGAAAAGAGGATCTTATAAATGAAAATAATGGATTCAGACTCTGGGATAATAAACTGGCCTGCAAGGTTGATCTCAGCAGGGGTCCTAAAATATTTGGATTTCAAGGAATTCTTTGAAAACTTTCTCTCCCCAGAACAATGAAACTATGGACATATATGTCTCCCAATGTAAACAAAATCTAGGGAGTTCATAAACTCCCTAATGTCCATCCTCTGACTCATAGGTAAGAACCTCAATTTAGATGCTTTCACGTACTTAATGACTCCTCTCTTGTAACGCCCTTTACATCTGTTATGATTGGTTTGTTGTCTGTCTTTCCTGGTGGCCTGAAGCAAAGGTAGGAGCCACGTAGATTTTCATCACTGAACCCCCAGCATATAAGTCAAGGTCTGGAACACAGGTAGAACTCAATAAATATTTATGAAATTAAAAGACTACTGAATGTTTAATGTTCTTGTCCAAGTCCAAATAATGCTAACTAAATAAAAAGAGAGAGAGAGAAATTTTCCACAATTTGGACAACACTAACTGTTCCCAGGCCTCCAGTCTGCCTGTCTAACCTTTCATTGTGCATGATTGACTTAATGATAATGGATTTGTGGAAATTAGTGTTCATAATTATATTTGATTCATTGAGTTTTCTAAAGCAGCGCTGCTCAAACTTGAACATGCATGAGAGTCACCTGGAGGGCTTGTGAAAACAGAGATTGCTAGGCTCAACCCTCAGATAACACTGATTCTTAGAGGACTGGCCTGGAGCCTGAAATTCTGTATTTCTAATAAGCTCCGGATGATGCTGATACTGCTGGTCCATGGACCACACTTTGAGGAACAAGTCTTTAAAAACCCCGTAACGTGATTCTCAGGATCTCCTTTTCCATGGAGGGAATCTTGAGAATCACATCAACCCCAGATAACACAACAGAGCTAGGATCCTGAAGATAGATCTTTAGACTTCAGTTTCTGTCTGTATTATGTCAGGATGCCACCCCATTAGTGGACCAGAATAACATCCTATCACACCTCCACATCATATTCCTCATTGGGTTCTTCTTCAGGAGATACAGCTACAAAGTAATTGAGCTCTTAATTTGTCTTATTATATAAACACTATTATAACAGCATTAATCGAACTTTTCAGGAAGAAAAATAAATCTCCTCTAATCCTTCCATTTTATTGGAGGTTTTTTTGTTTGTTTGTTTTGGGTTTTTTTGTTTGTTTTTGTTATGAACATGCTAATTTTTAAATAGCTGTAATCATGATGAATATAAAATTTGTGTTCAGTTTTAACTTAACATATTGGGTATTTTTCATTAAGGTGCATTGTTTTCATTATTTTAATGATGGTTAAATATACTAAAATGTACATGTGCTACTGAATGTTATCCCTTCAATGCAGTGACCTTGAGAGGCTATAAGCCTACTTCACTGCAAGGGTGTTAGGATGCTCTTTTGGAAAAATTCTCTGAACTAACTCTAAGAGATTCAAGAGGAGCAATCTTTATCAGCCTCAGTCTGGTTTTGATAAGAGGACAGATACCCAACATCATTCTTTACTATTAACCTTGCTTGACTCTAAAAGACTTTTCCCATTTTCAAAAAAAAAAAAAAAAAAAAAAAAAGAATACAAATGTATCTTTAAAGGATCAATATTGACCACTACTGCGGGACATGAAGACTATGGGTCCTGGTGGTGGAGGCTTGTTATTTTGTGACATCCTTTGATTCTTCCTAAAATGACCTATAATTCTTGTAAAAATATACTTTTTGCAGACTAGTCTGGACTTCTTATGGAAACATAAGTATATGAGAATAATAAATACAATTCTGAGGAGAAAATGAGTAAGAGACCCAAGTTTACCAGATTTTATAATGGGCCATGAATAGAAGAATTGATAATAGAAAAGAGTCCAAAATGTATTTGAATTCTGTATTTCCTAAGAGCAAGATTTTAAGTCGATGTGAATTGATGGGTTTTTTAATGCATGGAATTGAGACAAATTAGTTAGATATTTGAAAACATAGTTTAGTAGATCTCTATCTAAATTGCATCAAAAAAAAAAAATCCAGATGGAAGAAAGATTTAAGTATTTAAATAAAGCTATAAAATTACCCAAAGGAAATATGGAAGACTGATAAATTTGACTATATAAAATGCAAAATTTCTGTATGACAGCAATACCATATTGCCAGCAAAGGTCATAAGAAAAATGATCAACCTGAAAAAAAAATTCTTAGCACATAAGAAAAAAGTGTAATTTCCTTAATTCACAAAGTACTCTTTTTTTAACTTAAACTCTCTTTCTTTCTCTTTTTTAAATTATGTTCAGTTAGCCAACATATAGTACATCATTAGTTTTTGATGTACTGTTCAATGATTCATTAGTTGCATATAACATCCAGTGCTCATCACAACACATGCCCTCCTTAATACCCATCACCTGGCTACCCCATTCCCCCCACCCCTTTCCCTTCTGAAACCCTCAGCTTGTTTCCTGGAGTCAAGGGTCTCTCATGGTTTGTCTCCCTCTCTGATTTCTTCCCCTTCAGTTTTCTCTCCCTTCCCCTATGGTCTTCCATGCTATTCCTTATGTTCCACATATGAGTGGAACCATATGATAATTGTCTTTCTCTGCTTGACTTATTTCACTTAGCATAATCCCCTCCAGTTCCATCATGTTGATGCAAATGGTGGGTATTCATCCTTTCTGATGGCTGAGTAATATTCCATTGTAAATATGTACCACATCTTCTTTGTCCATTCATCTGTTGAAGGGCATCTTGGCTCCTTCCACAGTTTGGCTATTATGGACATTGCTGCTATGAATATTGGAGTCCGTGTGCCTCTTCTTTTCATTACATCTGTACCACAAAGTACTCTTTCAAATCAATTATAAAATACCAGAGTCATAATACAAAAATGTACAACACATATGACCAAAAAACAGAACTTTAAGTAGTTTATAGACATAAAAAGTTATGCAATATCATTCCTATTAAGTAAAGGTACATTAAAACATCATTTTTCACTTATCAGATTGGAAGCTACCAAAAGATTTAATAGTTTATAATATTATTAACAATAATTAAAGGAACCAAGCAGTCTCATACCCTCCTGATGAAAGTATAAATTACTACAACCTCATTGTATATCAGTGTGATAGATAAATATCTACCACAAAATAAAATGTACATATTCCCTTAAACCGTGACTTTTACTTCTAGGAATTTATGCCACAATTATACTCACAAATGTGCACTGAAATATATGTATAAATATATTCATTATGAAATGATCTGTAATAGTTTAAAAAATATGAAGCAACCTAGACAGGGGAATGGCTACATAAATTATGAAACATCCATTCAATAGAACAGTAGATAATTACAAAGAATGAGGTAGAACTCTGTGTGCTGACAAGGAAAAATCCCCAAGTGATATATTGTCAAATTAAAAAAGAAGAGAAAGGAAAAGCAAATTGTAGAATAGCATATAGTATGTATATATTATGCTTCTGTTTTCTTTTAAACTGAATCCTTGAAGTTAAAAAATAATATCTAATATTTATTTAGTTCTCCCTGTAAGTACATATCTCATAAGAATATCATGAAGATGAAATGAGATAATGTATGTAAAAACTAATGAGTTAGTTCCAGTTATCCATTGCTACATAACAAAACAACCTAACACTTAGTGGTTAAAATAATAAGGGTTCTCTTACAATAATAAAAAAAATACTTTATTCCTCTTTGTTGTTGGGTAGCATTCCATTGTATGAACATGCTACAGTTTGTTTGCCTCTTCACCAGTTAATAGACATTTGTATTGTTTCTAGTTTTTGGCTATTATGGATGAAGCTGCTGTGAACATTCATGTACAGGTTAGAAGAATGAAAAAGCAAACCATAGTTAAAGAAAAATTAATTGCAGAGCATCTGAAGAAGCACTTGTATCCAGAATACATAGAAGACCTTCAAAATTCATTAATAGAGAAAAAGAAAAAGAAAACCCAATAAAGAGGGGAACAGATTTGAACAGACATTTCACAAGATAAAGGGATAACAAATAAGCACATGAGAAGATACTCGTTGGCCACTTAGGAAAATTAAAATCAAAATGAATTATCACAACATACCTTTTATAAAGTTGTTAGAAAAATTTTTTAAAAAGTTAAACATACATCTACCATATGATTTAGCTATTCTACTCCTAGGTGTTTGTTCAAACTGAACTTTGATTTCTGATTATTTGAACGTTTCTTTGACTGGAATATAAATGTAAACGCCTTAAACTTAGAGACACTGTTTTTCAAATCTTGGTTTATCTTATCTTTTTATTTAATGTGGATATTTCTAACATCAAGTATTATATCTAGAATCTGATAGCTGTTCAGTAAAAGCAATCTTGTAAGTGAAAGGTGAGCAATAGAAAATATTCCTGAATTTGTTACTAGAGGAGAGGATAAACAAGACAAAGCAGAAAAACAACAATAAGGATTCATTATTCCCATAATTCTGTGAGTTGACTGGGTTTTCTGTTATGCTCACCTGAGTTCATTTGAGCTGCTGCATTCAGCTGGCAAGTTGGCCAATGGTGGCACTCAGCTGGGAAGATTGGAATATCCTGGGATATCTGGGCCTCTCTCTCCACATAGCCTCTCACCTGGGCTTCTTCCTGGTGGGCTTCTCCACATCATGGTAGTCCCAGGACAGCATTGCAAGAGGACAGTCCAAGTGCTCAAGAACTTGGCAAGATTCTGCTTGTATCGTATTTGCTAATTCTATAAAAATGCTGTGTAACAAGCCACCTCAAAATTCAGTGACTTTTGCTCAAATGGTAATTTTGGTCTGAGCCACTTTCTTCCCCATCATCCCTCTTGTTTTAGCTATCTTCTCCTTATCTTCAGGGTCCCAGTGTAGAAGAAACTTATTCCATGAAAAGATTTTCTGGCTCTCAGATTTGGATAGCAAACCCTCTTATGTATTTCAGTGTCATGGTGCATTTGCCTAATTTTGTTTATCAATTATAATCACATAATTAATTTTCTTTCTCTCACACCTAACTTTAAATGCCCAGAGATCAGGAAGAATGTCTGCTTGGTTAGTTTTGGAGGCCCAGTATCTAGCACAGTGCTGGAACATTTTGGAACTCTTGATGATATTTCATTGAAACAATTCCATTTAGGGTATCAACATTTCACTGTGTGAGCTTATTCATATTTCATGATACCTTTGCTCTTACCTGAGGTTAAAGCCAGGTGGATAACTGCTAACAGAGAGCAGAGCTATTTGAACTAAAAACAAAAACAAACTAACAACAACAAAAAACAAGTAATGCACTTGAATAATTCCATAGTGTATGCCTTATACTTTCACATGGGCTGGAAAAGAGAGCTATCAGTGACACTGTAAATAAGATAGCAAGCTGGCTGCATTGGAGGTGTTCATATCACGACTGTGAGAGGTACATTTTGAGCAATGAGTTTCGTGGAGACAAGAGTTCATTTAATTTCTGTCAAAAGATGGTAAGATGAGAATACTAGTATGCCTAGGAAAGAGATGGTGACACCTTTCGAGAAACAGCAATAGATTAAAACATCCCATATTCCATATGTGGTTGAGACAATCTTCTCTTTAGGAAGTTAACTTTTCACCGGAACTTGCATGGTTATATGATTACATGATACATCAAAGATCCTGGATGTTTTCTCTGCTCCAATTCTCTGTGTTGAATTTTTTTCTCTTAAGTCCCTTTGGAGCTGTGATCATACCCATTAAACATGCCGTATAACCAATAACCAAAAAACAAAAGCCTTAAATTGCCTATATTTTTCAAAACTGGAGGTGTTACAAAGACAAAGAAAGACTGAAAGCTGTCCCAGATTAAGATCTGAAGAGAAATAAAACAAAAACTGTGCATGAGACTAACTAGCTCCTGTACAAAAAAATAAAAATGTTTCATGAAGGGTATTACTAGGAGAATTAATGAAATTGGATAAGGACTGCAGATTATAATGAAGTATTACATCTAAAGTTAAATATCTTGATTTTGATAACCATTCAGCAATTATATTAGAAATCATCCTTGATTTGAGGAGATACATATTCAAGTACTAGGGAATAAAGGAGCATGTGTCATAGTTTAGGAAAAAAAATAGGATGATACAATAAATGTAACAAAATATTAAATATTGATGAATTTGGGTAGAGAGTACATAAAAGTTCTTTGTATTATTCTTGTAAATTTTCTGTAAATTTAAAATTATTACAAAATTTTTAAAGAGTTAAAAAATAATCAAAGTATAGGATTTGTTAACAGGTCTCACAGGGCCCCTTCTAGTGGGCCTCCTGAATTTAGAAATCTCTGGACTACAAGGGGGCACTAAGCCCTATGTTCTAACACAACTCCAAATTCCAGGGGACTCATGAACAACTTGAACAATCACATGCCTGCTCCACTACTGGGATAGGTTGTTTATTCTCAATAAGGGGAAGCATGGCAGGAGAGTTGCTGTGGATCACAGAGTTTATGCTGGAACCAGAGAGAATAGGTCCAGAAAAGCAGTGGTTCCAGAGTTTCTGTATGATGGGTGCTTAGGGGCCACAGTCCGGCTGGGCAGGCAATAGTGGGCTGATGTTGAGCTGTGACCACATGCACTGTTTTTACTTACAGTGGCTATTTAGGAGTACCTTAGGAGGCAATGAGATAATACAGAGGATAAAGCCCCTGAAGACCACTTCTTAGTGCTGCCACTGGTTCATACATCAGACTGGATGTTATTTCCTTTGCTCAGATATTGCTGCAAGGCCCAGAACAAAGAGCAGGTGCAGCATCATGTTCAGAGTAAGGAACAAGCTGAGACTGTCTGAAATAGAGTCAGCATCTCAGAAGCAATTTCATAAAATGAAATCAATAGAACAAAACATTGCTCCTAAATGAACAATAAAATGTCAAATAAGTTTAGCTCTCATTTTTTATATATGCAAATGCCCTCCTATCACACAGGACTCTAAAAGCCACATGCAAATCTATTAGTGAGTAATTCACTTTTTTTGTGAAACTAATCTGAAAAATTCTTTAGCTCTCAACCCTATTTACTTTCTCTAGGGTCTTTCAGAAAATAAACATTTTCTTTTATAGCACTTGGCCTATAATTTTAGGGATGCATTATATATTAACATAAAAAAGTTCTATGTTTCCTTTATGTATCATTCATTTTGTTTTTCTTTCAGATGGATGATTTATTTATTCATTCAATATTTACTCAATACCTACTATAGTAGATATATCAGGGCCATATCCCTTTAGCCTTCCTGGAGATTATCTACAGATTCATTAAACAGTTCCCACTCAAACATCTGGGACCCCCTGCCTAAAGGCTTTCTCTTGCTGTTGGCAGAGGGTGAGGGATAGACCAGAAGTGCTGAGGAATCAATGTTCCCTGTAAGAAACGCGAGTCAGTGAGAGCTGGAAACTAGTAAATACCCCACCTTCCCTTCACCCTTGGTGAAATAATTCTGAGGAGGTTCCCACACAGTCTCTCGGAAGGTTCTCAGGGGCTTAAGCTCCAGTCGCACCCAGTGGTAACCCACTCGATGACTCTGTCTTTACTGGCTGCCTTCCTTTTGCTCTCTCTTTCCCAACCCCTCACCTGTGTTTCATGGGAAACAGCCAAAGAAATCACATGAACTGAAGTTCTTGTTTCTGTGTCTTCAAACCAAGATACCTGCTCTGCCTGAGGCAGAGGTCTACCTGCTGGGTAGTTGGTGGTTAACAAGGCAGAAAAAATGTCTCCTCTCATGAAGCTTACCTTCTAGTGGAAGCAGCAGAGATGAACCAAGTAAAAGTCAGAAACAGGATATATCAGGAGTTTATAAATATGTAAAACAGGATAATGAGACAGAACATGGTTATGCAGAGTCTGTTGGAAAAAAATACTTGAGCAAAACTAGAAAATGGAGAAGGGGTGAGCTTGGCAAAGCAGATCAGGTAGAAGACCTAGCAAGAGCAAAATCCTGTGGCAGAAAGAGGTGGAGCAAACCAGGGAGCAGAAGAAAGGTTAGTTTGGCTGGACAGTAGAAAGCAAAAAAGAAACCGTGTGAGCTTAGACACAGAAACACTAGAAGCACCAATGCATACCAAAAATTTTATCTTTATTATTTGTATTTACATTTTGGTTGGTTTGCATGTTTCTATACACGGTTAGTACAATATTGACTCATTGTGGAATATATATTCATTCATTCAACAAACATTTACTAAACATTTACAAGGCACAGGCACTATTTTAGAAATACCAAAAAGAGAACCAAGCAAAGTGGAATCACTGTTTTCATGAGGCTGACATTCTAGAGCATAGGAAGATATAAAAATCTTCCCCTTTTATTTTAAGTGCCTGTTGTTAACCAGGATTCTTTAAATCACCTTTTCCTATACCAGTGAAATTTTGGCTCAATTTCATAATTTTTCTAGTAAGTTTCAGTCATTACAACTGAATATAATCCTGTTTAATACTTCAAATTCATAACCTATCTAAAGTTCTCTCCTTCCCCCAACTCTTCTAGATTCTAATTTTTTCCAGGGGAAAAAGAAAATTGCAAGTATCTTTATTGCCTGGATACAATAATTATGATCATTGCTGTCGGTAGATCTGTTTTGGTCTGGTAAATTGTCTTCCTGTAGGTATCTGTGGCTTTCCTCAAGTGATGCTCACCTTTTCCCTGGCCCTTCTATGGAAGGCTCTTGGAGAGAGGCAGTTGAGTCTTCTTTTGGCCCAGTCAGTGGTCCAGGCTCCCAAAACTTTTTTCATGTTAGGGATCCCAGTACTTGACTAGGAGCCCCGCAACTCCTGGATTCTCTTAACCTCCATTATCCTACACATGGAGTCACTGGAACTGTTAAAGCCTTTGTCCTCACTCTCCAAAGTTTACAGATAACAACACAATTATATAATGCTTTCAGGCCTGCTCTATGGAAATTACTGGACTATATGAAGACAGAAATTACTAGACCATATGAAGACACTAGACCCGATATTCAGACATAACTCCCAACTCCAGGGAACCTGTGTCAAAAACTTCCAAGAGCTATGATGACATGCTCTACTCTAATGCAGAAAGTTTCTGCAGATTCTAAACCTTGGCAAATATCCATCCTCAAATGATATCAGCCTCCTTTTCATATAGCAGCCCAAGATATCACAAGTCATCTCCTCTTGGAGAATTGCAGAATTTGGCCTTGGCCCTTCAGGATATAACACCTCTTCTCTTAGCCATGGTAGAAGAACTGTAGCTAATGCTGCAAGTGCCCCAGTCTCATCCCCACACACTCACTACAGATAGCATTCTACTGCATGCAACTAAGACTCTCAGTTGAGGGTTTTCAGCCACATGCAGAATGGAACAGAAATGCTGAGGGGTTGACATTGCTGAGGAATGAGGGATTGGAGTTGGTATACTAATTCCCTAGGTTCCACATCCTCCTGATGGGAAAACTCTGAGATGTGTTCTACACTGTCCTAGTATTCCCCAGCAGGACAGAGATTCAGTTGTTTTTGGTAACCACCTGCTCCATTATATACTCTTTATTGTATTTCCTTCCCTACCTCACTCCCTCACTCCCCTATTGGGATTTCCTGCAATCACATCCCAAATAAATCCCTTACTTTCAAAATCTGCTTCAGGGAGAACCCAAACCAAGATGAACAGGAAAATACTTCTATCAAGAACCCAGTCCTCCTCAAAAAACCCAACAGGGGGTACTACATTTTCTTTGTCCTTCTCAGCTTTGGGAATTATCTATAATTATGGTTCATCAGGAAAAACTCCACTCAATACTAAAAATGCTAATTTATATTCACATTTACATTTATATTTATATACTTATGTAAATATACAAATATCTAGCACATATCTGGACACTTAAGTCAGAATAAAATATCTTATAGCTCTTCAATCTCAGGGGTCTTACAAATATTTTCCAGCAGTTTTTCTGCATCATACTGTCCTCATCTGTAACATAGCACTTGGACTTCATCATGCTTAGTGCCTTTTCCAATGGAAATTTCTTCAGCGGAACATCATAGTGTCCCTTTTCTGTAATATTCCTCCAAAGTTCAGTGAATGGAAGAACCGGGTTGGAAAGGGAGCTAGATGTCTCCCTTCCAGCTTTAGTGACTCAGGAAAACCAACCATATGGACCAGTGGGCAGATGGTCTTTGAAGCATTTCTGATGCCAAGAATGACTAGGCAAATGTTCTCTGTGCTTCAACTTTTCCTGTAGGATACAATTTTAATCTTTGACTTCATAAGATAAGTTAATGTATCAGTGATAGTCATGGCACCAATTTAAAGACTTAGTTTAAGGAATTTATTAGGAAACAGACATATACTAGGATCTTAATTTACAGTACTCTTTTGTCCCATCAGGACACCAATAGCAATGACTGAGCTGTATTGATGACTGGGAACTGGTATCCTACACATATTCTCAACCTTGAAAGGAAATTCAGAAAAGTATCAGTGCCAGTTTTACCTTCACCTGAAAAGACAAAGCCAAAAACACTCTTGATTTAATTGGAGAAGCCCCAAGATGGAGGGCATCTGCTCATCTCAAGATCAAGGATTCTTGCTTTATTCTGCATCTTCAGCTTCATTCTCACAAATTGATTACTTTTTTCCTGCCTGTGGAGACAGCCTTGGCACATGATCAGAGTTTCTGACTCTCAAAGCTGTTCATATTCATAGTGATTTTTATAGCCAATCTCACAGACACTGGGAATTATCCATAGGAATCTCACCTGCCCCTGGTACAATGCAGATTACCAGAGCAGTGCCTCATTAGCCAAAATCCTTATTTTCAGAATCATAGCCCACAATCCTGCCATCTTGTACTGATTGGATTTCATATTTAATAATTTTTCTAATGGAAATTTCCAATATTTATCTACTTCATAGCAAATGACTTTGCTTTGGGACTAGGGAAGCAATAAAACAACCATGATTTTGCTAAGGAAATAGAAAAATGAGAGATGAGAGCAACTCTTTCAACTAGATGATGTGGCAGTTATATTTCCTTTTGGTTTTTGAGTGGCTCATTTTCTCTGGCCTAGATAGAAGCAAGCTAGGATCAAAACATCTCACATCCTAGACGCTTGAGTCAGAAGAAAATATCTTGTAGATCTTCCACCCCAAGGGTTTCAAAAGTATAGATTCCAGTTCCCAGAAATAGTGAAACTTGAAGTTTTGATGAGGAAATAGACACATAGGCAAACAAAAACCCCAGACTCAATTATTAATCAGATGGGAAAAATATTCAGGGAAGCAGTAGGGAAAAGGAAAATAGGATATTATTCCTCAGTCTTTCTTATAGTGGTTCTGACATAAAGATTCTCCCACTGGCTATGATCTGTACCTTTCGGCCTACTTGTGACATTAGAGCTAGAGTTCCTCATTCAAGGTCTCATCAATCAAGACTTTCCATAGTCATAGTTTACCCTGCCATTGGCACCAGGATCTTGTTTCTACTCCTCAAAGAATTCAAGTTCCCGATTAAAAAATAAGAGGTACAAGTTTACTAGATGTTTTGCAAAAGACTTCATGTTGTTCAGGTAGTGTTGATCCATCAGCATCAAAGTCCAGTCTCCCTGCTCTAAGTTGATCACACAGGTTTCCTCCTGGCAGCAGCTCCTGAAGTAGGAAAGATTAGGGTTCAGAGAACATGCAGGAGGAGCCCTGTTTCTAAAATTGTCATCCTGGCTGTGTCTTTCTCAAGACCTAGCCTGGGCAAACAGTATCTTTGAGCACATATATGGCTCTAGGCTGGACATACCAGGATGTGACAGTGGAATACAGTTAGTTTTCACTGACCTTGAGGTTGTTTTTCCCCCAGAAAAAAAAAAAAAAAAACAAAAAAAAACCTATTTCCTTATTCTGAGCAACCCAAACAAATTGGCCAGTTAGGATCATATCAGAAAGAAAACCGAATCCTTCCTATGAGTTTTGGCAACCCACTATTGTCTTGGCCCTGGGTTGTACTTGAACACCCCACCTGGGACCATTAATGGTACCCCTCAGCTTGGAGAAGGCCACCTCAGGGGCTGGACTATGACCCCTCCAGAAGCACAGCAAAGCCCCAGGTCACTGCCTTACAACACTGCTGTGCATGGAGAGATGGGGAAACTGGAAGCAGAGGACACTCTAATAGGGCTGCTTAGGTGGAGGTGGTGGGCTCATTACCAAGAATGTGTCACCTACAGCAAATAACTTCAGTCATCAAACAGTAGAGCTGAGTGGAGAGCAATGCAGTGTGGACCAATAGCATGAAACAAAAGAGCCATAAAGCCCAGAGAAATAGACCCCTGTGTTGACCCCCAACAGAGAAGGCAGCTGGTAAACCACTACTTCAGCAATTTTGGTGAATGCTGCTGTTAGTGGTATTCCACTTACCTCTCTGTCTGGCCTTTGTTAAAGAATAAACCCTGTCCAGTTCCTAGAGGAACTGGAAATTCCAGAGCAGAATCAGGGCAGTCAAGAAACTGCCTAAACTCCTGTTTTAAACAGATTCTACCAGTGAGAAGGAGCTCCATGGGAAACTCTCTGAAAGTGCCTCAGGTTTACTAATGGTTTATATTAGAGAAAACCCCTTGTAGATGCCCCAAACTTTCATCCCATTGGAACACTTGAGTTAGGTTTGGGGAAAGCTCAGGAGAAAAAAAAAAAGAAAGAGAGAAAAGAAAGCAATTCTTCCGGTGGGATAATTCTTTTTGTTTGCTAAGTATACTAATGGAAAGCATAGGGTTGACACTTGCCTTAGTTAAAGGAATAAATTATGCTCAAGTGCTTCAAAAGCCTTTATTGTGGCATGTTAATTGTTATTCATTCTTATCTGTTTTTCTTAAGAAATCACCTTTAAATCAATACTTCAGTGTCCTAAGTTTATTTTATTTTATATGCTTGAAAAACTTCATTAAACTGTCTTTCTAGAGAAACCTGTCCATAAGTCAGATGCTAGTCTGCCAGGTAAAACTGAATTTTGTTATAGATACATGACACAGAGGGACACTGGCTATATTAGGCTCCACCTCCCTGCATACTAACCAGAATGCACAAGTCTTGACAAGTATAAAATTCACCAAAGAGTGGGCCACTGCCCCCTTTCTTACCAGCAATTTAAGGTGAGGCCCACTCCCCACTTTTCTGTGTTCTGACAGGAGAAATAAAAAATTACCTTCAAACATCTCTGGGTGAGGTGCCTCAGTGTTTCAGGATTAGAGAGTTATAGAAAATAAGAATCAAGTTCATTAAATATTTCCTCCGGCATATGAAGTCTACTATCAATATGTCCTAAAGCAAAGAAGCAGTATTTGAGGTTATATGGAATGTAAATACTAACCTCCAGGCGAAGGAACTTTACTGCATGCGCAGGCTCTAAAGGGGCTCGAAATGAGCAGGTGTTATTGCTTGGATCGCCTGTGCAAGATTGCAACTAATAACTATGATTACGTTAAAAAAACCCTTGTCGGAAAATGAAAGGAATGCATGCCCCCATGACTTGACATTATTGCATTCTACTCTCTGCTCCCAGGAGCTGCTTCTTTTGTAAGGTCTGTTGGTAGGAAAATCTATACTTCTCTATTGAGGCCCACGTTTTACTAAATGAATACATTTTCTTTGATAAAATACTTATGTTGTTTCCCAGATAGACACCGTCATTTTTTTTAAGTGAGTAAACAGTCTGCAACCTTTCTCACTGCCTCGATCTTTTATTCTAGTCACCCCTTCAAAATAAATGTCCAAAGTTGCGAACTACAAGGGCAGCCTTTTACCCGATGCTAAGGAGCGTGTCTTTTTCATTTTTAGCTGGCGCTCTGAGATTGTAGGACAGCTCACAAAAACATCCACAGAAGTTACAGATCCAGAGACTTCTGTTTCTCTACCTATAAAATGAAGATGGGCTAAAGTCGAATTAATTTTAAGATCACTTCCAAATCTAATACTTTAAAAATGACCTTTGGGAAAACAGAGAGCTCCTCTGTCCTCCAATCCATCATGCATTTTCTTGGGAATGTAACGTAAGGCAGATAAAGAATTCTTCAAAAGAATTTGGTTCCCTCAGTTTGTTTTTCAGAGTTCATCATCTCTCATGGTTTGTCTCCCTCTTTGATTTCCCCCCTTTCATTCTTCCCCTCCTGCTATCTTCTTCTTTTTTTTAACATATATTGCATTATTTGTTTCAGAGGTACAGATCTGTGATTCAACAGTCTTGCACAATTCACACCACTCACCATAGCACATACCCTCCCCAATGTCTATCACCCAGCCACCCCATCCCTCCCACCCCCCACCACTCCAGCAACTCTCAGTTTGTTTCCTGAGATTAAGAATTCCTCGTATCAGTGAGGTCATATGATACATGTCTTTCTCTGATTGACTTATTTCTTTTTTTTTTTTTAAAGATTTTATTTATTTATTTGAGAGAGAGAGAATGAGAGAGAACACATGAGAGGGGGGAGGGTCAGAGGGAGAAGCAGACTCCCTGCCGAGCAGGGAGCCCGATGCGGGACTCAATCCAGGGACTCCAGGATCATGACCTGAGCCGAAGGCAGTCGCTTAACCAACTGAGCCACCCAGGCGCCCTCTGATTGACTTATTTCACTCAGCATAACACCCTCCAGTTCCATCCATGTCGTTGCAAATGGCAAGATCTCATTCCTTTTGATGGCTGCATAGTATTCCATTGTATATATATATACCACATCTTCTTTATCCATTCATCTGTTGATGGACATCTTGGCTCTTTCCATAGTTTGGCTATTATGGACATTGCTGCTATAAACATTGGGGTGCATGTACCCCTTCAGATCCCTACATTTGCATCTTTGGGGTAAATAGGGTCTAGAGGGGAGGGGGGTGGGAGGATGGGTTAGCCTCGTGATGGGTATTAAAGAGGGCATAAAAAAAAAAAAGAATAAAGCCAGCTTTATTCTAAATAAGTACTAAGAGACTAATAATAAAGACTAAGAGGATGAGGGAAATCAACCTACCTGAGGTGGAATTATGTAGAATTGGATAAGGGTGGATTCTGATACAGGAAGAGAGTGGGTGGGTTTATTTTGGTTAAGGTGGGTACTGTCCAGTCAGAAATAAAGTTAGTTCCTTAATGACTGAAAAAAAAAAAAAAAGAAAGAAAGAAAGAAAGAAAGAAAGAAAGAAAGAAAGAAAGAAAGAAAGAAAGAAAGAA
>NW_022589725.1:24655909-24741234 GCF_004348235.1 Phoca vitulina
GAAAGAAAGAAAGAAAGAAAGAAAGAAAGAAAGAAAGAAAGAAAGAATTTGGTTCCAAAACCTTACTCAGAAACCCTGCCTGATGACGTTATCAAGGAGATTGCCCTGTAGGGAAGGAAAAATTCTTCCTCTACTCATCAAGGCCTTCCAGATGGACTAAAAACTAAATTGACATAAGACAGATTAACAGGAGAAAAAAAGCCAAAGTTTTATTATGTGCACACAGAGGCCCGCTAATGAAATTGAGACCTGAACAAATGACCAAGGCAGGCAGTTTTTATACAGTTTAGACAAAGAGACAATAAATTTGTGAGGAATTGACAGGAGAAAACATGTGTGGGAGTTCTAATTAGTAAAGAATTCTAAGCGGAATTTGGGCTGAGGTAGTAGGCTAGAAAAAAGGACCAAGGTTTGTTTCTATGTCATTCTCGGCTCTAAATTTCCCATCTGGTGATGAGGATGGCTCCTTATCTCCTAGTACAGGGAGGGTACCTTGCATGTGGGAGATTTCTTTCCTGTTTCCAGGGGGACAGAGGAGACTCTGAGTGGTCTTCTTACACAGGCTGTCTCTTAAGTAACTTTAAGTAATCAGTATACCAAAGTGGTGCATTTTGGGGTAGCCAGTCCTTAGCCCCTACAGCCCCTTTTTTGAACTGAGGTTCTCTATGCCTGGTTTTAGGCTAAATGCCTTTTGTTAGTTCATGAGAGAGGGAGATAGAAAACAAATGATACTCTTTAGAAATTTCTATTGGAAATGAAAACACTAAAATGCAGAAAGATTAAGTGAATTTCTCAAGTTCACACAGATAGGGAACGGAAGAGTTGGGGCTTTTGACTACACATCTACCTCCTTTTACCTCCTTCTTAGTGAATCCCTATCTCATGTAGGCACTGTGCATGGTGGCAGGAATCTTAAGAATGTAGACCAGATCCTGCTCAGAATCATGGTATATACAGGTCAAGAGACTTACAATAATGACAACATAAGGGGCAATTGTCATAGAGTGTATCTTACAGGTGTACTGGAATAGGTTACCCCAAGGTGCAGTGTGGTACATTAGGGATTGCCTGTAGGGTCCAGGAAGATTTCTCAAAGAGGGTAATATCTAAGCTGAGTCCTGAAGGAAGAATCGGATTTAAAGAGCTGAAGACAAGGATTCGGGCAGAGAACACACAATCCTAAGCGATCCTGAGGCTGTGGCAAGCCCAGCACAGAAGAGCAATGACAGCAGGTGGCCATAAGTGGGCCACTGTGCACAGGATGAAGGGGCTGGCAAACGATACAGTTGGAGGGGTACACACAGCTCAGACCACGAGTTGCCCTGCTTGCAGATGTACTGAAGGACTTCTCATCCCCTGGAAACAGCCTTCACCTCTGCCCACACCTGCTATCTCTCTATTCGTATCCGTGGCCTCAAGAGGGTGGGCAGCAGCCAGTAAATTCCAGAGATGTTAAGGACAGGTTTTCCAAGCCTGGATGAATGATGAGATGAAAGAAATAAGGAAGAGGAGGGTGTAATTAAGGAAATCATCTGAGCAGACACAGAAAGGTAAGATATCTTTGCTTCACTGACTTAAATTTTCTCACGGAAGTGGGAACTCCCCCTGTGGATTAGCTTGGGTGCTGGACGAGAATGGAGAAGGCTAAAGTAGCTAATTTGGGTCATGCTAGGGAGAGCTGAGTAGAGAAATAAAAATACTGAATAACCTTATTAGAATGGGAGCTATGTTCCCATTAGAATGGGAGCTAGTTCATGCCTCTACACCAGGAATTAGCCAACTCCTAATGTTCCCATTAGAATGGGAGCTAGTTCATGCCTCTACACCAGGAATTAGCCAACCCCTGTCCTAGACGATGAAGGTAATAGTACCTGCACTATCTATTCACAGGCTGGTGGGGAAATGAGGAGTGCCATCGTTCAAGGAGAAGTATTTTGGTTGGTTTATTTATATGTTTCTTTAATACAATGATAAACACCAACTAAAGAAACTATATCCTCCACACCTACTGTTAGTCACATTCTGGAAACTGCCCCCACGGTACTTCACTGTACCATGCATAGGAATAATTCCTGGAAAAATCTTTACAAGAGACACATCTTCCCCTTAATTGAAGAACGACTGTGAGTGACAGAATATTTACTCAGCGAAGAAAGTGATACACATTTCTCTAGAAAGTTCTAGCTACAGCACAGACTCTGGTGGCAGAGCAGTGACTGACATCCTACTGGGAGGTTTTTGTGGGGTTCATGCAAATGAAGCAAGGAGCAGTGACTGTGGCAGGCTTCTCATCAACAAAGTGATATGCCAGTAATTAGGTTTCAACTGACTCAGATCCCATTCTAAGCATTAATTGGGGGAAAATATGCAGATTGCTGGTTAATAATAGAACAGTTTTAGTTCCAGAGTCATTTTCTTCCTGTTCATCAATTTGTTTGATTGCTTGTGTGGCAAACACTTGATCTTCCCTGTATGTGTTTAGCTATTTGAGACTTTTTTTTAAACAGCCATTTATTAATTAGAGATATATTTAAAGCACAATGGTAGCTCCTTTATGGCCCATGGGAGATTATTTGAAAATTGGAAGCTTCCAGGGGTGACATGGGGTTTCAGAGAATAGAGTGGGAGTGGGGAGAATAATGTGTGTCTTCCATCTGTGTGAGGGGGAAGAGGAGGCAAGGCTCAAATTCTTGAAATAAATATGTGTTAACAATTCAAAGCATAATGTACCCATAATGGGTTTTTATCTTCTAACTTTCCAGCACTTTTTCTTCCCAAGAGAGTTCCAACAGGCCTTTCTGCCTACCTGAAATTAAGTGATTTGGTCTACTATGACTCCTAGCTGGATTGGGGTCTATTTTAGTGCCCATCCCTGTGCTAGGAATGTGTATATAGTTGGTGCTTGTCATAAATTCAACTACCTGTAGATGACATGAAGGACAGAAACAGACTGTCAGGGCGCCTGGGTGACTCAGTCGTTAAGCGTCTGCCTTCGGCTCAGGTCATGGTCCCAGGGTCGGGGGATCGAGCCCCACATCGGGCTCCCTGCTCAGCGGGAAGCCTACTTCTCCATCTCTCACTCCCCCTGCTTGTGTTCTCTCTCTTGCTGTGTCTCTCTCTGTCAAATAAATAAAATCTTTAAAAAAAAAATGTGTATTAAAAAAAAGAAACAGACTGTCAAAGAGTAGAAGGTGAAATAATAGAGCAAAAGGGAACAGTGGTTCTCAAATTTAAGTATACATCCAAATCATGGGGAGCCTCAGACAGAGTGCAGCCCCCCCATCTCCCCCAAGTGATTCTGCTTCCCTAGGTCTGGAGTGGGCCAGGAATGCCTGCCTACAAGTTTCAAGAGATTCTAATACTACTGGTCACTGGACCCTTTAAGTAGAACTAGAGAGTACCCAGGTTACAAAAGCATCCGATTTACAAAACTGAAAGTTTTAAACAAAATGCAGTTCTGAAACTCACCTTCCCACAGTGTCTGCAGAGAAGATTAGACGCATAGATTCCTGTTTATAAATACTGATACAAACAAAATTAGGCAGGGGGTTTATGAAGAAACTTGCAGTGAGCCTGGGACCAATCAATGTGACTTTGAAACTGCCTTCTTTGACCATTACTTTGGTTCCCAGGGAAGACCCATTGAGAGATTTAAGAGTTGGTGCTATCAGGCCTGCATCACAAAAGAGTCAAGGACCAGGGCAAGGGGTATTATGAAAACATCTGCATTCCCCAGTATTTTTACAAAAATGACCCCAAGTCAAGCCAACCATTCATCACAAAGAGGGGGCAGCAAAACTTTACCAAAGGTACATCTCAGGGGTTTAAGGAAAAGGGGAGGGAGGAGTCCACTTTGCCTGGAAACAAGAGGATAAAAGGCTAATTCTAGCAGAAGCACCTCTTTGTCGGGAAATAATTTTGATTTTGTAAAGCCTCAGTTGCCATATAAATATGTGTTATGGACCAGGTATTGTATTAAGAATATGACTTCATTTAACCCTAACAATAACCAAATAATGCAAGCATTACTATTATTTCCACTTTACAGAGGAGAAAATTGAGGCTCACAGAGGTAAAAAAAAAATTGCCTAAAATAAAAAAACATAGTATGTGACATAACTGGAATTAAAATCATTCTCTTTCCTACCATCTCAGCTACTTACCCACTGGGTTGTAGTCCTTTCTCCCCTCATATGCTCACAGTGATTTTGAGATTCCTTGGCAGCATCTCTTCCCCTTGCCTCATTTTCTATCTTCTAGTGACATAACAATCCTCAAAAAATAGGCTTAAGAGTGATGTGCTCTATTAACAGTATCCTAGGGAAAATGTACGCACTAGCTAAAATTTTCCAGGACCAAGCAATTGCTCCAGGACTGAAAATGGTGCTATAAGAACAGCAAATGCAGGTTTCGGGTGCCTAATATTTCCTGCAAATCTATAGGGGCTACATAACTTTAATATATAACTCTTATTCATATTTCTTGAATATCAATTTTTACTAAAAATCTTGTTTCTACATTTAGAGCAGTATTATGTCCCTTAGGATATGCTTGACCACAAGTAACATTGAACCTGATCAAAGTGGCTTCAAATGAAAAATCGAGAGGTGGCAAATAAGATGTTTGGAGGTGGGTGGTTCAGGGAAAAATCAGTAGCTCGGCGATGCCATCCAGGACCCAGGTTCTTTCCGTTAATGCTCCTCCAGCCCACTGCCATCACTTCTTTGGCTCTCTCCACATGGTTGCAAGATGGCTGCTGTAGAGCCTCCTTGCCACAGTATGCCAAAAAGGAAGCAACAACTGTGCAGGTCATCTTTTTATCCAGGGGTAGAATCTTTCCTAGATATCCTCTTATATTGGTAGTTTCAGTGGAGAACAGGAAAGAGATAGAGGATAACCAGGATTGGCCCTGATCAATCAAGATCTATTTTCTAGCTTTGGGTGCATAGTTGATTTGGGAAAAAAAAATTGCTTTATGTTAGAAGGGTGAAGGAGAGTATGACTATGGGTAGATGCGCCATCATATTTACCACCATCACTATTCTTCCTAATATCAAGTCCTTTCCATATGGTCCTTGGTTGAGGGCTATAGAGAATATATTAAGTAAGACAGCACTTGC
Source organism: Phoca vitulina (assembly GCF_004348235.1). Lineage (NCBI taxonomy): Eukaryota > Metazoa > Chordata > Mammalia > Carnivora > Phocidae > Phoca > Phoca vitulina. The sequence continues at coordinate 24,661,030 of NW_022589725.1, forward strand.
CTTCTGGGATTTCACAATTTAATCCAAATCCAAATGGCACTGCAGAGACCAAACACAGGTGATGATGGAGGAGACCAGAAATCACAATCAAGGGAAAGTTTTCTTTAAAAAAATAAAACTGCATATGTTGTAGAGAGAAAATTCTTTATCCCATCTTCCCAGATTTCATCTTGCAGTAAATGCTAATTCATGAGAAGGCTTTGATTTGTCAGATGAATATCTGATAGCAGAATCAGAATGTGGGCAAGCCACACATTTGCATCTGTTTTAATTTTTGAGAGTTGCTGTACTAAATGAAAGAAGGAATTGTATTCTAGCCCTGAAAATTATTATGAGTGACTCACAATGAATGTTGCATCATTGGATATTAATAATAATGTTTTAAAAGTAGGCCTGCAGGCTGGATCTTTATTGGATTCTCTTCCAGTGCTATTCAAAGTTATTGAGAATGTTGGCTTCAGATAAAAGGACGTATGTGGGTAATTGCTTATGCGCCACATAGATTCTCTGTGATTTGGAGCACTTGAGTTTAGTTCACAACCTATACTTCTGTTCCTGGTCTATTCCCAACTGCTTCCCTGGTTGTGGGGCTTTCGATGACCTGCCTAGTTACTTCTGTGCTGCATTATCTTAAGTAGTTTCCAAAACTCATGACTAAGGACAAGTAATTTTTCTAACCTGTCTTTTTTGGCCCCAAATAAAGATTCCATTTCAGACCACTGGGTTCATTTATACTCCTCACCGGCTTTCCTACCTGCATTGCCCGTTAACACAGTTCATTTCGAGCTCTTAGTATGGCACCTGGCCGAGAGTCTGGTTAAGTGCTAAAAAAAAAAAAAAAAAAAAAAAAAAAATCGTTATTAGTTTTAGTGTTAAGATCCCCACTACTTTTAAACCTTTTCTCAGATGCTCTAGCAGTCGGTGTGCAGACTCTGAAGCCAGACTTCTTGGAGCCTTATCCTGTCTCCACTACTTCCAGGCACCTTGGACAAGGTCTTTCATCTCTTTGCACTTCATTTTTCCCCTCTGAGAAGTGGAGATAACAAACACACTATCCTCATTTTCATTTTTTAAGTATTACGTGACAGAATAGATCTAAGACACTTAGATTCGATGCATTAGCTTCTTACCAGTTCTACTACTTCTACCACTACCGTCAAGGCTACTGCTACTGTAACTAGTACTGTTACTACTAGTACTGTTACTACTAATGATATTTTATATCACTCCTACTTTCATTGGACATACATTTCCATCTTTTCTATCAACCTATATTCCCCCTATAACCTCGAAGTCCTTAAAGGCTGTGTAATAAATTATCCAAACACCCACTGATGTAAGACAAGATTTTTAACATTTTCATGGATTCTGTGGGTCAGGAATTTGGACAGAGTACTGAGAGGATAGCTCATCTCTGCCCAACATGGTGGGAGTCCTAAGCTAAAAAAACGGGAAGCTTGGCTCCATGGGGCATCAGCTGCAGTGCCCAAGGCTAGGGCTAGAATCATCCAGACTTCCTCACTTACATGTCTGGCACAAGGACTGAGAAGACAAACAGTTGAGGGCTGGAACAGCTGGAGCTCTCTGGGCATCTATTTCCAATGTTATAGTCTCCCTACACGTCTTTCCAGTATGGCAGCTTCAGGTAGGCGGGCTTTTCACCTGACAACTTCAGAATTCCAAAGTTTGTGTCTGGAGAGAGAAAGCAAGACAGAAACTATACTGCTTTCTATTACCTTGCTTTAGAAGTCATATAACATCAATTCTGTCAGAGTTGCATGCCTATTAGTTTTCAGGAGAAAAGCACTGATCCCACCTCTTCAAGGAGGAGGGCCAATGTCTCATTGTAAGGAGAGCATGTGACCTAAGTGTGGGCATAGGTGTAGACCTCTTGGAAGCTAAAATCTGCCATACCCAGTCAAACCCAATCTTCAACGAAAAACAACCATTCTTACCTCCCAGGAAGATCCTGTTTCTCTTACATAGTACATTATTTTAGGGAATGGAGCATCTCTCCTTTAATTTTTGGTCTCTTAGCCTGTTCCTTCCTCAAAGACAGGAGAGCCTGCATTTTCTGGAGTGTGTCCCACAGAGCTTGGTCCTGAGTTGAGAACAGTGGTGGAGCTCAATGTTACTTGCTGGTTGTTTGATGGCAAGCTTTTTTCTGCCTAATGGCTCACAGATGCTTACTTTTCTGTTTCATAGTCACATCCTTAGAGTCCTTATTTTCTTCATTAATGGGAATTTAGTACCAGCTCTTTAAGCCTCTAATTTTCCGGAATTACCCTTCTATCATCCATCTGGTATATTCCTCTGACATTTTCATCAAATCATTCCTAACCCCACAAATGGCTCCTTATTGTATGTCATATACAACTCAGATTTCTTAGTCTCCTTGGAAGAAGGGTCATTTACTCACTTGCCCCAGCTACTCATCAGCCTAGATTCTTATTTCCCCATTAAGATTTTCTACAATCACTCCCCTTATCATTATTCACAATACAATGATGCCCCACCTGGTGACCTCTTTTACATTTTCAAGTTTTTTTGTCACTTTCAAACCAGATTCAAAGCTCTTACCCTCCTGAGGAAATCCTTTCATTCATTTGTACATTCACTGACACTAACAACACTAACAGTATATGGACACACATATCTAGTACTTACAAAATCATTTTATGAGATATCTTTAAATTATTGAAATGTTGTGCCATAATTGGGGTAATGTTACCTACATATACTCATCCCGTCAAACCTAACCATAGAATTCTTTATTTCTAATGCAATGTTGGTATTTTCATGTTACAAACACCTCATGTTACATCCTATAGCATATATCAAATACATGTACTGCCCAATGGATTTAGTTGCTTGACAGTGTTTGGGTTATGAATGGGCAGTATTAAAGAACAAAAACAAAACAAAACAAAACAAAAACCAAACACTCCAAATCAACTGATATAAACATTTTACCAGAGGAGGAAACCAGAATTTGGTCTAATCATGTCACTAGAGAAAAAAGAACTTCTGTCATGTCTCAGAGAACTTGGATATGTTTTCTCTCCCTCCCTATTCTTTATATTGACCTACTTTGTGTGTGTCTGGCAATGGCTAAAGGTATGCGTTTTCCCCTCATCTGGGGGGAGAAAACTCAGGAAGAAATTCTCGGGAAGGGAGACACAGTGGAGTTTGATGACAGTTGTGTAGAGGTGGTGGCTTGGTGAAACTGTAGGTCTGCCATTGGATTTGGCCATGCCACCTGCCTTGGATCTCTGGAATCAGTCCCTCTTATCATTCTGTGGCTCAGCCCCCAGTTTGATAGTATGCTTTGGAGTAAGGGCCAGTGTGCTTTCACAAAAGTGGGTGTGATGGCTTTGTAATATATCAATGTGGCTAAGTTGAATGACACTTCCCAGAATCCCTTTTCTCTATGTTTCTGGTTAAGATGGACCACCAGAGATATTTTCTTAGAAGATTTAGAGGCTGGAGGTGATACATTAGCCATATGCTTTTGCTTCTGAAAGGTCGGGGAAGATGCTTTTTTCACTCACACACCTTGTCATTAATCTACCAGTTCACCTTGTTGCTGCAGGGCAGCAGCTGTGCCTGCAACTGCTCCACCTTCCCCTGGATCCTCCTTCAGCTTCTTCACTCTTGGGCCAGGTGTGTGTTTAGCTCATGACAACGAGCTCCAGCTTCAGCAGGACACTCACATCACAAAAATGGGAGGCAATAAGGCTGTCATAGTTCCAGTTCTTCCTTGTGGGCTCTCACCTGTCAATTATCTTTCCCACTTTAATTCTAATTTCCTTTCCCAACTGCCTGCCCTGGAGACTTCAAGTTTCAGCATCAGATGTAAAAACAATAGTCTTACAGAGACTGTTTAATGAGCTGCCACATGAGTTGTTACAGGTCAAATCCCTGTAACAAATCCGTATGTATATGGATATATATAATCCTAGTGGTTCTGCTTCTCTGATTAAACCCTGGCTGATATAGTGGGTTTTACATATTATATTTCATAAAATGGAAAACACATCAGGTTTCAAGAATAATGTATTGTTTCTAAGTGGAGAAAAGAGGATGTAGAGTTTAGGAGTTCTGTTAAAATTTAGGGCTCTAGACCTCCAGGGCATATGTTACCCTTTCAAAATATTTCATCTCTATCTGTATGTAGCAAGAAAAGAAAAATCTAAGCTAAGCCAAGCAGTATATTAAACTATGGTGATTCTCTTTACATTTGATCTTCAGGAGAGGAGACTATTTTTCACTGGGATTTTTTTTTTTCCCTAAAGAAATTCATTCTTTGCAGCCATTTGCCTTGTATCAGAGCAATGTCTTCCCAAACTGTTCCATTCCTTCTCATTATCAAACTGAATATCAAAGAGGCTCAATCTAAGTATTTATTTATTCAGAACTTGCTTTTGAATTGAAAGTTTTTTCAGTTTAAAAATAATTTTCCTTCACTGCACCCTGAGGAGAGAAATCAATCTCAGCATCTGAGAAAAGCAGAAAAAGTTTTGCTAAGCTTTGGCTGTGAGAGCAGAACTGTGTATGTTGTGGGGACATTTGATTCTGTTGTTCTCCCTATGAAATAGCATTGCAGAAAAACTTAATAATAAATCTACCTGCTTTCCAATTCTATTTACAATTTGCTGTACTATTGAAGGCAATCAGGCGAAGGCAAACTTCTTTGCCAACTTCTCATGACTGGTGGCTGGAAAACCATTCATGGTGGCCTCCTGCTGGAATCTCCTGATATGTGTTAAATTCTTATAGTCTTTGACTCCTGCAAGTTCCAAGTCATCATTTCTTCCTATTGTGTTGACAACCATTAACTATTTCCAACCTGTGTCATGGTAGTGCATTGTATACCCATCCCCCTCCATTAAATATGTTGTTTGAAGTCCATTGGTTATATGGTATGGAATGGTGGATTGGAATCTTTTTTTTTTTTTTTTCTTGTTTGTGTTCCTTTTGCTTCTGTTCCTTAGAGCTATAGAGCTAGAAGAACAGCCACTTTGGTGGGAAGGGTGAGAAAATGTCATTACTACTAATCAATCAGGATCCCTCCTGGATCCTCCTGGAATCTTGAATCTGGAAGGATTCCAGAAGGACTACTTTATCCTCCTGCACCCCTCTTGACTGGAAGTATACAATCTAAGATGATGAGGAAAGGGTTATGCTGATATGGAATCAACTAGAAGTCAAATATTGGTGTACCTGGAATCCAAGCAATAAATAACCTTCATCCTTAAGACATCCAAATGGGATCTAAAAAGCCATAATTTCAATAGAGTTTCTGAGGACACGCGGCAATTTTGGAAAAAGCACCAGCTTTATTACTGGCCTGACCTGCTCAGATTGCTGCCCAAAATTACTTTTGATTTTTCCACTGGGCAAGAAATTTAGCTTCTAAGCCTCAATCTATCAATTTGTAAATGTGAGATGGTAATGCCTACTTTCAGGGTTGTTGTCAAGATCAAAAATAATATAAGAAAATCACCTGGCCTAAGTTCAATATATCCTAGATCATGTTGTAGAACTTGGGCAAACTTATCAAAGATTTTGTTCTTTGTTATTATCACTTGATGAGGACCTGCACACTGATGAGAAGAGATGACAGGGAGCACCTGGAAGAAATTTCTGAGAGTTATCAACAAGAATCAGTATCATGAAGTGACAATGGATAGGTCACTACTCACCTCATTCCATATGGTATATATTTGCTATGCCCTGCCCCTTGTCATATTAATTTCTCTGAACTGTTGAACTAGTCAAATAGTATGCCAAGTGTCTGGTATTTCCTGAAGAAATGACTTCCCTTAGATTATGGCAGTGACGACTAAACCAGATATCTATCTCAGATGAGGGGAGTCTCCTTGCTCTATTTTAATATATGGCCCAAGTTCTTTACTTTCAACAAGTATTTGGTGAGCCTCCCTAGAGCAGTATTGGTCATCTATGAGTGACTGGAGTGGGATTTGGATGCTGTCAAACCCCTAGGGCTTGAGGTGGGTATCTCACACTCCTCAGAAAAGCTTTGTCCATCACTTTTACAAAATGGAGGAAGGAGTTCAAACATTTTAACATTATAAACTCAGACAATACAAGACATAAAGAAGGTACGTCTTTGAATATGTCTGAATATAAACTGGTTTTGCTTTGTGGAAAATTGCTGCTTATTTCTTACCTATGGCTTGGCAAATTAGGAAAGCATTTCATACTGACTATTGGGCCCTGTATATGCACGTCTGATAGAGCTTTAAATTTAGTATTCTTAAGTCCAATAGGATAAATTTGATTTATCGATTGATTAATTGATTAATTGATTCATTCATTTTGGGGGATCCTGGCACCTGATCAGCAATATTGTTCCCCACTCCAGCTCTTACCAGTATCAGAGGTAACACTGATTTCTGGACTTTGTAGTTCTGTAACTTCCTTAACCAGTGGCCTTTCCCTTCACTGAACTTCAACCACACACTCCCAAGACAACACTAAGAACTTGAAGCTCAGCCTTTGAAGCTCTAAAATCCTATTCCTTCACTAGAAAATTAAAGCTTAATCTTCCTAACCCTCTCTACATCAGTCCTTTGGCCTCATTCTCCTTACTTTCTGCCTGTCCTCCTGAGACCCCATTATACATCACTTCAGCTATTTCATTATTCTCATCTTTAATTCCATCAACCCATCTTATAAAATTCCAAGTTTAAATCCTCCAAACTTCTTTTCCTTACTGCCAAGTTGCTATTGAATACCACTGGAGAAAGTTATAGTTATTATCATTCATGCCACTCAGCAGGTGCCATGGATATGCAATGATTTTATTACATGTCCTTGGTCAATGTTTTTCTTTTCCTTTTTTTATTATGTTATGCTAATCACCATACATTACATCATTAGTTTTTGATGTAATGTTCCATGACTCATTGTTTGCATATAACACCCAGTGCTCCATTCAGTAGGTGCCCTCTTTAATACCCATCACCAGGCTAACCAATCCCCCCACCCCCTTCCCCTCTGAAACCCTCAGTATGTTTCTCAGAGTCCACAGGCTCTCATGGTTCAAACCCTCTTTGATTTCCCCCCCTTCATTTCTCCCTTCCTACTATCTTCTTTTTTTTTTTTTTTTAACATATAATGTATTATTTGTGTCAGAGTTACAGGTCTGTGATTCAACAATCTTACATAATTCATAGCGCTCACCATAGCACATACACTCCCCAATGTCTATCACCCAGCCACTCCATCCCTCTCACCGCCCCACCACTCCAGCAACCTTCAGTTTGTTTCCTGAGATTAAGAATTCCTCATATCAGTGAGACCATATGATACATGTTTTTCTCTGATTGACTTATTTCACTTAGAATAATACCCTCCAGTTCCATCCACGTTGTTGCAAATGGCAAGATTTCATTCCTTTTGATGGCTGCAAAATATTCCATTGTATATATATACCACATCTTCTTTATCCATTCATCTGTCGATGGACATCTTGGCTCTTTCCATAGTTTGCCTATTGTGGACATTGCTGCTATAAACATCAGGGTGCATGTACCCCTTCAGATCACTACATTTGTATCTTTGGGGTAAATACCCAGTAGTGCAATTGCTGGGTTGTAGGGCAGCTCTATTTTCAACTTTTTGAGGAATCTCCATACTGTTTTCCAGAGTGGCTGCACCAGCTTGCATTCCCACCAACAGTGCAGGAGGGTTCCCCTTTCTCCGCATCCCCGCCAACATCTGTCGTTTCCTGACTTGTTAATTTTAGCCATTCTGACTGTTGTGAGGTGGTATCTCATTGAGGTTTTGATTTGGATTTCCCTGATGCCGAGCAATGTTGAGCACTTTTTCATGTGTCTGTTGGCCATTTGGATGTCTTCTTTGGAAAAATGTCTGTTCATGTCTTCTGCCCATTTCTTGATTGGATCATTTGTTCTTTGGGTGTTGAGTTTGATAAGTTCTTTAGAAATTTTGGGTACTAGCCATTTATCTGATATGTCATTTGCAAATATCTTCTCCCATTCTGTCGGTTGTCTTTTGGTTTTGTTGACTGTTTCTTTTGATGTGCAAAAGCTTTTTATCTTGATGAGGTCCCAATAGTTCATTTTTGCCCTTGCTTCCCTTGCCTTTGGCGATGTTTCTAGGAAGAAGTTGCTGCCGCTGAGGTCGAAGAGGTTGCTGCCTTTGTTCTCCTTTAGGATTTTAATGGACTCCTGTCTCACATTGAGGTCTTTCAACCATTTGGAGTCTATTTTTGTGTGTGGTGTAAGGAAATGGTCCAGTTTCATTCTTCTGCATGTGGCTGTCCAATTTTCCCAACACCATTTGTTGAAGAGACTCTCTTTTTTCCATTGGACATTCTTTCCTGCTTTGTTGAAGATTAGTTGACCATAGAGTTGAGGGTCCATTTCTGGGCTCTCCATTATGTTCCATTGATCTATGTGTCTGTTTTTTTGTGCCAGTACCATACTCTCTTGATGATGACAGCTTTGTAATAGAGCTTGAAGTCTGGAATTGTGATGCCACCAGCTTTGCTTTGCTTTTCAATATTCCTCTGGCTATTCGGGATCTTTTCTGGTTCCATACAACTTTTAGGATTATTTGTTCCATTTCTTTGAAAAAAGTGGATGGTATTTTGATAGGGATTGAGTTGAATGTGTAGATTGCTCTAGGTGGCATTGACATCTTCACAATATTTGTTCTTCCAATCTATGAGCATGGAACATTTTTCCATTTCTTTGTGTCTTCCTCAATTTCTTTCATGAGTATTTTACAGTTTTCTGAGTACAGATCCTTTGCCTCTTTGGTTAGATTTATTCCTAGGTATATTATGATTTGGGTGCAATTGTAAATTGGATCGACTCCTTAATTTCTCTTTCTTCTGTCTTGGTGGTGTATAGGAATGCCACTGATTTCTGTGCATTGATTTTATATCCTACCACTTTACTGAATTCCTGCATGAGTTCTAGCAGTTTTGGGGTGGAGTCTTTTGGGTTTTCCACATAAAGTATCATATCATCTGCAAAGAGTGAGAGTTTGACTTCTTTGCCAATTCAGATACCTTTTATTTCTTTTTATTGTCTGATTGCTGTGGCTAGGACTTCTAATACTATGTTGAATAGCAGTGGTGATAGTGGACATCCTTGCCGTGTTCTTGACCTTAGGGGGAAAGCTCTCAGTTTTTCCCCATTGAGAATGATATTTGTTGTGGGTTTTTCATAGATGGCTTTTATGATATTGAGGTATGTACCCTCTATCCCTATACTCTGAAGAGTTTTGATCAAGAAAGGATACTATACTTTGTCAAATGCTTTTTCTGCATCTATTGAGAGGATCATATGGTTCTTGTTCTTTCTTTTATTAATATATTGCATCACATTGATTGATTTGTGGATGTTGAACCAACCTTGCAGCCCAGGAATAAATCACACTTGGTCATGGTGAATAATCCTTTTAATGTACTGTTGGATCCTATTGGCTAGTATTTTGGTGAGAATTTTTGCATCCATGTTCATCAAGGATATTGGTCTGTAATTCTCCTTTTTGATGGGGTCTTTGTCTGGTTTTGGGATCAAGGTAATGGTGGCCTCATAAAACGAGTTTGGAAGTTTTCCTTCCATTTCTATTTTTTGGAACAGTTTCAGAAGAATAGGTATTAATTCTTCTTGAAATGTTTGGTAGAATTCCCCTGGGAAGCCAACTGGCCCTGGGCTTTTGTTTTTTGGGAGATTTTTATGACTGCTTCAATTTCCTTAGTGGCTATAGGTATGTTCAGGTTTTCTATTTCTTCCTGGTTCAGTTTTGGTAGTTGACATATCTCTAGGAATGCATCCATTTCTTCCAGATTATCTAATTTGCTGGCATACAGTTGCTCATAATATGTTCTTATAATTGTTTGTATTTCTTTGGTGTTGGTTTTGATCTCTCCTCTTTCATTCATGATTTTGTTGATTTGGGTAATTTTTCTTTTCTTTTTGATAAGTCTGGCCAGGGGTTTATCAATCTTGTTAATTCTTTCAAAGAACAAGCTCCTAGTCTCGTTGATCTGTTCTACTGTTCTTTTGGTTTCTATTTCATTGATTTCTGCTCTGATCTTTATTATTTCTCTTCTCCTATTGGGTTTAGGCTCTATTTGCTGTTCTTTCTCCAGCTCCTGTAGGTGTAGGGCTAGGTTGTGTATTTGAGACCTTTCTTGTTTCTTGAGAAAGGCTTCTATTACTATATACTTTCCTCTTAGGACTACCTTTGCTGCATCCCCAAGATTTTGAACAGTTGTGTTTTCATTTTCATTGGTTTCCATGAATTTTTTAATTCTTCTTTAATTTCTTGGTTGACCCATTCATTCTTGAGTAGGATGTTCCTTAGCCTCCATGTATTTGAGTTCTTTCTGACTTTCCTTTTGTGATTGATTCTAGTTTCAAAGCGTTGTGGTCTGAAAATATGCAGGGAATGATCCCAATCTTTTGGTACCAGTTGAGACCTGATTTGTGACCTAGGATATGATCTATTCTGGAGAATGTTCCATGGGCACTAAAGAAGAATGTGTATTCTGTTGCTTTGGGATGGAATGTTCTGAATATATCTGTGAAGTCCATTTGGTCCAGTGTGTCATTTAAAATCTTTATTTCCTTGTTGATCTTTTGCTTAGATGATCTGTCCATTTCAGTGAGGGGGGATTAACATCCCCCACTTTTATTGTATTGTTGTCAATGTGTTTCTTTCCTTTTGTTATTAATTGGCTTATATAATTGGCTGCTCCCATGTTAGGGGCATAGATATTTACAATTGTTAGATCTTCTTGTTGGATAGACCCTTGAAGTAGGATATAGTGTCCTTCCTCATCTCTTATTACAGTCTTTGGTTTAAAATCTAATTTGTCTGATATAAGGATTGCCACCCCAGCTTTCTTTTGGTGTCCATTAGCATGGTAAATGGTTTTCCACCCCCTCACTTTCAATCTGGGGGTGTCTTTGGGTCTAAAACGAGTCTCTTGCAGACAGCATATGATGGGTCTTGTTTTTTTATCCAATCTGATAGCTTGTGTCTTTTGATTGGGGCATTTAGCCCATTTACATTCACGGCAACTATTGAAAGATATGAATTTAGTGCCATTGTATTGCCTGTAAGGTGACTGTTAGTGTATATTATCTCTGTTCCTTGCTGGTCTATGTTACTTTTAGGCTCTCTCTCTGCTTAGAGGACCCCTTTCAATATTTCTTGTATGGCTGGTTTCGTGTTTGCACATTCTTTTAGTTTTTGTTTGTCCTGGAACCTTTTTATTACTCCTTCCTTTTTCAATGACAGCCTATCTGGATATAGTATTCTTGGCTGCATATTTTTCTTGTTTAGTGCTCTGAATATATCATGCCAGTCCTTTCTGGCCTGGTCCAGGTCTCTGTGGATAGGTCTGTTGCCCATCTAATGTTTCTACCATTGTAGGTTACAGATCTCTTCTCCGGAGTTGCTTTCAGGATTTTCTCTTTGTCTCTGAGACTCATAAGTTTTACTATTAGATGTCAGGGTGTTGATCTATTTTTATTGATTTTGAGGGGGTTTCTCTGTGCCTCCTTGATCTTGATGCCTGTTTCCTTCCCCAAATTAGGGAAGTTCTCTGCTACAATTTGCTCCAATATACCTTCTGCCCCCCTCTCTCTTTTTTCTTCTTCTGGGATCCCAATTATTCTAATATTGTTTCATCTTATGGTATCACTTATCTCTCAAATTCTGCCCTAGTGATCCAGTAGTTTATCTCTCTTTTTCTCAGCTTCTTTATTTTCCATCATTTGGTCTTCTATATCACTAATTCTTTCCTCTGCCTCATTTATCGTAGCATCTAGAGCCTCCATTTTTGATTGCACCTCATTATTTGCCTTTTTGATTTTGACTTGGTTAGATTTTCGTTCTTTTATTTCTCCAGAGAGGGTTTCTCTATATCCTCCATGGATTTTTCAAGCCCAGCTAGTATCTTTAAAATCATCATTCTGAACTCTAGTTCCAACATCTTACTAATGTCCGTAGTGATTAGGTCCCTGGCAGTCGGTGCTGCCTCTTGTTCTTTTTTTTGAGGTGAGTTTTCCCATCTTGTCATTTTGTGCAGAGGACAATAGATGAATGAGAGAACAAAATGCTAACAGGGTAACAACGACCCCAGAAAAATATCCACCAAACAAATCAGAAGAGACCTGAAACCAGTGGAAAAGAAGGAAAGAAAGAAAAAGAAAAAAAGATTAAAAAAAAAGAATATGATCAAATATGATCAGGCTGGTGCATACATCAGTGCCACACACTAGATTTTGGGCATATTTTGGTCTGTTAGAAGAAAGTGCCTGCCAAAATTTTAAAGAAAGAAAAACTTATACATGTACAAAGATAAGGGTTAATACGATGAAGGGATGGAATATGAGTGTAAAGATGAAAATTATAAAATATTTTATAAAAGGAATTGATAAGATAAGAAGTTTGTTGAAAAAAGAAAGAAGAGGAATTTAAAAAAAAGAAGGGAGAGAATGTGATCAGGCAGGAGACTAGAACAAAGCCATACACTAGAGATTTAGGGTATATTTTGGTCTGTTAGAAGAAACTGTATCCTAAAATTTTAAAGAGAGAACAACTTACATATATATGAAAAATAAGTTTAACTAGTATGAAGGGATAGAATATGACTCTAAAAATGAAAAATAAAAAAGATTTTTAAAAAAGGGATTGATAAGATGTTGGTTGAAGAAGAGAAAAAGAAAAATTCAAAAAAGAAAAAGGAAAATTAAAAAATTAACTTTGAAAGACTAAAGAATCAGGGGGAAAAAAGCCGGGAACTCTATGTGCAGTATTCCCCTAGTGCTGGAGTTCTGCTGTTCTCATTGATCAGTAAACTTGGTCTTGGCTGGCTGTTCTTGCTGATCTTCTGGGGGAGGGGCCTGTTGCCGTGGTTCCCAAATGTCTTTGCCGGAGGTGGAATTGCCCCGCCCTTGCCCGGTCTGGGCTAATTAATCTGCTCCGGTTTGCTCTCGGAGCTTTTGTTCCCTGCAAGCTTTCCGTACAGCTTTGGAGGACAAGAGTGAAAATGGCGGCCTCCCAATCTCTGCCCTGAGGAGCTGAGAACTCGGGGCCCCACTCCTCAGTGTGCCCCCAGAGAAAAGCAGTCAATCACTCCCATCTCCCCGGTCTCCGGCCACACTCCATGCTCACCCAGCCTGTGACCGAGCGTTTCTATCTCTGGCACATGACCACGTCTGGAGTCTCCAAACCCAGCAGATCCCTGCGGTGTGCTCCCACGCTGCTCTGCCGGGGGGAGGAAGGGGAGTCTCCCCAGATCTGCCGCTTGTTGGGTCCTTGCTGGAGGAGCAGGGACCCAACTGTGCCGCAGATCATGGTTTATGGCAACCCCGAGCTGAGAGTCCACTCCTTGGCTCCGTCTCTGTAGCCGGCTTCCCTGCTCCGATACCTGGGAGCTCTGCTGCACTCAGGCACCCCCGGTCTTTCTGTGACCCTGAGGGTCCTGAGACTGCACTGTCCCACGAGGGTTCCACCCCCTGCTTAGCCACTGGAGCAATGTCCCTCAGCAGAGCAGACTTCTAAAAGTTCCGATTTTGTGTTCCGCGGCTCTATCACTTGCCAGAAGTAGCTGACGGAGGCCCCCACCCCCGCTGTCTATCCTCCCAAATATCGCCTCGGATTCACTTCTCCGCATATCCTACCTTCCAGAAAGTGGTCGTTTTTCTGTTCAGAGAGTTGTTGCTATTCTTTTCTTTGATCTCCTGTTGAGTTCATAGGTGTTCAGAATGGTTTGATCCCTATCCAGCTGAAGTCCTGGGACCAGACGAAATTTAGGTCTCTACTCCTTGGTCAATGTTTTTATACTCCAAACTTCACAAACTTCTCTCAAACTGTCTCTCTTTCTAAAATGTCTCCTCCTTGAGTGCAAGAAGCATAATTATATCTACACAGATACTGCCCAATCCCCACAGCTCTAGTGCCTAACATAGTACCTGGCACATTTTAGATAATCAATAAACATTTGGTGAATGAATAAAGAAAGACCTACCACACTCTTGAACCTATCAGAGGATAATTCTTCATGCTCCACAAATAAAACTAAGAGATTAGTTATAACTATTTCCCTGTTCCTATACCATGGTGATCATCCCAATCCATTATCACCATATTTCTATTCACTTCCCGAAGTTATTTCTTTAACTTGCACAGATTTCTATCCTTCCCTTTTTTTTTTTTAAAGATTTTTATTTATTTGTCAGAGGGAGAGAGAGAGCGAACAAGCAGGGGGAGTGGTAAACAGAGGGAGAATCAGGCTCCCCACTGAGCAAGGAACCCGATATGTGACTCCACCCCAGGATGCTGGGATCATAACCTGAGCTGAAGACAGTCGCTTAACTGACTGAACCACCCAGGCATCCCAATTTCTGTCCTTCCTAAAGGAATTTTAAACTTAACAAGTCCAAAAATGAATTATCTAATCCCCCCCCAACCTGACCTACCATTCTACTTATCATGTCAGAAACATGAGAGTTACCCCAAATACCTTTCCCACCCTCACCACTTCTAATCATACCTTTAGGTCAGCCACTGCAAACTCCTAATATCTCTGCAATTAAGCATTTCTCAAAGTGTGCTCTGGTCATATAAGCTAGAAAATGCATCATATTTTACATTCCCCTTGGAACATCAAAGGATCTAAAGAGTCTAGTAGTAAACCAGGTCTTTAATTTTGTTTAACCCAGCACTTTTAGACTTACAACTGCTACTTCCATTGCCAATACCTAAGAAATTTAACAGAACTGAATACTCCTAGAGATACAATTTGGAAACTACTGCTCTTTGTCCCCGTCTCCATTCTCACTGTGTAATAGATACTGTTGTCACTCTGCCCAGATCCCCTAGGATCTTTTTACCAACTTCATGCCACCATTGTCCAACTTCTATGTTCTCATTAAAAGCCCATACCTTTGACCTTCAGAGGATTGTTCTCGGGCATAGGAATGATGTTGCACTCCTAGGTATCAGGAAGAAGATTCTAGACCAAGTACTTGTGTGCTTCCCATGTAGAGAGAGCCAGAGCAACTCAGAGTTCCTATGTCCCTCAGGGTAGCTTCTAGCCAATGACTAACTGGTATGGAATATAGGGTGAGGTGTAATTTATGCTACAGAGCTCATTTTGGGATTAGACTGAGACTGAGACTATTCCTGAACTCACATCTTTATTTGACTTTCTTGCCTTCTCTGTTCTGCTTCCCATATTCCCTCATGCATTTGTTTGAAAGTACTGCTTTTGTAAATCATTTGCAAATAAATCCTGGCTCAGGGTCTGCTTCCTGCTAACCAGGAGCACAATACTTTATTTTGGCTCTCTCCATCTGTGATGTAAACTACCACCATATTCCATTAAATGATCTCTCTGCTTCTAGCCCCACCCTCTCCATTTTGTCTATGGTAAAATCTTTATCATGACACCCTAAGACATCCACCATGTAGTCCAGACCCAATTCTTTAGCTGTAGCTCCTCCTACTCTCTTTAGTGAACCTGCCATTTAGCCATGCCATAGCAACTACTATTTTCCAAATATGTAAAGGTCCATCATGGCATCATAATATTGCACAAGCTGTGTGTCCTGCCAGAAGTGGCCTCCCCAGCTTTTTTTTTTTTTTTAAGATTTTATTTATTTATTTGACAGAGAGACAGCGAGAGCAGGAACACAAGCAGGGGAGTGGGAGAGAGAGAGAAGCAGGCTTCCTGCCAAGCAGAAAGCCCGATGCGGGACTCGATCCCAGGACCCTGGGATCATGACCTGAGCCGAAGGCAGACGCTTAACGACTGAGCCACCCAGGCACCCCCCTCCCCAGCTTTTTTAGCTCGCAAATTCATACTCTTTCTACAGAAGTATTTTCAATATCCCAGTAGCCATTTCCTTAATGCTGCCCTTTTGCAGTCCAGCCCTCTGCCTTTTACCTCTAATAGTATTTGTACATTATAATTTAACTGTTTGTCACATTGTCTGACTTCTTTTCTAATGTTGACATTTCTGAAGGTTGATCATTCTAAGGGAGTGGTTCTTGGTCTCTTTGGACCCACAGGGTCTCATTACATACAGAAGATACTCAGTAAATATCCATTGCAACCTTGAAATCACCTGTCCAGTAATTAATGACTCTTGAGCTCAGGATATCCTTGTTATAGACGTTGTGACCTAACTAATCTCTAAGAGAGCAATTTTATTTTTAGTTGTTCCTGTCATCCACACTGTAGATCACAAATTATGTAAATCAAATCACACACAAGAAATACCCCCAAATGGAATATTTTAGGTGTCAAATTGCTATCAATAAACTTGCTTGCCAAATTTATTTGAGCCCTTTAAAGAAATTAAACACAGCTTAAGATTCTGTGTGGAATATTTGGATTCTACATCCTTAGGCACTTAAATCTTACAGGACTAAACAGTTAAAGCACATTTACAAAACGACAGCTCTGTTGCAGGAGGTGTTGCAGGAGGATGTTATTTTCTCTAGTGAGGAGTGGATCTGGGATTTCAGCACTGATAAGTGCACAAGGCCACTAGTTCATGACCTCTAAGTACCTTTCTTTGTGAGTTTGCTGGTGGGTTTATGAAGACAAATGCTATGTGTTCATGTTCCTAAGAGGCAGTTTCTTTAAAAAGCAAAATTAGTAGTTTCCCCACTGTCCTCTGTCCTCAATTTTCACTACCTGGGATGACTTTGTAGATAGATCTGTAACTTGTAGCTTCTGCTAAATCTTATAAGCCTAAAATGGGAAACTGGCACAATTTATTGTTCCTTTAGCTTGGTCTGTGACCTAAACACATCTGGCTTTTGTCTGTAACAGCATCCACCAGGTGGTTTCTCCTCCGGAAGGCTTTCTGAGTTTGTCTACAAGACTGCTGGTTTAAACAACAACAAAATAAAAACCATTCTTCAAATAAATGACCAGAAAATTCTAATTCCAAAGGCTCCATGAAATATAATTTATTTTTGTGGAAGTAAATAAGTGTTTTTAATTTACGTTATCTGTAATGTGCCCAGAAGACCAACCCTAAACAATTTTTTTTGGACATAGTGAAATATGGCTTTCATTATTTCCAGTCCTCGTTATCTTCACTTTTTTTTTTTTAGTCTATCTTCTGTGTCAGTTAGCTAGTGCCTGTGACAAGCCACCCCAAAACTTAGTGGCTTAAAACAAACAACCAATTAATATTTCTCATAAATCTGTGGTTCGGATGGGTGGTTGTGCTGACCTTAGCTGACTATTAATGCATTTATTGTGTTCTTTCTGTGGGTTGTCCAGGGATTTTTGTTGATCTTGCCTGAGTTCTTTCATGTGTCTGTAACCTCAGTTTTGATTTTTGGGGAGACTTGACTTTGCTTTCTCTGTCTCATACTCTTTCAGGCTAGCCTGGCATGTTTTCATGATGAAGACAGACAGCAAAAGAGAGAACAGAAGTGTGTGAGAACTCTTGGAATCCATGTGCAGAACTTGCTCCTAATCAATCCCACCATACTCTGTTGGCCAAAGCAAGTCACAATGCAGCACAGATACCAGGGGTGGCAAAAAGGCTCCTCCTATTTATTGGAAGAACTGCACAGTCACATGCACACAAGAGTGTGGACACATGAGAAGGTAAAATGTTGGGGCCATTTTTATAAGCAGTCTCTCTCCTTCAGCATTTTCAGGTGTGGTATAACTTTAAGATTTCCAGTCTATACCCTCTCAAATACACGTTTTTGTCCTTAAAACTTGTGGTTGAAAAATCACCTGGAAAGCTATTCATAGAAAGATGAATGTCTCTTAAAGCTAAATCTGCTATCTGTCTATATGCATAATAATGCTGAAAAACTGCCTCACTCCTCAACACACACATACAGCAGACTCTAAAATAAAGAACATCATGCATAATCAAGTAGTTCCAGAAGTATTCTGTATGCAAGAGGAAGTTATCAGTAAAATTCTTCATATAATAACAACGGCAATAATATCAAATGATATAGTAATAATATCCATGTACATTTATTGAGCACTTAGTTACTATGTGTCAGGTTTTGACCCAAAGGTTTAATTCATTATCCCATTTCTTTGAAGGAGTTACTATTGGCATAATACCCATTTTATAGATGAATATATCGAGGCTTAGATGGAAAAGTAATGTACACCCAGTCCCCCAGTTATTTGGTGCCTGCACCAGGATTTGCACCTGCCCTTGCCTATTGTAAAGTGAATGCTGTTCACCATTGCATCCCACAGGTGGCTTTCTCTACAAATTAACTGTAAGATTGATCACATATTACTTTCCACTGGTGGTTCTCAACTGTGACTAGACACTAAAATCACCTGTTTAAAAAAACGTTGATGATATTTAATTTTTTTAAAGATTTTGTTTATTTATTTGACAGAAAGAGATAGTGAGAGACAGAGCACAAACAGGGGGAGCAGCAGGCAGAGGGAGAGGGAGAAGCAGGCTCACCCCTGAGGAAGGAGCCCAATGTGGGGGTCCATCCCAGGACCCTGGTACCATGACCTAAGCTGAAGGCAGATGCTTAACTGACTGAGACACCCAGGCACCCCAGTTGATCCTTTCTTTTTTTTTTTTATTATGTTATGTTAATCACCATACATTACATCATTAGTTTTTGATGTAGTGCTCCATGATGCATTGTTTGCATATAACACCCAGTGCTCCATGCAGAACATGCCCTCTTTAATACCCATCACCAGGCTAACCCATCCTCCCACCCCCTCCCCTCTAAAACCCTCAGTTTGTTTTTCAGAGTCCATCGTCTCTCATGGTTCGTCTCCCCCTCCGACTTCCCCCCCTTCATTCTTGCCCTCCTGCTATCTTCTTCTTCTTTTTTTAAAACATATAATGTATTATTTGTTTCAGAGGTACAGATCTGTGATTCAACAATCTTGTACAATTCACAGCACTCACCATAGCACATACCCTCCCCAATGTCTATCACCCAGCCACCCCATCCCTCCCACCCCCCACTACTCCAGCAACCCTCAGTTTGTTTCCTGAGATTAAGAATTCCTCATATAAGTGAGGTCATATGATACATGTCTTTTTCTGATTGACTTATTTCGCTCAGCATAACACCCTCCAGTTCCATCCACATCATTGCAAAAGGCAAGATTTCATTCCTTTTGATGGCTGCATAATATTCCATTGTGTGTGTATATATATATATATATACCACATCTTCTTTATCCATTCACCAGATGATCCTTTCTTGATTAAAACTCTCCACAGTGTAGGGAGGAGAGCTTCACAAAAGGCATTTATGAAAAGCTCACAGCGAATATAATTCTCAGTGGGGAAACACTGAGAGCTTTTCCTCTAAGGTCAAGAACACGACAGGGATGTCCACTCTCACCATTGTTGTTCAACATAGTACTAGAAGTCCTAGCCACAGCAATCAGACAACAAAAAGATCCAAATTGGCAAAGAAGTCAAGCTCTCACTCTTCGCAGATGACATGATACTTTATATGGAAAACCCAAAAGACTCCACCAAAATTGCTAGAACTCATACAGGAATTCAGCAACATAGCAGGTTATAAAATCAATGCACAGAAATCAGTTGCATTTCTATACAATGAGACAGAAGAAAGATAAATTAAGGAATCGATCCCATTTACAATTACAACAAAAACTGTAAGATACCTAGGAATAAACCTAACCAAAGAGGTAAAGGATCTGTACTCTAAAAACTACAGAACACTTATGAAAGAAATTGAGGAAGACACAAAGAAATGTAAAAACATTCCATGCTCATGGATTGAAAGAACAAATATTGTTAAAATGCCTATGCTATCCAGATCAATCTACACATTCAGGGCAATCCTTATCAAAATACCATCAACATTTTTCACAGAGCTGGAACAAATAATCCTAAAATATGTATGGAACCAGAAAAGACCCTGAATAGTCAGAGGAATGTTGAAAAGAAAACCAAAGCTGGTGGCATCACAATTCCAGACTTCAAGCTATATTACAAAGCTGTAATCATCAAGATGGTATGGTACTGACACAAAAACAGACACATAGATCAATGGAACAGAATAGAGAACACAGAAATGGACCCTCAACTCTATGGTCAACTAATCTTCGACAAAGCAGGAAAGAATATCCAATGGGAATAAGACAGTCTCTTCAACAAATGTCCAGCGATGGATGAATGGATAAGGATGATGTGGTGTCTATATACAATGGAATATTACTCAGCCATCAAAAAGGATGAAATCTTACCATTTACGTCAACATGGATAGAACTGGAGGGTATTATGTTGAGTGAAATAAGTCAATCAGAGAAAGACAATAATCACATGGTTTCACTCATGTGGAATATAAGAAATAGAGCAGGGGATCATAGGGGATGGGAGGGGAAAACTGAATGGGGAGAAATCAGAGAGGGAGACAAAATCATGAGAGACTCTTAGCTACAGATTGAGGGTTGCTGGAGGGGAGGTGGGTGGAGGGATGGGGTAACTAGGTGACAGGCATTAAGGAGGCACATGATGTGATGAGCATTGGGTGTTACAGGCAACTGATGAATTACTGAACTCTACATCTGTAACTAATGATGTACTATATGTTGGCTAATTGAATTTAAATGAAAAAAAAAATTGCTGATGCCTTGATCCTACCCCAAGAGATTCTGGTACTTATGCTGAGCATGGGGATTTTAAAATCTCCCCAGGAGATTCTAATATGTATTTTTTCCAATGCTGAGTAAAATGAGACACATGGACCAGCAGCATCAGCATTTCCTGAGCTTATTAGAAATGCAAATTCTCAGGCCCCTTCCCAGACCTGATGAGTCAGAATATTTGGAGTGGGGCTCAGGAATCTGCATTTTAAAAATCCCTCCAGATGATTCTGATGCACACAAATGTTTGAAAATTACCACTTTGCACCTGCTCCACCTTGTGCATTAGAGTCCCTGGGAGAGTTTTATCAAATGCCTGGGCCCTGCCCTAGAACTACTCAAACTGTATCTTCACCTAAGTTTCCAGGCAATTCTGATGCACCCAGGATTGAAAACTGCATCTTTATACTAAGTAGACTGTCATGCTCTATACATTTCCAGTATATGGACACTAGGGTTTATTAAGCTTACACAGTTTTTCTTTCTCTCACAAAATACCTAAACATAATGAACACAATCATCATCCTAAAATAAAGGTCTGGAGCTATACTAAAGAATTGCATTCTTTGCTGAGAGCAGAGCTTGATACTGCAGGATTCTAGAAAGGACACATTGATTAGTATCTCAGCTATAACTAGTAGAACATAATGTCAGAGGGATGGCTGAGCTATGAGCACTGGGATGAAGCCACCCATGGCCCCAGGACCTGTAATGCACATTCCAGGAGAAGCCTGACTGCAGCCATTATCCTTTCCAGAAATAAATCAAATGCCCAAACATAGCTGACTTTAAGATTAAACTCAGAAGCTGATACCTGGGATGGACATTGGATTTCCCATGGCAAATAAGAAATCACATTCTACTTCTTCCCCAAATTGCCATTTTCAACTTCTGTTGGCATATCTGAGAATTACTGCCCCATTACTAATTGGCCCCTTAGCTCTGGGTCCTAGAAAAGAAGAAATTAGAATCAGGAAATATTTCTATTGCAAGTTATCCGGAAACTTGTAAAAAATGTCTCCTTTAGTAACTTTTACTGAGAGCCCTCCATAGAGAATCTATATATCCTTAGGGAACACACTTTTTAAATCAGCTTTCTTTTCAATCAAAATGCCTTAAATTCCTACATTCTTCAATTAGCTTATAATCCAATAACAAACATTTACTGAGTGCTTATTGTTTAGAAAGCATGATACTAAATGCTGTGGGTGATTTAAAATAATCTGTGCATAGTAGAACCTACTATTCAAAACATTATTCCTAGACCAGCAGCATCAATATCGTCTGGGAACTTGTTAGAAATGAAGATTTCAGGTCCCCACTCAGGCCTATTGAGTCATCTGTTTAATAAGATCTCCAGGAGATCTGTATGACCATTAATGTTTGAGAAACATTGCAATAAAAGATGTGGTCTAGTCTTTTCAAGGCAGTTGAAAAAACACTACGTATATATGAAAAATTAAATCATATTAAAAATTAAGTATAGGCCAAAACATGGTCCCTGCTCTCAAGAATCTTAAAATCTAGAGATAGATTAATGTGACAAGTTGAATAATTATCTTAGGTCAAGTCCTATAGAAGCAGAGCCTGAGATTTGGAGCACATGACTTACTAGGGGGAGGGGCGGTTCTCAGGAGAAGAGAAGTGAGGGAATTAGGGGAAGGAGCTAAGTAAGGGTATGATCCCAGCTGGAGTCAGCTTTTTGTCATCTGTTAGAGAGTATTTGGCTGTAGGCTGCCCCTGAATTGGGAGTAGAGGACATAAACTCTGGGCCAAAATGGCTTGCGTTAAACTGAAAGCAACCCTCTGAGAAAGGGGAGTGACTGTGAGATATGGGCAGCCAACCCTCACAGCAGCTGGGGGTTGAATGTACTGACCATTAAAGGGAATCTGGACAAGGCACCAACAGCATCCATTTGAATAATATAAGATGGAAAGATGTCGAAGGGAAAGTAGAATTTAAACTGGACAATGGAGAACCCAGGTATTATTCCCTTTTCAATAACAGTATTTTATTTTCCCTGGGGCACTCTCATGTCTTCCACCATCTCCACAGGTGGTTTACGATGGTGACTATACTTCAGACTTCAGGGGTGGCCATGCGGGGTATCATACCCCCCTGGCCACAGGGATTGGTTCTGGAATGGGGACTAGACCAAATTCACATCAATGAGAAGCCCAATAAGCTGGCTCAGTTGTTAGGAACGAGTGCTCTCTCTCTCTCTCTCTCTCATTGTAGGTTGTGGAGCCCAAGAATGAGGTCATTTGAGAAGACAGTAAGACTGAAAGAGAGAAATTGAGGTCTGATTATATGAAGCATGAAGCCTGACCAATCCCTGGGACTTTTCAGGATATGGGAGCTAATAAATTAATAATTCATTTTTTTGCTAAAGCCAATTTGAGCCTAGTTTTCTGTATTTTGCAGTTAAAAGTATTCTAAGATTTAGATATGAATGCAGCTTTTCCTGTTTTTGATATTCCTTGTGGTCTTGACAAGGTGAATTGTCCACTCCCCTTTCTCCTTCTTATGAATCTTTCCCTTTTATTTATACCACTGCAGAAATACTATTTTCTGTTGTAATTATGTTCTATGTTCAGATCACTCCTAAAACTAAATTGAAAATGCTTTCTTACCAGTTGCTTCAAAACTGCATGCTTCTTTGAGTCCATAAACTTCGTAAGCGGTGAAAATAAGGTAAAAGCTAATATATATTAGAGAAAGGTGTTATTTCTAATCCAATCTTGACCAAAATATATCAGTTTACTTCTTGACTTTGTAAATTATAACATTTTGAAGAAAATGTTTTCACCATCAACCTGCTTCAAGCTCTATCTTACTTTGAAATATTAATAGAGATATTCTTAAAAACAAGCTAGAAACATTAACTTAAAAAAGAGAACAAAACAGTTTATTAAGGATTTTAAGACAGCATAAAAACTAGACAGTTTATTGCCACTATCAAAAAACATGAATCAATCAGAAATACCTGAGATAAAAACAGTAAGCATAAATCTGAATTTTCAAAGAATCCTTAAGAACTAACTTAAGGTGCACATTTCTAAAGTTTGTGTGGACTTCTGGGATTACTAATAGCAAAGTTTCAGAAGTGAGGAAAAACTAACTCATTGGTCAAGTGAATTTGCTTAGTTTTTTGTTTGCTTTTTGTTCTTTTTTTTTTTTTTTTACACTTTATTTCAGATTCTAGGACTCATAATATCATCAGCTGAGGGCTCACCAAAGAGACACTTGACATATGTTGTCTCTCTTAATTCTTAGGACTATAGCTGAGCCTTCATTAAGGAGATGAGGAATCAGGTGCTCAGTGTTTTTTGTTGTTATTTTGTCTTTTTTGTTTGTTTGTTTTTTAACTTTTCCAAAAACACAGGTGTATAAACAGTAGAGCTGGGATATAATCCCCAATCTAGTCCAGAGCCTGAACTAGTAGCCACCCTACACCTGCCATTTCAAATCTGATTTTCTTGCCTCCCTCTTGATATAAACCTTGGCCTTCTGTGGTACCTTTCAACTCAGGATGGTGATGGGGTTCACATTTACCTATAGTGACCTTTCTATCTGAGTTGGCTGGGGACAGAATATCAACGCTGACACTGGGTGTTATATGCAATTGATGAATCACTAAACTCCACCTCTGAAACCAATAATACACCATGTTAATTAATTGAGTTTAAAAGAAAAAGAGTATCAATGCTGACAACAAAAGGAAGGCTCAGTCTGTTTCTCCCCACTCTGAGCCTGCACTGCATCTGACTGGACAGCACCAGGGAGGGAGGGCTTCATACATTTTGGCAGGGCTGAGATACTCATATAACAGAATTAATCCATAGTGGAGGCCCATCTGATAGAAAGGCAGTGAGGTGTGACATTTAGTGTTTTGGCCAGAGTTCCCTAATTCTTCTTCCTCAAAGGCAGTCTGTACCACACAGCAGCTACATTCAATAGCAGTTCACTGCATTATGTTCCACACCTGCCAGCCACACTTACTCCACACGTACCATTCCACAGTTGCCATCCCACATATTACCATTTCACACTTAGTGTGAAAATTCGAATGACTCTTCATTAGGCAGAGTTTATGTATCTATATCTGGATTTGTCAAACTCTGACCTCTTAAAAGACAGGGGTTGGTCACTGTAATGAATATGAGTCTTCAGACTGGGAGGAGGAAGCAAGCCTGTGCTTTGTAAGCCAACTATCTGTTTTTGAAAATATGCGATGAAAAAAGCCATGCATGTTGTTTTATGAACCAGTTTTTAGACTAGTGACTTGTTAAATTTATTTTCAAAGTTGAGTTCTTTGTAGGCCACTTGGTTCTAAAATGTTTAGATAATTGACTTTCATGTATTTTTTTCGGGTCTTCCAGAATATCCTCCTTATAAATGAGTAGAAGCTGTTGTCATATGGGCCTTTCCTCCCATCATTTAGCATACTACCACACAAATGTGCATTATTCATAAAGAGAACAGCAAAAGGACACTTGACATCATTGGCCAATATTAGATTCTATGATCTTTATTTGTCCCTAGATGTGTATTCTGGCAATAGAATGAAGGCCTCTATTCTGCATGTAGATGACAGGGTCAGAAAGTAACATTATCCTAAAACTCTGGGCTGTATGTATTTTCTTAGAGCCTGTAATAGAAATCAATGTTTTTGCCAGCCTAGTATCTCTTTTTGGACAACAGGGCCTTTACTTTCCACTTGGCTGAACCCCTTCTTTTTTTTTTTAGTTCTCTTGGATGGCATTGCCTATACCCCAGGCTGGGTCAGTTCAGCATTAGCCTCACCAGTTGGTGACAAAATAGGTGTGTGAGCCAGGGCAGGTCAGTAAGAGCCTTAACCAGGACTTTTGATGGTGCTACAAGAAAAAAAAAGGTCTTTCTTTTCCCTATGTTGGTGGAGCATAAGCCTTAAACTGCTAGAAGCCATTCTTGCCATCACTTGAGATTATTCTGCTGAGAATAAATTCAACAGAGAAAAGAAATAGGACTTAAGAAAAGAAGCTGCCCTATGCCATAGTTATCACTGTTTCTGATGTTAGGCCACATTAGACTTTACAGAAGCCAACACATAGCCCTTCCTGTTTAGACTTAATTGAACTAAGTGTTCTGTTACTTATAACCAAGAGCATCATAATCAACACAGCAATCCTAATCGAAACTCACCCATGTCCATACCTTGTTGAAAATTTCCTTTAGGAGTAGTCCATTCAAGGAAAATCCTTCTGAAAATGAGTTGATTTGGGGGGCTTCTTGAGGTATTAGAATTTTTCGGAGTCTCTCTGATGTGAATTCAGGCTTTGTAAATACATGAGATTTCCTAGGGTAGACCTGATACGTGGTGGGGCCCCTACTTTCTGTAGGAACCACACTGAACACAGCCAAGATCTGGTCCTTAAAGTTTGCAGACCTTGACAGTAACTCTCAACTTCTGGAGGTCAAGTATGATGGAAGAGAATTGAGGTGAGGGAGGATTTAGGTTCTGATATTCACCTGAAACATCCATCAGCTTCCTGAATTCTGTACCAAAGTCAAACTCTCAGCAATCTTTTTAGTCTAGAAGTCCTATATCACAGGAAGCTTTTCTGTGCCTCTAAAGGTAAATAAGAAGGCAGAAATCTGATCCTGTATAAGACACTGTGCTATTGCATTTGTTCTCAAACTTTAGCATACACCAGAATTATCTGGAGTGCTTATTAAAACAGTTTCTCTGATTCAGTAGGTCTAAATTGAGGCACTAAAATTTGCAATCTAACAAGTTCTAAGTAATGCTGAGTCTGCTGATCTGGCAACCACACTTTGAGGATCTCTGCCCTATAAGTATATCATTCACAGTATAAGTAATACCAGTGTTGTGTACAAGACTAACACTGATGGGGTAGGTTTGCATCTGATGACAGTTCCCCAGTAGAACTCACTACTGGTGAGGAAGGTAAAATCTATTTCCCCAGATGTATTGATTAAATTATTTCCCCCTTTTGGAGGGCAAAGATGCATTTATGTACTCTGAACTTAGCAACTTTCCTTCCAAAGCGGCATATGCCAGTGCTTTAAAGTCATCCTATTTACTTCCCATCCTTCTGTGGCTTAAGCAGGGTTTGCAATAGCCAAAAAAGTCATCAATCATGGGACAAGAGCTTTTGTAAACTCTAGGCCAGACAGCAAGGATTAGGAAATCTCCAAACTGGATAATTAGTCAAGAAAAATAAATACTCTTTAGTGAATGCAATAATAACCACACTGGGCTTACAGCTAATCAATTTGTTGGGCCATCTGTCTAAGGAAAGTGGACAGGAGACAGTGCCCATTATGCAGGCCTGCAGGGGCCTAGGATGAGACTGATGGAAATGGGAGCCTCTTTTTTTTTTTTTAATTTTTTTATTGTTATGTTAATCCCCATACATTACATCATTAGTTTTAGATATAGTGTTCCATGATACATTGTTTGTGCATAACACCCAGTGCTCCATGCAGAACGTGCCCTCCTCAGTACCCATCACCAGGCTAACCCATCCTCCCACCCCCCTCCCCTCTAGAACCCTCAGTTTGTTTTTCAGAGTCCATCGTCTCTCATGGTTCTTCTCCGGAAATGGGAGCCTCTTGACCTAAAGGAACCTGAAGAAGCAAGACTTCTACCTACTGCTTTTCTTGTGTGGAGGCTGTAGGGAGCCTCAGCTTTTAGAGAACATCTCTGTGGGTTGCTGAACATCAGAGGCACATCCTCAGGCCATCAACCTGTTTGCATCTGAGATGGCCAGGCCCTGTTCATTTTAGGGTCCTTTATTATGTCAACAACCTTTTTAAGTTGAATTTTTATATTTTAAATAGTTCTTATAACTATTAATTTTTAAATTATTTTGAGTGTATCTTTTTAGCTTTTTAATTTTTAGTCAGCTCACCTTACTGAGCCCTTATTATATGTAATCCTCCATATACAAGGATTATAAATGACTTGAGATAAGCTTGGCTTTGAGGAACCTGTGGGATGGTTTGAGTAAGAAGACACACAGAGGACATCACCTTTGCAAAGCCTCCAACCTCAACCCAGCTAGAATTAGATGTCCTCAATCCAGGGGCACCCATGTGTGAAAATCATCTCCTCATCTAACTGTAGCTCATTGGACTGGAAGCTTTTAAGAGAAGTGCAAGATCTTGTTTGTATGATCAGGATCTATTAAAGGGACTGACACATGGTAGGCATTGTATTGGTGCCTAATAACTGAATGAGAATGTGTTAAAAATACAAGTAGCATGTAATATCTACATCAGCACATAGGGCAATTCATAAAGAATTCTCAGGGACAGTTTCTCCAAACATAAACTTTGTATAAGTTTTACATAAGAGAGAAGATGACCTATGTGGAGAGTACAGAGTTCTACTCACCAGCAATGATGATGTCATCTTGGAGAAATAGGAAAAAAAGATGGTGAAAGTCATGCTAGGTTATTTGCACAGATTATTATACTGGGCTTTATAACAATCCCATCAGTTAGTCACTATTATTGGCCCCATTTTATAGATGAAGAAACAGAGACTGAGAAAAGATAAGCATCTGTCCTACATCATTCAGTGTGGTATAATAGGGTGAGGCTTGAAATGTAATGGTCTGTACTAAGGGTCTGAACTGATAACCACTGCAGTGTACAGCCATGCTTTAAGAAAGACCAAGTAGAGGCATCCTGGACTTGAACCAAGAACCATTGATCTCAAATCTTTTAGTTTATCTTAAAGTACTGTTGGACAATAAACCAGGGGCTGAGGTTGGATGTCATTTGGAAACCTGGTAGTCTGTACAGAAACAATATTTCCTAGATTTCCTGAATGGTAGTGGCTTAGGGAGTAAGCCAGCCAGCACAGGAGAGAGAAGGTGGCATACTAGAGGAGATATTGGTTGGAGTCAGGGCCAGGGTTCTAGGTCTAGGGATTGGGTCTATTACAAAGACTTTTCCAGAAGTACTATAAGTGGAGTAGTCCTCTACCATTGGTTAGTCCTCTATCATTGGTTAAGGCATATGTGTTTTCCCTGGAAAACATTGTTTCAGTAATAGGACCCACAGCCAACTCAGTCGACTATGCTTAGTTGTTTCAACGGTCTCTGATTTTCCACTGGGTGGCAGAGTTTCAGACATTGCTATAGGCTTCCCAAACCTCTGAACCAGTTTGTCTCTCTATTCTGTCTATGCCTGGCAGTGTGCAGGCATTTGCTTATTATTTTCACTGTCTTGCTTCAACCTACTGATATTATAGCTGAGGTGGGTAATTTGAAAGCTCCCTATTATAGGACTTGTAGGTGCATAATGGACTCTGCTGCTCCTGGCATTTTGGCTTTTGTGACTGAGACTGCCCATCAGTTTGGGTTAGAGGATTAGAAACAGGACCATGATCCAATGAAGAGCCCATGGCTGAGTTTATAGTTATTCCTCAGCAAAAGTCAGACATCCGTGGCACATAGTAATAGATGTAGGGGGAAAAGCATCCAAAGGTAAGCCACCTTTTGCAACATCAGCACTGAAACAATTATGTTTTATTCTAATGCTATAATCCAGGCATGTTCTGGGACAGGAAAAAAATCATGCCTTCCAATATAGAATTGATATTTATTCATTCCTTCAGCATTGAATATTGTTTTAGTGATCCAGGGACTGTCCTAGATGGTAATAAGCGAGATAGAAAAAGCCCATGCCTTCATGAAACTTATGATCTAGTACAAAAAGACTGACAATTAACCATAACAAACATATACATATATCAAATCATTACATTGTTTACCTTAAACTCATACAATATTATCTGTCAATTATATCCCAATAAGGGTGCGGAAAACAAAAAATAAAAAAGCATGTTATTATGTTAAAAAAAAAAAGAAGATAGTAGGAAGGGAAAAATGAAGGGGGGGAATCAGAGGGGGAGATGAACCATGAGAGACTATGGACTCTGAGAAACAAACTGAGGGTTTTAGAGGGGAGGGGGGTGGATGGCTGGGTTAGCCTGGTGATGGGTATTAAGGAGGGCGTGTATTGAATGGAGCACTGGGTGTTATATGCAAACAATGAATCAGGGAACACTACATCAAAAACTAATGATGTAATGAATGGTGACTAACATAACATAATAAAATAAAATTTAAAAAAAGAGCATGTTATTATCACCCAGAGTCCATAGTTTACCTTAGGGTTCATTCTTAGTGTTGTACATTCTATGGGTTAGGACAAATGTGTAATGACATGTATCCATTATTATACTTTCAAACACAGTAGTATCACTACCCTAAAAATCACTGTGTGCCACCAATTCATCCTTTTCTCCCCTCAAACTTCTAGAACCCACTGATCTTCTTACTATCTCCATTGTTTTGTCTTTTCCAGAATGTCACAGAATTGGGCCCTTTACAGATTGCCTTCCTTAACTTAGTAAAAAGCATTTAAGTTTCCTCCATGTCATTTCATGGCCTGATAGCTCATTTCTTTTTTAGTGCTGAATAATATTCCACTGTCTGTACCACAATTTATTCATCCATTCACCTTTTGAAGGGCATCTTAGTTTCTTCCAGATTTTGGAAATTATGAATAAGGTGTTATCACCATTAACATGTAGGTTTTATTTGTGACCATAATATTTCAACTCCTTTGGGTAAATACCAAGGAGTATAATTATTGGCTCATATGGTAAGAATATGTTTAGTTTTTTAAACCATCAAAGTGTCTTCCAAGTTGACTGCATCATTTTGCAAGCCAAACAGCAACAATGAACCAAAGAATCCTTGCCGTTCCACATCCTCAAAAAGCATCTGGTGCTATTGGTGTTCTGAATTTTGGCCATTCTAATAGGTGTATAGTGACATCTCGTTGTTTGAACTTGCAATTTCCTAATAATATAAGATGTCTTTTCATATGCTTACTTGCCATCTGTATATCTTTGATGAATTATCTGTTCAGATCTTTTGCCCATTTTGAATCAGGTTGTTTATTTTCTTATGGAGTGCTAAGAGTTATTTGTATATTTTGAATAATAATCCTTTATCAGATATGTGTTTTGCAAATGTTTTCTCAAATATATCTTGCAAAAAATAAGTCTGGGGCTTGTCATTTCATTTTCTGCACAGTTTTTTTTTTTTAATAGAGTAAAAGTTTTTAGTTTTAATGAAGTTCAGCTTATCAATTTTTTCCTCTCATAGGTCATCCTTTATTGTATCTAAAACATTGTTACCAAACCCAAGGTTACCTAGATTTTCTCCTATGTTAGCTTCTAGAAAATTTAGAGTTTTGCATTTTACATTTTGGTCCATGATCCATTTTGAGTTAATTTTTATGTAATATGTAAAGTCTGTGTCTAGATTAATTTTTTTTCTTGTCTCAAGGGTGTCTAGTTGTTCCAGCACTTCTTTTTTTTTTTGAAAAGCCTATTCTTTCTCTTTTGAATTGCCCTTGCTCTTTTTTAAGATCAGTTGACCATATTGCATGGGTCTACTTATAGTTTCTTTCTTCTGTTTCATTGATTTGTTTGTCTAATTTTCACCAACAGCCAACTGTCTTTTTTCCTGTAACTTTCTAGTAAGTCTTGAAGTTGGGGAATGTCAGTCTATTTGTTTTTAAACTCTAAATTTTGCATTTTAAAAACCATGTGTCTGCGAATATTTATTAATGGACAGTGTTGTTGTGAGGCTATGTACAGGGAACAGAGGTTACCACACCCTCTATCTATCAGTACACCTAAATCTACCACCAGAATGGGTTCCTCAATCACTAGCTAGATAGTGACATCAACATGAATGGACCAAGCACCTCTACCTTATTAAATGTTAAGAAATCCTGTAGATTTTGCCACAGATCTGGGGCATCTCTGAGGCACAGAATATGGTAGCTGAGGGATACTCAGATGACACTGGGCAGAGTAGAGATTGTTGGGGAAGGCAATGCATTTTGAGCCATGTTTAGAGTGAGGTCAGTTTTATGTTGGGGCATCTCAGTAGGGGCTGCTATCAGGCTCTGACTGGCTATCCATACTCCAAAGCCCTTCGTTATGCTTGCTGATCCCAGCATTCTGGCATCAGTCAAAAACTCAGCATCTCCCAATACTTAACTTCCTGTATTCCCTCTCAGGATGCCACAGCCCTCCTTTTAGATCTCTAAAGTTGTATACCTGAAAATTTTCCTCCTTTGACCCACAAAGACAGATCACACACACACACACACACACACACACACGTATGCACACATTTTTCCCTCCTGTCAAGGGGGATATAAAGAAATAGATTTTCTGCCCCAAAGTGAGGCATCATCTCTCCCTAGTACATGCCCAATAAAAAGAGAAATTTTATCTCTGATGGAGCATTCTCCCTGTTGTATACATTTTTATTTGCTAGTAATCCAAATATAATCCACACTACATATTGAAGGACTCATTTATTTTCTCTGTCTCTTGAGCATGCACTCCTGGCTATAGACAGCACTGGTCTTATATTGGCTTTTTCATCCAAAGCCCTCTCCCATCAAAACTCACACAAAAGAACTAGCTGTGTGCTGAAATGTGTATGAATGAATTATACCTCTGGCTAAGGTAACCAGGCCTCAAAACAGCACAGTCTGATAATGTGTTCCATCAAGGCAGGAAACTTGAGACTTTCGCCCTGTTAGGCAACAACATACAATGAAGAAGAGCTGCTCATTCCTCTTGGAGGCGAGGACTGTCGTTGGCGGTTCTCTCTCTCAGCCAGGGTAATGCTCCCTCTCCCAACTAATGTCATTCTGGATAAAATGCGCCATGAAAGATTCAATTGACTCAACTCATTTAGTCATAAGTAGAGTTGGATACAAAATGTGAGCAATTATTTTCCATGATCACTAAATGCCATAGAAATCTGTGTTCTCTGTAAAGAAAGGCTTTTACAGCATAAGGATATATTTCTTCAGAAAGAAGATGGCATGGTTTCCAAATAAGTATTCAGTTCATAACTCCAAATTACATGCTACAAGTAAAGAAACATTTTTTCCTCTGGTAATTACAATGAATAGAAACTTTTTTATGCTTATTTTTTTCTTAGAAAACAATCATGGAGGGTGATGCATTATGTTTGTTCATAACTGCTTCATGCCAGTAGATTCTGAAAAGGCATATCCATCCCTAACTGGAAGCACTGACAATTTTTACTTTTTTAGCTGCTGCTAGAGTGTAAGATAGACACAGAATAAAGAGCATATCTTTAGTTCACAGATTTTCAAGGACCAATTAACTAGTTGGTGGATCCTACCCTTCTCTAACTTCTCTTTTTACTTACCCACAGTTTGGCAATTTCATTTTTCATCATGTCAGAAGAGAGATACAGAGAGTAATAAAATTCAAAGTAATCAGTTCAGTCACTTTTTAATATGTCTTATAAAAGGCAGGATGGGGGTGGATTTTGAAGTTACTGCCTAAAATTGGAGACTTAGGAATACTTGTATTTTATTCGAGTCCATGTTCTCCTGCCTTTGCTGATTCTTAACATAAGTGTGAGGATGTACCTTGCATGCATAAACATTCAATAAATATTCAGTGAATGAATTAATATTAAATGCTTGGGTTTGCCCCCCTCTTCTCACATCTCACCTGAATTTCCCGTTTCTCTTTCCTCTCCTCTCCTCCTCTTCTCTCCTCTCCTCTCCTCTCCTCTCCTCTCTCTCTCTCTCTCTCTCTCTCTCACACACACACACACACACACAGTGACTTTCAAATTTTAATGCACATCTATCTACAAGACTTGTTAAAGCTTACATTCATTACTGGACCCAAGATCAGATTATCTGATTCAATTGGTCCTGGACAGGACCCCCAAATTTGCATTTTTGACACACTCTCCAAGTGATATTTATGCTACTTGTCCAGGGGACCACACTTTGAAAATCACTGCTCTCACTCCTCTCAT
This sequence comes from Phoca vitulina, assembly GCF_004348235.1. NCBI lineage: Eukaryota > Metazoa > Chordata > Mammalia > Carnivora > Phocidae > Phoca > Phoca vitulina. The sequence continues at coordinate 24,694,629 of NW_022589725.1, forward strand.
TTCTGTGGCTTCTTTTCCTTTATGCAGGAATGCTTTCTATAGCAAACAATTTTGTTTCCTTTTATCACATCCCATAGGGCCCTCTCAGATTTTAACCACAGCCATGCTGGGCAGTTCCATGCAAGCCTCAAGCTACCAGAGGACCCCTTCATCTGTGTATTTCTCTGCTTTTCCATCTCAGAGCTCTCCAGAAGCTGCAGGAACCCTTGGGGTGCCTGGATGGCTCAGTCGGTTGAGCATCTGCCTTCGGCTCAGGTAATGATCCTGGCGTCCTGGGATCTAACCCCGCGTTGCCTCAGTCTCCGTGCTCAGCGGGGAGTCTGCTTCTCCCTCTCCCTCTGCCTGCTTGCCTGCCTACTTGTGATCTCGCGCTCTCTCTCTCAAATAAATAAATAAAATCTTAAAAAAAAAAAAAGAAAGAAAAGAAGCTGCAGGAACCCACTTAGCACACAGCATAGAAGTACCAGGGAGCTAAAGTCCCTGAAGGAGGATGGCATGTCTGTCATGAGGACACTTCTGAGAGGAAGTCTGTAGGTTTCTCAGAAGTCCCACAGAGCTGAGCCCCCATTGCCCACAGTGGCAACCTTGACATCACACATTCATATCTGCTCTACCTTTTCCGTGTCACTCTTGTTTTCCTCATTCTTGCCTCCTGAGTCATGTTCCAGTAAACTACTTTGCCAGTATTTTTGTCTCAAGCTTTGTTTTTGGGTGAATCTAAGCACAGACACCTTCCTTGACTCTTAGTAGCACTGAGCTACTGCCTTATCTCTCCTTCCCATCAGCAGCAGCTGTGTAGATGCCTATTCACTCAGCTGCTCCATTTCCCCACCTCTTAGTTGCTGCTTCACTTCTGAAAGAAAAGGTGGTCTCCAACTGACATATTATCCCCAAACCCATCTCAGGTAAATCACTTTTTATGTTTCAGATTCCATGTGCTTTTTCCAGGCCCCTTTCTCTTCCATTCTGCAGAATTTGATGATGTTAACACTCCCTTGTTCTTGAAACTCAGGTGCAATATCATTTCTCTTCTGAAACTGGACAATCCACTCCACTGTCAATATGGACCTCTTTCAGAACTAACACTGGGTTGTGCTTGCTTAGTCACATGTTCTGTCTCCTTATAGAAAACTCCTCTATCAGAGGATCCCAAGTTTTCTAAACTCACAGTGGCATCTTTAGTATCTCAGTAATTTCTTCACAATACCCTTAGGCCAAAGGAAAGACTAACAGTCCCATTTATCAAGGAGTTCAGTGTGAACAACTTAATAAGTGTGTATGTATTAACAAATATTTAGCCATTTAGAAGCATGACATGTATAAATACTGATTCAGTTGTAAATAAGCACAATTACTAATGGGATGTGTGTGCCTGTTAAGCAATGCAAAACTTTTCAAAATTCAGGATCAGATTGGGTACCCTCATTTTTTTCCATATTGATTTTTATATGTTTTTATCTAAAAATCGCAGATATAACATCACTGAAAAGAATGTAGATGATCTAATAGATGTTGAAACTGTAGACTGCTTTGATTTTTAATAGTAGACATATAGCTCAGTGGAATAGAATTGAGAGTCCAGAAATAAACCTATACACTTATGATGAATTGCTATTTGAAAAGGGTGCCAAAAAAAAAAAATCAAAAAAATCAAAAAATCAAAAAATCAAAAAAAAAAAAAAAAAAAGAAAAGGGTGCCAATAAATTCAATGGGGAAACAAGAGTCTTTTTAACAAAATAGTGCTGGAGCAACTATATATCCACCTGAAAAACAATGATGTTGGATCACTCCTTCACACCATATACAAAATGAAATCAAAATAGACCTAACCAGAAAAGATAAAACTACAAAACCCTTAGAAAAAAAGACAGGTGTAAATTATCATGACCTCTGATTAGACAAAGATTTCTTAGATATGATGCCAAAATCATAAACATTCCCAAGAAAACATAAATAATATGATTTCAAAAAATGAAATACATTTCTGCTTCGCATGATGCCATAAAACAGTGAAAGGACTACCCAAGGGATGGGAGAAAATACTTGCATATCATATATCTGAAAAAGGATTTGTATGTAGAATATATAAAGAACTCTTACAATTTAATAATAAAAAGACACATAGCCCAACATACAAATGGGCAAAGCATTTGGATAAGTAGACCTTTTTCCAAATATAACATACAGATGTCCAATAAGCATGTGGAAAGATGCTCAACATCATTATTCATTATGGAAATGTAAATTAAAACCACAATGAGATACTACTTCATACCCAAGTAGGATGCATATAATCAAAAACAAACGATAACAAGTGCTGTCAAAAATGTGGAGAAAATGGAGCCCATCTCCTTTCCTGAAGACAAAGTAAAACGGTACAACCCTTTGGTAAACATTCTGGCAGCTTCTCACAAAGTTAAGAATAGAGTTGTCTTATGACCCACCAATTCTAGTCCTAGGTATATATACCCAGGAGAATTAAAAACATATATCCACAAAAAAACTTGCATACAGTTGTTGTACCTGCATTATTCATGATAACAAGAAGTGGGAAGAATCTACATGTCCCTCAACTGATGCATTAATAAACCAAATGTGGAATAACCTTACAATTAAATATTATTTGGCCTTAAAAGAAATGAAGTACTGACACATGCTACAATATAGATGAACCTTGAAAACATACTAAATGAAAGAAGCAAGACATTAAAAGCCTCATATTGTATGGTCCCATTTATATAAAATGTCCAGAATAGGAAATTTCATAAAGACTGAAAGGAGATCAGTGGTTGTCAGGGGCCTGAGAACTGAGGTTGACTGCTAAAGGGGATGGGGTTTCTTTGGGGATTGATTAAAATGTTCTATAATTAGGTAAGGATAATTGCACAAATGTGTGAATATACTAAACACCACTATGTGGTCTATTCTGGAGAAAGTTCCATGTGCGCTCGAGAAGAATGAGTATTCTGTTGTTTTAGGGTGGAATGTTCTGTATATATCTATGAGGTCCATCTGGTCCAGTGTATCATTCAAAGCTCTTGTTTCCTTGTTGATTTTCTGCTTAGATGATCTGTCCATTGCTGAGAGTGGAATATTGAGGTCTCCTACAATTAACGTATTGTTATCAATATGACTCTTTATTTTGGTTAACAGTTGGCTTATGTAGATGGCTGCTCCCATGTTGGGGGCATAGATATTAACAATTGTTAGATCTTCTTGTTGGATAGACCCTTTAAGAATGATATAGTGTCCTTCTGTGTCTCTATTTACAGACTTTAGTTTAAAATCTAATTTGTCTGATATAAGAATTGCTACCCCCGCTTTCTTTTGAGGTCCACTGGCATGGAAGATGGATCTCCATCCCTTCACTTTCAGTCTGGATGTATCTTTAGGTTCAAAATGAGTCTCTTGTAGGCAGCATATGGATGGGTCCTGTCTTTTTATCCAATCTGCAACCCTGTGCTGTTTTATGGGAGCATTTAGGCCATTCACGTTGAGAGTGATTATTGAAAGATATGAATTAATTGTCATCATGTTGCCTGTGAAGACGTTGTTTTTATAGATTGTCCCTGTAAATTTCTGTTGTATATCACTCTTGGGGTCTTTCTCCTTTTATAGAACCCCTCTTAATATTTCTTGCAGGGCCGGCTTAGTGGTCACATATTCTTTCAGTTTCTGCCGGTTGTGGAAGCTCTGCATCTCTCCATCCATTCTAAATGACGCCTTGCCGGATAAAGTATTCTTGGCTGCATGTTCTTCTCATTTAGTACCCTGAATATGTCTTGCCAGGCCTTTCTGGCTTGCCAGGTCTCTGTGGATAGGTCTGACGTTATTCTGATGTTCCTCCCTCTGTACATAAGGAATCTCTTCCCCCTAACTGCCCTTAATATGGTTTCCTTGGTTCTAAGATTTGCAAGTTTTACTATTACATGCCGGGGTGTTGGCCTGTTTTCCTTGATCTTGGGAGGGGTCCTCTCTGCCTCTAGGATGCGAATGTTTGTTTCATTCCCCAGATTAAGGAAGTTCTCAGCTACGATTTCCTCAAATACATCTTCTAGTCCTCTCTCTCTCTCCACTCCCTCCGGGATTCCAATTATTGACATTGGAATGCTTCATGGTGTCACTTATTTCTCTGATTCTATTTTCTTGGATTCTGAGTTGTTTTTCCCTGGCCTCCTTTTTTCCCTTTTTATCTATTATATTGTCTTCCAGGTTGCTTATTCATTCTTCTGCCTCACTTACCCTAGCTGTTAGATTATCTAGATTGGATTGGATCTCACAGATGTAGTGAAAAGAAGGGCCATATGCACCCCAATGTTCATAGCAACAATGTCTGCAATAGCCAAACTGTGGAAAGAGCTGAGATGCCCTTCAACAGATGAATGGATAAAGAAGATGTGGTCCATATATACAATGGAATATTACTCAGCCATCAGAAAGGATGAATACCCAACTTTTACATCAACATGGATGGGACTGGAGGAGATTACGCTAAGTGAAATAAGTCAAGCAGAGAAAGTCAATTATCATATGGTTTCACTTATTTGTGGAACATAAGGAATAGCATGGAGGACATTAGGAGAAGGAAGGGAAAAATGAAGGGAGGAAAATCGGTGGGAGAGATGAAGCATGAGAGACTATGGACTCTGAGAAACAAACAGGGTTTTAGAGGGGAAGGGGGAGGGGGGATTGGTTAGCCTGGTGATGGGTATTAAGGAGGGCACGTACTGCATGGAGCACTGGGTGTTATACGAAAACAATGGATCATGGATCACCACATCAAAAACTTATGATGTATTGTATGGTGACTAACACAACATAATAAAATTAAAAAAAAAAAACACCACTAATTGTCCACTCTGTAAGGGTGAATTTTAAGGTATGTGAAGTATATCTTAATAAAATGTCAAATGGTCTCCCTCCTTATCCCAACCAATCCCTTTCTAACTCAAAAGGGGAGTTGAATTTTCAGCTAAGCCTCCACCAGAATTCACAATCTTAAGTGGTTCCACTGATGTTTCGTGAGTGAAACTAAAGGGAAACTGAGAAGTTAGCCATGACCTTCTTACAGAAATAGTTTTTTGAAGGACTAGAGAGGGTTTTACTTTGCTGAATTCAACAAGATCTCCTGAAACATAAACTGACCTTTTTTGTTAATTTGTATCTTTTAGCCACCAAAGAGTAGAATGGAGGATTGAGGACGGAGAGTGGTTTAGAAAAGCAATATGGTTAAGAACACAAAACCAGAACTCCTAGGTTTAAATATTAGTAGAGCAATTTCTTTTTTTTCCCTCTCTTTTTTTTAAAAGATTTTATCCACCCATTTGACAGAGAGAGGCACAGCGAGAGAGGTAACACAAGCAGGGGGAGTGGGAGAGGAAGAAGCAGGCCTCCTGCTGAGCAGGGAGCCCGATGCGGGACTCGATCCCAGGACCCCGAGATCATGACCTGAGCCAAAGGCAGACGCTCAACGACTGAGCCACCCAGGCACCCCTAGTAGAGCAATTTCTATCTGTGGAATATTTAGGAAATCACTTACTCTCTTTGTGCCAGTTTCTTCATTTTTAAACTGTGGCAGTCAAGTCTAAATAGTAGGATTGTTAGGAAGACTTAATGAGTTGATATTTATAAAGCATTTTAAAACTGCCCAGCTTATAAGTGTGTTTTAATTAAATATACCATATTAAATAAAGAAATGAGGTGATGGTGAACACAGAATATATAAAATGTCAAGACACACACACAAATAATGCAGTGCTTGTTAAGATAAAATATAACATAACTTGCTGTTTGTTGACCACCATAGATTTAGCCTACCTTGGTTCAAGCCTCAGTTTGGGGACTCTGGTGACTCCAGAGACCTTGGACAGTTTCTGTGAATTTCTTAACCTGCATCCCCAAGGTTCTGTCTGTCTCCTCCCCTTTGTCATTGGGAGCTACTTGGGTTTTATCTCCTGCCTACCCTCTGTAATTACATAAACTTTGCACAAAATTCCCTTCCACTCCTTTGGGTAACATAGTTTTATGGGGAATAGTTCTCATTCTTCAAACTTGGAAAAGCAAGGGATGTCACATTTACTAATTTCCCCTTTTTCCCTATAACTTAAATTGAATCTAATTTCACGCCTCTATTCTATTGAGCTGGCAAGAAACTCCCAGAGAAAGAAAGAAACTCACTGTCTCCAATCCATGTGGTTTCAATACAGGACCCACTAATGGTGTCCATGTCATGCTCTGTGGCCTCAAAGTCTGACATCTCCACTGCTGGGATGCCACGCTCAAGTGTGAGAATCCTGCTAGAGAATAAAAGTATGAGTTTGGTCTCAGCCTCCTTAGGGATGCCACATAGTCATGTGGCATTGAGCTTGGTGACATTCCCAGGATTCAGGGTGCAAGCTCTAATCCCTGGTACCCTCCATGTTGGGGATCTAACCAGAAGAGACTCCATCACATCAGCATCTTGCTACTCATCCATGCCTGGACCAGGGCTCTCTGCAGAAACCTTACTGGCCATTTTGTCTTACTCCTTAAAGATTGTTGGTGTCACAGTCCTCTTTCCTTCTCTCAAACATGCTTTACAATGAGTGAGAATTGCAGGACCTTCTCAGATGATATCCAAATTAGCCAGCATTCCTCTTTGACTAATTCCAGTCAAGCCTGATTTCCAAACTATCCACTCCGGCAGTGTGCCATGCTTGCTATACAAGTTTCATGACTCATCACATATATGCTTTCACCGCCTTGCTCACGAGTGGTCATCAAATAGATATATAAATCCAACCAACTCTTTCAATTGCCATATACCTAAGAAAGTGTTATAAAGCATTTCTGCAAAGATACTGAGATGTTCGAAAGTTGGAGAACATGGAACAGAGCTGTCCAGTGGAATTTTCTGTCATGATGAGCATTTTCTGTGTTTGTGCTATTAAATGCAGTAGCTTCTAATTATGTGTAGATATTGAACCCTTGAAATGTAGCTAATGAAATGTGGCAATTGAAATCTTTTAAATGTTTTTTAAAAATTAATCCATTTGCATGTGTGTTTAAATAGCCCATGTGGGGGTGCCTGGGTGGCTCAGTTGGTTAACTGTCTGCCTTCAACTCAGGTCATGATCCCGGGGTCCTGGGATTGAGTACCCCTCTGGCTCCCTGCTCAGCAGGGAGCCTGTTTCTCCCTTTCTCTCTGCCCCTCCACCCTGCTTATGTGCTCTCTCTCTCTTTTCTCTCTCTCGTGCTCTCTGTCTCTCTCTCAAATAAATAAATAAAGTCTCTTTTTAAAAATAGCCCATGTGGCTAGAGTCTGCTGTGCTATACAAAGCAGCCAGCACAGAGCATTTCCAATGTGATACCACACACTTTCCTAGCACCTTCTCCCCCCAGTGCTCACTTTCCTAGCACCTTCTCCCCCCAAACCTGCCACTCTTACAGCAATTCAGTGGCATAATCCAACACAGTTTTTCTCAAATATGAGTAATACCTAGCTATCTTTTAAAAGAAGAATAAAATTTCTGGACCCTAGTGCTGCCTCTGAATTTGATATACCTTTGGTTCAATTCTCCCACCACTTCCTATTATTAAACAAGCACAAAACCTTTATTTGTAACATGTAATTACATCTTAAAGCTTTCAGTTGGCTCCATGAATGAAAACACAGGCACTGAAATTGCAGGACAAAGACAAGACTTACTTATAAGAAATCATCTGAAGGTTCTGAAATAGGCTTTGAAATATTGCTCTTCTATTCACTCATCCAATGAAAATCTTAAGAGCAAAATTTCTCCTAGAGAATTCATAAGCCCCAGTTTGATAGATACTGTCCTAACATCAATTTTAAAATGTTCTATTTCCTGGCACTACACTCCTGACAAGTATCTCCAATTTCTGGAAATGAGTAGAACTCTCCCCCAGAGTTCCAACTGTGGCTGACAGCCAGCCCTGGGATAGACACAATCTAATGTCTACTGTGCAGGGAATTCCCTCTCAACAAATCAGGACCCACTATGGAACTCCCCCTTCTAGAATGGTCCTTAGGAAAACAAAACAAAACAAAACAAAACAAAACAAAACAAAACAAATGCCTGAGTGAAACATCACCATCAACAATTTCCAGTCTGAAATTTCATGAGAAAGTCACCTTGGTAATTTCAAGTAATTCTCTTAGATCTCTCATGACTCTGGATCACTCTGCAACATTTAGTCTTGGAGGTGCTTCCCCAGAGATTCTGTCAATCTTGGAGTAGTTCCCATACTCTCCCCTGTAAGGACCACCACGCCCTCAGTGGATCAATGTTTACCCTGCACTATGAGTTGTACTTTTGCAGCCAGGACTTGGTGCATATCTCAGTTCCAGGGGAGTGGTTTAATGATGCATCTCTACCTTGCTCCTTATGATCCATCTGCTGGAAAACCTACTATAACATAAGACCTTATAAACAACTTGGAGAGTTATTGCCTGTCAGAAATCTAGGTACTCTTAATTGGAACATTTAATTTCACATTGAGAGTTGTTCCAGTTCCTTCCCACCATTTCACAAAATCCCTAACATCACCATCCCATTGTTTCCTCTCATCTCCACACCCATGACCATGTCAGTCATTGAGATTCACTGACATACAACTCCACCCCTCACTAGCTTCCTCAAGAAATATAGTCACAACCTGCCTATGTTCCAGGAGGTTATGGTGAGGTACTGTGGTATCACTGAAGGATGGAGATTCTATAGCAGTGGGTCTAGCTTTCCATCTTCTCATTCACTTTCTGCCCATCCTATGCTAACTTCCAAAGACCCATATTTCTCCCTTGTGACCTTCCCACCAGACAGCACTCCATTGGAACCCTTCTTGTCTAACACTCCTACCCCACATTTGTTTTTGGTTTAAGGAGAAAAAACAATAGTCCAACCAAGAGCCAGTGTGCATGACCTGTAGCTCCATTCATTACAAATAATTTTTTAAAGAAATGTTTCTATAAGAACTCTCTTTATTATGTGCATATTTGAAGTAGGATGCTTATTTCTTTAAGTCTCTAACATAGCCAAGTGTCACATGACATGTCACCTTCACATTTAATCCTAGCTGTATTGGCAGGCACAATTTCTCTGAAGGCAAATGTAACTCCAAAGAGCACCATGATTATGGTATTATCCCACTCAAACAGAAATAATATCAGCAATTCGTCTGCTAGGGGATGAAGTTTAATGACTGAACTCAAATCTTCAGAGGGCATAATAAAGCATTGAAAAACATTCTGAAATGATCAGAATCATGGAAGATGTGATTTTTTTTTTTTTTAAATATAACAGGTCTTTTTAGTGAGAACTCGTCTGGAGATAAAATTGTTTTAGAACCTTGAAAATCAGCTGACCTTATTAAAAGCATGTAGGACCAGATTACTTATAGCCTCCACTTTCCTAATTGTCTTCTAAATTTGCAGTACCATCTAAAGTTAAATCATTTTCTGGACAAGAAGTATGATTTCAATCTTCAAATAGGCTTGTCACTAAAATGTTACAGAGGAGCTAATCAATAGTAGTCATCCAATCTTAGAAATGTAGATTCTCTGGTGTGGGAAGGAAATAAAAGAATTGGAAGTCTCAACCAGTTAGCATAACAAACCACCCTAAAACTTACTGGTTTAGGACAGTAATCATTAACTTAGCTCATGATTCTATGGGTTAGTAATTGGGGCGGGGCTTAACTGGGTGGCTGTCCTGGCTCAGTGGACTAACTCACATGTTTGTAGTGAGCTGCCAGGTATCTGTGGCTGGCTAATCTAAGACGATCTTAACCTGGGACAGTTCATTTCTGTTCCCCTTTCACCAACGTAGCTTGAATGTGTTCTCATGGTGGTGGCAGGGTCCCATGAGAAAGAGGCATGAAAGATCTCTTGAGGTCCAGACTCAGAACAGGCACAGAGTCACTCCTGCTGTATTTGTCAAAGCAAGCCACAGTCCAGATCAAATTTAATGGATGGAGAAATAGTTTCCGCCTCTCTGTGGGGAAAACCGTGAAGTTGCATGGTGAAGGAACATGGATACAGGAACGGGGGTAATTGTGGCCATTTCTACCGGCAATCTACCATAACGGTATTTCTCAACTTTGAATTATTCAAAACTACAAAAGTACCTAAAACATCACCCAGAAAATTCTTGAGAAAAAAAGAACAGGGTCACTATCCATAATTGCTGTCAATTTATAACCAGCTACTTATCCTTATATCTCATTGTAGAGATTTTCCACTTACATACTCAGTCATGTCTCTATTCCAACCACACCTGTTTGCTTGTATCTTCTTCTTCTTTGGTTTTCTTCAGTTTCCTTAAAAAAAAAAAAAGTTAATAGTCAATTACTGATGATTGTTGTCCAGAACTTTACTATGATAGTTGGTATATGTGGTAAATGTTTTGATATTCACTCTGGATGAAGAAGCCTTACAGATAGAGGGACTTAATAAAAGTCCTATATTTTCTTCTAAGTGACACCATTTCTAAAGTTTGGCACACACTCATCCAAGAAAAAAAAAATTATAAAATGTTTTTATAAATAGTACATACTTGAGGTGAGAGCTTAGAGAAAGACTTGAGGGTCTTACACATCCAAGCAGGAGGGCTAAATGCCACTTATCAGAGATTCCAGGCAATGAATTTAGGCTGTATGTAAATAGTATAGTAGTGAAGCCCACTTTTGGACTTGGACTGGTGTAGAGCTGAAGTGTGGGCAAATGTGAGCAAATCCCTCTAGACCAGTGTTTTCCAATAGAAATAGAATGTGAGCCACTTATGTAACTAAGTTTTCTAGTAGTCACATTTAAAAAGTAAAAAGAAACTAAGGAGTCTGGGTGGCTCAGTCGGTTGGGCGGGGACTCTTGGTTTCAGCTCAGGTCCTGATCTCAGGGTCCTGGGCTCCGTGCTCAGCAGGGTATCTGTTTCTCTCCCTGTGCCCCTTCTCTGTCTCTCTCTCAAATCAAATAAATAAATCTTTAAAAAAATAAAAAGGAAAAAGAAACAAGTGAAATTAACTTTAAGAATATATTTTATTTGACATACAGTTACTCATAATATATTCTTAAAATACTCTGTATTTCCTTCTATTGGTTGTGATCTCTCCCCTTTTATTCAGGATTTTATTAATTTGGGTCCTTTCTCTTTTCTTTTGGATAAGTCTGGCTAGAGGTTTATCAATCTTATTAATTCTTTCAGAGAACCAGCTTCTAGTTTCATTTATGTGTTCTACTGTTCTTCTGGTTTCTATTTCATTGATTTCTGTTCTAATCTTTATTATTTCTTTTCTCCTGCTTGGTTTAGGCTTTATTTGCTGTTCTTACTCCAGCTCCTTTAGCAGATGAATGGATAAAGAAGATGTGGTTTATATATACAATGGAATATTATTACTCAGCCATCAGAAAGGATGAATACTTACCATTTACATTGATGTGGTTGGAACTGGAGGTTATTATGCTAAGTGAAATAAGTCAATCAGAGAAAGACAATTATCACATGGTTTCACTCATATATGGAATATAAGAAATAGTGCAGAGGATCATAGGGGAAGGGAGGGAAAACTGAATGGGAAAAAATCAGAGAGGGAGACCAACCATGAGAAACTCTTGACTCTGAGAAACAAAGAGTTGCAGAAGGGGAGGTGGGTGAGGGGATGGAGTAACTGGGTGATGGGCATTAAAGAGGGCATGTGATGTGATGAACACTGGGTGTTATATGCAACTGATGAGTCATTGAACACTACATCTGAAACATTTGATGTGTACTATATGTTGGCTAATTGAATTTAAATTTTTTAAAAAAGTAAATAAAAAAGTATATATTTTATTTAACTCTATATATCCAAAATATTAAATCTTCAACATAAAATAAAGTATGGCCTCCATTTTGCCTTTAGGGTCATAAAGTATGTCATGGCCCTCTTTGTATGCTTTGTGTCTAGCTCAGTGCTTGGCACATAATATGTGACCAATAAATGTAGACTGAAGGAAAAAACAATATAACCATTGGGTACCTGTTATATGTTATTGAGTGATTCAATCTTTAATGACTGTGTTGTCATTGCTTAGAAAGATAACCATTTTTCTCATGCATTTTTAGTTTCAAATTCTTGTAACTAAGGGTCAGCCCAACTAGCTTAATCATATATTCTTAACTCAAATTATATAAACAACTTACATTGTTCCTGAATTCCACTTGACAGCTTATTTGAGAACAGAAATTCCTTAGACATGGAGTAAGTTTGGCACTAAAACTAATGTTAGAATAACCTAGAGAGTGTGGTAAGGACAGTCCTTGGCTGCCTCGGGGTCCTTCATAAGGACATACATTTATTTTCCAGTAAATGGATTTCTTGTAGTTTACACTTACAATTCCCATTTGACTTTGGGTTCTATGACAGCTATTTTTTTTTCTGCTATAAAAGCACTTAGTCTCTTAACTCCACTTGATGGGCATTCCTTCAAATATTCATAAAGTTTTCTGTAAATGTCCAAGTTTCCTTTCTGCAACTATAAATATATCAGTAAAAGAAGAATCACATACCAAGCCAAGACAGGTTCAAACGTAAGCCTAAGATTCTCTTTCAAGTTAATAATCTCTAAAATACAGATCACAGTTTAAAAAAAAAAAGTTATGTTTCTTGACAAAAAAAAGACTGGGTCTGAAGTTAGTGGAAATATGTGCAAAAGGAAGAATTCTCAGAGACTGGTAGACCCTAAAACTGTACTCACCAATCTGAGCAACGTACATGGCATATTTTAATGGGCACGAATCCACATGGCTAAGAATATCAACCAGGGACTTCTCAGGTTTGTTTGTTTGTTTGTTTTTTATCTTCCCAATCATTTAGTTAATAAAACAAAAATTGTTGAGCATTTACTATCAAATAATGCTGGGTGAGGGACAATGGGAAGTGCTGTAGGAGCATAAGTTAAGATCCCTTCTTTTAAGTTGCTTAAATTTTATTTGGTAAGTAAACCCAACGTTGCCTCAAGGTTACTATTCCTCCTTATTTTTTTTTTTTTTTTTGTAAATTCCCTCCAGTGGGGCAGGATTACCTCCTTAAAAATGCTTGCATAAAACCCCAATAACATACCATGCCATACTTTCTTTTTTTTATTAAATTAAATTATTAAATTAAAATTATTGCTGTTTTTACTACCTGGAAAATACAATAGAAGATAGATAGATTAGATTGATAGATAGATGATAGATAGATAGATAGATAGATAGATAGATAGATAGATAGATGATAGATGATAGATAGATTAATTGGGGCCCTTTCTGTCTCTAATTTGGCTAAGGCCCTAAAAAACTAAGAATGAAACATTAGGTGGTAGGTACTTGTACATCCTAAAATGAAGTGTTAAAGCTACATCTTGCATAGGATATTGGGGAGAAGAAAAGTTTTTGTGGCCTGTGCCCAACACTCACCTCAAGTATATGAAAAGATTAAGAAGAAACATCTCAGAGAAAGAGAATTTGGGGGGAGCTATTGATTTGCTTTGGATTTTCCACTCCCTCAACCAGTGTTTGGCCCAGTCTAATAGAGGCTTCAGAGAATCTTTTGGAAATTGTCTCCTAGGCAGTGCTAGACAGGTGGAAAGTCTCATGGTGAGAAATAGATTGTGGCTGTTTCTATTAGTTGGTAAAGTGAGAAGATTTATCTATAAATGAAAGGAAGAATTTTGACTAGTCCATGGGGACTGGATACTTTTATTACTTAAATGAAACTGTTTTGTGTCTAATAGTGATCAGAGAAATTTTTATCATTGGAGTGATGATATGAGTTGAAGAAGGTCTAGGACTGGACCAATATTTCATCCACAGAGAGTAAGAATGAATTTCACAGAGGGTTTGAATAAGTTGCAGAGGGGAAAAATGGTGTTATTTTTATGATTGTTCCTTCTAGATCTTGCTCTTTCAACACAGAAGTTACATATATTTATGTGCCTGCTTATTTTCTGTCTTCCCCATTGGAACATAAGCTCCCCAAGGGCAAGGATCTTATCTCTTTGATTCATTGTTGATTCCTCTGAGCCTAGAAAAATGTCAAGAACATTGTGAGTACTTAAGAAATATTTGTTGAATGGATATATAAATGGGTAGCAGTGCATAGGGGATCAGAAGCTTCTACATGATTTTTCTTAAGGAAAATGTCTCAGCTGAAATTAAAAAAAAAAAAAAAAAAAGGAAATACAGAAACACTTAGATGATGTCTCCAAAGGAAATAGAGTAGGAATAGTGCCTTCTCAATGTAGCCATAATTTACACTGGCTTCAGTGGAGGAGGCTCAAAGTCACATTTAGGCTCCCCTTGTCTAAAATCTCAGGTGCCTAATGATATTCCACTTAGGTAACTAATTGCTGTGGTGGCAGCTTTTATTCCTCCTTTGCATTTTCTCGTGTGATATTCTATTGCTAATAAAACTGTCAATTTTCTTTTACTTCAATAAAAGGTCACAGATGACAACAACCCCTTTCACCTACTAACAGCAAGAGACTTTATTAATATTTTAAATGTACACAGTGATATTTCCAAAAGGTCAGATTTTTTAAAAGACATAAAATGTCAGTCCTAATTCTTTTCTCTCCTTTTCTCTGCCCCATATCACCATCACTCTGCTCTTCAGCCTCAGATACTGTGCTTATTATAAATTATGTTCAACCAGGTAAACATCAGGTGGGAGCAGCAGGTAGAGGGCATAGCGTAAGAGGCACATGTCTCTACCATCCATATTTCTCTTGCAGCTTAATGTACAAACATGGCCATAATGAGCAGCTTTCTGAGCATAAAGATTCTAAAAAGCCATCACCAACAGGTCTTAGGATTTTAGTCCTCTTCCTAATACTGTATAACAAATCGTCCTAAAATTTAGTGTTTTAAAGTAGACATTTATTTTGTGAGTCAGAAATATATGTGAGGCTCATGTCAACTGTACTTCAATAATAATATATTTTTTTTAAAGTTGGGGTGAGGCTTAGTGAGTTCTCAGGTCCTAGGTCTCTCAAAGGCTACAGTCATGAAGTTGATCCAGGCTGCAGGCATCTTAAGATTCAACTGAAGAAAGATTCACTTCCAAAATCACTCAAGAGGCTGTTGACGGGATTCAGTTCCTCACAGGCTGCTGGACTGAAGCCTGGATTTTGGCCAGAGACCTCGCCAGTGTTTTTGCACATGGTCATCTCCATAGGGTAGCTTACAACATGGCAGCTAGTCTTCCTCAGAACAATCAAGTGAGCGGGCAAGAGAGGGTGAGTGATACAAAAGTCATAGTCTTATTGTAATTTAGTCTTTGAAGTGACATTTCATCATTTTTGTCATATTCCGTTTGTTAGAAGTGAGTCACTAGGTCTAGTCTGCATTCAGGGAAGGAAAATATATGAGGGCATAAATACCAGGAGGTAGGGATCATTAGAGCTCATCTTAGAGGCTGCCTGCCATAAATATAAAGCATGAATTTGCAGCAATCACTGAAAAAAAAGCTTTTTTACTATGTTTACTATGTGACAGATATAGTGCTAAGGATTTTACATGAAATAATTCATTATTTCAGAAAAATTCTATAAGGTGAGTGCTATTAATATCCAGAGGTTATAAACTGAGGCTCAGAGTCATAAGGCAACTTCTTCAAGATTTCACAACTAGTTTGAGACAGATCTTCCTTTTTAATCACTATACCTCACAACCTTATTCTGCTCTTTTTCAAACCCTTCTCTGTGATCAGTGATAGATATTTACAAAGATAGCTGGCTAGTATTTGGGTCATATCTGCGGCTATGAGAGAGTATACAATGAGCTAGGTTACACAAGAAGAGAACCATAACTGACACATAGCAAACTTTTTTCTACACTTGGATCTAGAGATAGAAGTTAGCCAGATGGGAAGAAATGAGAGAGGGGGACAAACCATGAGACTCCTTTTTTTTTTTTTAAGATGCTATTTATTTATTTAAGAGAGAGAGACAGAGATAGCAAGAGAGAGCATGGGCGGGGAGCAGAGGGAGAAGCAGTCTCCCCAATGAGCAGGGAGCCCAATGTGGGACTTGATCCAAGGACCTTGGGATCATGACCTGAGCCGAAGGCAGCCACTTAGCCAACTGAGCCACCCAGGCACCCCTAGAGACTCTTGACTCTGGGAAACAAACTGAGGGTTGCAGAAAAGGAGGTGAGGGGGGATGGGGTAACTGGGTGATGGGCATTAAGGAGGGCACGAGATGTGATGAGCACTGGGTATTATATACAACTGATGAATCATTTAGCATTATATAAAAACAAATGATGTACTATATGTTGGCTAATTGAATTTAAATAAATTTAAAAAAGTTAGCCAGGTGTGGACATTACCTTTCAGAAGCTACTATGTGGTAGGGAGGCTGAAATATAAAGATCCTGGTATAGGGCAGAATGACCAATGATGAATTCTACCTGGAGAAGGGAGCATCGTGACAGGATTTGATCACTCGTTTGCCTAAGAAGGCCAAAATGTGATTTTTGACCATGGATAATTCTTAAGAAACCTACCATGCAAAATGAGGATGGTACCCCCACTGTAGTGTCAGTGAACACCATGAGGGGAGCTGGAACTCCAACAACTGTCCAGCAATAACAAGGAATATCCCTCACCTTAATTGTGAAGAGAGGCCAAGTGGAGAACCTGAAATTCTGTCTCTATCTGACAGAAATGAGATGGTCCTTCCAACATTTTGCACTGCTGGAGCTGTGTAAGAAAAAAAAACAACTAAGGGACATCTGGGTGGCTTAGTCAGTTGAGCACCCAACTATTGGTTTCAATTCAGCTCATGATCTCATGGGTTATGTGTTCAAGCCCTGTGTTGCACTCCCTGCTGGGCACAGATTGTGCCCAGATTGTTGGAGATTCTCTCCCTTTGCCCCTCCCCCTACTTGTTCTCTCTCTAAAATAAATAAATAAATCTTAAAAAAAAAAAGAAAAAGCCAATTGAAATAGGAGGTCTAAATAAGATCCAGAGTTTCATGATGTAATATATGCAGGTTTCAATAAAAAATCATTACTAATGCTAAGGACCAGGAAAACCTAAAACAGAACTGAAAAAGACAGTGAATAGATAAAACTACCAAGACTGTGGAGATACAGGAGACCTAAATTTCGTCTGGTCCCAGGATTCAGCTAGATAGCTCTCAAACCATTCTGAACACCTACCAAATCAACAGGAGATCGAAGAAAAGAATAGCAGCAACTCTCTGAACAGAAAAGCCACTACTTTCTGGAAGGTAGGAGTGCGGAGAAGTGAATCCCAGGCAATATTCAGGAAGATGGACGACGGGGAGGGGGCCTCCATCGGCTGCTACCGGCAAGTGATAGAGCAGCGGAGCACAAAATCAAACATTTAGAATTCTGCTGTGCTGAGGGACGTCGCTCCAGTGGCTAAGCGGGGGGTGGAACCCTCATGGGACAGTGTAGTCTCAGGAACCTCAGGGTCACAGAAAGACCAGGGGGTGCCTGAGTGTGGCAGAGCTCCCAGGTATCAGAGCAGGGAAGCCGGCTGCAGAGACGGAGCCGAGGCGCGGGCTCTCAGCTCGGGGTTGCCATAAACCGTGATCCGCGGCACAGACAAGCCACTGCTCCTCCAGCAGGGACCCAACAAGTGGCAGATCCAGAGAGACTTCCTTTCCATCCCCAGGAGGAGCGGTGCAGGAGCGCACCGCAGGGATCTGCTGGGTTTGGAGACTCACACGGGCTCGGGTACCAGAGATAGAAACACTTGGTCACAGGCCGGGTGAGCACAGAGTGCGGCCAGAGACCAGGGAGACGGGAGTGACTGACTGCTTTTCTCTGGGGGCTCACCGAGGAGTGGGGCCCCGAGTTCTCATCTCCTCTGGGGTGGAGATTGGGAGGCTGCCATTTTCACTCTTGTCCTCCAAAGCTGTACAGAAAGCTTGCAGGGAACAAAAGCTCCTGAGAGCAAACCCGAGAGCAAACCTGAGCAGATTACTTAGCCGAGACCGGCAAGGGCGGGGAATTCCACCTCCAGCAAAGACTTTTGGGAACCATGGCAACAGGCCCCGCCCTCAGAAAATCAGCAAGAACAGCCAGCCAAGACCAAGTTTACTGATCAATGAGAACGGCAGAACTCCAGCACTAGGGGAATACAGCGCATAGAATTCATGGCTTTTTTCCCATGATTCTTTAGCCTTTCAAAGTTAATTTTTTTAATTTTCTTTTTTTTCTTTTTCTATTTTTTTTTATTTTTTCTTTTTCCCTTTTTCAACCAACATATTATCAATCCCTTTTTTTTTAATCTTTTTTATTTTTCATTTTTAGAGTCATATTCTATCCCTTCATTGTAATTAACCTTATTTTTGGTATATAAGTTGTTCTCTCTTTAAAATTTTGGGATACAGTTTCTTCTAACAGACGAAAATATACCCTAAATCTCTAGTGTATGGCTTTGTTCTAGTCTCCTGCCTGATCACATTCTCTCCCTTTCTTTTTTTTTAATTTCTCTTCTTTCTTTTTTTAACCAACTTCTTATCAATTCCTTTTATAAAGTCTTTTATAATTTTCATCTTCACAGTCATATTCCATCCCTTCATCATATTTACCCTTATTTTTGTACATATATAAGTTTTTGCTTCTTTAAAATTTTGGGAGGCAGTTTGTTCTAACAGACCAAAATACGCCCAAAATCTACTGTGTGGCACTGATCTATTCACCAGCCTGATCATATTTGATCACTTTTCTTTTTCTTTTTCTTTTTTTTTTTTTTTTCTTTCCCTTTCTTTCCCCCTGGTTTCAGGTCTCTTCTGATTTGCTTAGTGTATATTTTTCTGGGGTCGTTGTTACCCTGTTAGCGTTTTGTTCTCTCATTCATCTATTCTCCTCTGGACAAAATGACAAGATGGAAAAACTCACCTCAGTTAAAAGAACAAGAGGCAGTACCGACTGCCAGGGACCTAATCACTACGGACATTAGTAATATGTCGGAACTAGAGTTCTGACATAAAGATACTAGCTGGGCTTAAAAAAAGCATGGAAGATATTAGAGAAACCCTCTCTGGAGAAATAAAAGAACTAAAATTTAACCAAGTCAAAATAAAAAAAGGCTATTAAGGAGGTGCAATCAAGAATGGAGGCTCTAACTGCTAGGATAAATGAGACAGAGGAAAGAATTAGTGATATAGAAGACCAAATGATGGAGAATAAAGAAGCTGGGAAAAAGAGAGATAAACAACTACTGGATCATGAGGGCAGAATTCGAGAGATAGTGATACCATAAGATGAAGCAATATTCGAATAATTGGGATCCCAGAAGATGAAGAAAGAGAGAGAGGGGCAGAAGGTGTATTGGAACAAATTGTAGCAGAGAACTTCCCTAATTTGGGGAAGGAAACAGGCATCAAAATCCAGGAGGCACAGAAAACCCCCCTCAAAATCAATAAAAATCGGTCAACACCCTGACATCTAAGAGTAAAACTTACAAGTCTCAGAGACAAAGAAAAAATCCTGAAAGCAGCTTGGGAGAAGAGATCTGTAACCTACAATGGTAGAAAATTAGGTTGGCAACAGACCTATCCACAGAGACCTGGCAGGCCAGAAAGGACTGGCATGATATATTCAGAACAATAAATGAGAAAAATATGCAGCCAAGAATACTATATCCAGCTAGGTTTTCATTGAAAATAGAAGGAGAGATAAAAAGCTTCCAGGACAAACAAAAACTAAAAGAATGTGCAAACACGAAACCAGCCGTACAAGAAATATTGAAAGGGGTCCTCTAAGCAGAGAGAGAGCCTAAAAGTAACATAGACCAGCAAGGAACAGAGATAATATACACTAACAGTCACCTTACAGGCAATACAATGGCACTAAATTCATATCTTTCAATAGTTGCCGTGAATGTAAATGGGCTAAATGCCCCAATCAAAAGACACAAGCTATCAGATTGGATAAAAAAACAAGACCCATCATATGCTGTCTGCAAGAGACTCGTTTTAGACCCAAAGACACCCCCAGATTGAAAGTGAGGGGGTGGAAAACCATTTACCATGCAAATGGACACCAAAAGAAAGCTGGGGTGGCAATCCTTATATCAGACAAATTCGATTTTAAACCAAAGACTGTAATAAGAGATGAGGAAGGACACTATATCCTACTTAAAGGGTTTATCCAACAAGAAGATCTAACAATTGTAAATATCTATGCCCCTAACATGGGAGCAGCCAATTATATAAGCCAATTAACAACAAAAGCAAAGAAACACATCGACAACAATACAATAATAGTGGGGGACTTTAACACCCCCTCACTGAAATGGACAGATCATCTAAGCAAAAGATCAACAAGGAAATAAAGGCTTTATATGACACACTGGACCAAATGGACTTCACAGATATATTCAGAACATTCCATCCCAAAGCAACAGAAGACACATTCTTCTCTAGGGCCCATGAAACATTCTCCAGAATAGATCACATTCTAGGTCACAAATCAGGTCTCAACCAGGACCAAAAGATTAGGATCATCCCTGCATATTTCCGGACCACAGTTCTTTGAAACTAGAACTCAATCACAAAAGGAAAGTCGGAAAGAACTCAAATACATGGAAGCTAAAGAGCATCCTACTAAAGCATGAATGGGTCAACCAGGAAATTAAAGAATTAAAAAAATTCATGGAAACAAATGAAAATGAAAACACAACTGATCAAAATCTTTGGGATGCAGCAAAGGCAGTCCTAAGAGGAAAGTATATAGCAATACAAGCCTTTCTCAAGAAACAAGAAAGGTCTCAAGTACACAACCTAACCCTACACCTAAAGGAGCTGGAGAAAGAACAGCAAATAAAGCCTAAACCTAGCAGGAGAAGAGAAATAATAAAGTTCAGAGCAGAAACAATGAAATGAAAACCAAAAGAACAGTAGAACAGATCAACGAAACTAGGAGCTGGTTCTTTGAAAGAATTGATAAGATTGATAAACCCCTGGCCAGACTTATCAAAAAGAAAAGAGAAAGGACCCAAATAAATAAGATCATGAATGAAAGAGGAGAGATCACAACCAACCAAAGAAATACAAACAATTATAAGAACATATTATGAGCAACTCTATGCCAGCTAATTAGATAATCTGGAAGTAATGGATGCATTTCTAGAGATGTACCAACTATGAAAACTGAACCAGGAAGAAATAGAAAACCTGCACAGACCCATAACCCCTAAGGAAATTAAAGCAGTAATCAAAAATCTCCCAAGAAACAAGAGCCCAGGCCAGATGGCTTCCCAGGGGAATTCTACCAAACATTTCAAGAAGAATTAATACCTATTCTTCTGAAACTGTTCCAAAAAATAGAAATGAAAGGAAAACTTCCAAACTCATTTGATCCCAAAACCAGACAAAGACCCCATCAAAAAGAATTACAGACTGATATCCCTGATGAAAATGGATGCAAAAATTCTCACCAAAATACTAGCCAATAGGATCCAACAGTACATTAAAAAGATTATTCACCACGACCAAGTGGGATTTATTCCTGGGCTGCCAGGTTGGTTCAACATCCTCAAATCAATCAATGTGATACAATACATTAATAAAAGAAAGAACAAGAACCATATGATCCTCTCAATAGATGCAGAAAAAGCATTTGACAAAGTACAGCATCATTTCTTGATCAAAACTCTTCAGAGTGTAGGGATAGAGGGTACATACCTCAATATCATAAAAGCCATCTATGAAAAACCTACAGCGATTATCATTTTCAATGGGAGAAAACTGAGAGCCCTCCCCCTAAGGTCAGGAACATGCCAGGGATGTCCACTATCACCACTGCTATTCAACATAGTATTAGAAGTCCTAGCCACAGCAATCAGACAACAAAAAGAAATCAAAGGTATCCGAATCAGCAAAGAAGAAGTCAAACTCTCACTCTTTGCAGATGATATGATACTTCATGTGGAAAACCCAAAAGAGCCCACCCTAAAACTGCTAGAACTCATACGGGAATTCAGTAAAGTGGCAGGATAGAAAATCAATGCACAGAAATCAGTGGCATCCCCATACACCACCAACAAGACAGAAGAAAGAGAAATTAAGGAGTCAATCCCATTTACAATTGCACCCAAAACCATAAGATACCTAGGAATAAATCTAACCAAAGAGGCAAAGAATCTGTACTCAGAAAGCTATAAAATACTCATGAAAGAAATTGAGGAAGACACAAAGAAATGTAAAAATGTTCCATGCTCATGGATTGGAAGAACAAATATTGTGAAGATGTCAGTGCTACCTAGAGCAATCTACACATTCAACTCAATCCCTATCAAAATACCATACACTTTTTTCAAAGAAATGGAACAAATAATCCTGAAAGTTGTATGGAACCAGAAAAGACCCCAAATAGCCAGAGGAATGTTGAAAAAGAAAAGCAAAGCTGGTGGCATCACAATTCCAGACTTCAAGCTCTATTACAAAGCTGTTATCATCAAGACAGTATGGTACTGGCACAAAAACAGACACATAGATCAGTGGAACAGAATAGAGAGCCCAGATATGGACCCTCAACTCTATGGTCAACTAATCTTCGACAAAGCAGGAAAGAATGTCCAGTGGAAAAAAGAGAGTCTCTCCAACAAATGGTGTTGGGAAAATTGGACAGCCACATGCAGAAGAATGAAACTGGGCCATTTCCTTACACCGCACACAAAAATTGACTCAAAATGGTTGAAAGACTTCAATGTGAGACAGGAGTCCATCAACATCCTTGAGGAGAACACAGGCAGCAACCTCTTCGACCTCAGCCGCAGCAACTTCTTCCTAGAAACATTGCCAAAGACAAGGAACGCAAGGGCAAAAATGAACTATTGGGACTTCATCAAGATGAAAAGCTTTTGCACAGCGAAGGAAACAGTCAACAAAACCAAAAGACAACTGACAGAATGGGAGAAGATATTTGCAAATGACATATCAGATAAAGGGCTAGTATCCAAAATCTATAAAGAACTTCTCAAACTCAACACCCAAAGAACAAAGAATGCAATCAAGAAATAAGCAGAAGACATGAACAGACATTTTTCCAAAGAAGACATCTAAATGGCCACAGACACATGAAAAAGTGCTCAACATCGCTCATCATCAGGGAAATCCAAATCAAGACCTCAATGAGATACCACCTCACACCAGTCAGAATGGTTAAAATTAACAAGTCAGGAAATGACAGATGTTGGCGAGAATGCGGAGAAAGGGGAACTCTCCTACACTGTTGGTAGGAATATAAGCTGGTGCAGCCGCTCTGGAACACAGTACGGACGTTCCTCAAAAAGTTGAAAATAGAGCTACTATATGACCCAGCAATTGTACTACTGCATATTTACCCCAAAGATACAAATGTAGGGATCCGAAGGGGTACATGCACCCCAATGTTTATAGTAGCAATGTCCACAATAGCCATAGTATGGAAAGAGCCAAGATGTCCATCAACAGATGAGTGGATAAAGAAGAAGATGTGGTATATCATCATATGATCCCACTGATATGAGGAATTCTTAATTTCAGGAAACAAACTGAGGGTTGCTGGAGTGGTGGTGGGTAGGAGGGATGGGGTGGTTGGGTGATAGACACTGGGGAGAGTATGTGCTATGGTGAGCGCTGTGAATTGTGTAAGACTGATGAATCACAGACTTGTACCTCCGAAACAAATAATACATTATATGTTAAAAAAAAAAAAAGAAGAAGAAGATAGTAGGTACGGAAAAATGAAGGGGAGGTAATTCGAGGGGGAGATGAACCATGAGAGACAGTGGTCTCTGAAAAACAAACTGAGGGTTCTAGAGGGGAGGGGGTTGGGGGGATGGGTTGGCCTGGTGATGGGTATTAAAGAGGGCATGTATTGAATGGAGCACTGGGTGATATACGCAAACAGTGAATCATGGAACACTACATCAAAAAATATATATAATTAATTAATATTTAAAAAAAAAGACTGCAGAGATATTAGAATTACCTGACAAAAGTTTTAAACCATCCATGATAAAAACACTTCAATGAGCAGTGATGAATATGCTTGAAACAAACAAATAAAAATATTCACAATGGGGCACCTGTTTGGCTCAGTTGGTTAGGTGTCCAACTCTTGATTTCAGCTTAGCTCATGGTCTCAGGGTCATGAGATCAAGCTCTGTGTCAGGCTCCACACTCTGTGGGGAGTCTGTTGAGATTCTTTCCCTCTCCCTCTCCGTCTGTGCTTCCACTGACTCATGTGCACTGTCTTTCTCTCAAATAAATACATACATATATACATAAATAAATAAATAAATCTTTTTTTAAAAAAAAGGAAATAGTCACTAAAGAAATAGAAACTTTCAGCAAAGAAATATAAAGAAGAACCAAATGGAAATTTTTGAACTGAAAAATAAAGTAACCAAAATCAGTGGATGAGCTGAACAGTAGAATGTAGGTGACAGAGGAAAGAATCAGTAAATACAAAAATAAAATAATATAAATTACTGATATACTGCTATTAATCTGAACAAGAAAGAGAAATTAGAATAAAAATTTAAATGAACATGGTCTCCAGGACCTGAGGCCCTAAAACAAGTATGTACTACTTATGTCATTAGAATCTTGGAAGGAGAGGAAAAAGATGGCAAGTTAAAAAAATATTTAAAGAATGAATGGCTGAAAACTTCCCAAATTTGAAAAGATACATAAATCTACAGATTCTAGAAGCTGCATGAAACTTAAAAAGGATAAACTCAAGTAAATCCACAAAATAGATCCAAAGCAAACAGAAGTAAATAATAAAGATAAACAAACTAATGAGATTGAAAAAAAAAACCATTAAAACAAAAAGCTGGTTCTTTGAAAATATCAGTAAAATTTACAAACCTCTTGCAAGATTGACAAAGAAAAGCAGAAAATAGAAATTGCCAATATCAAAAATGAAATGGGGGATATTACTACAAAACCTGCAGAACTAAAAAATATAATAAAGGAATCCTGCAAAAAATTCAACACACATAAATTTGGCAACTTAGACAAAGTATCTCATTTTTGGAAAAATGCATTTTGACAACTATGACATAGATAATTTGCATAACTTATTACAATTAAGGAAATTGTATTCTTTTTTTTTTTTAGGATCCTGTGCATCTAAATATACAATAGCATTTTATTTTATTTTATTTTTATTGAACTGTAGTTGACAGAAAATTGTATTCTTAATTTAAAACTTCCCCCAAAAAGTAATCTCCAACCCCAGATGCTTTCAGTGGAGAATTCTATCAAACATGTAAGGACTAATTAAGACCAATTCTATACAATCTCTTCCAGAAAACTTGAGTAAATAATACTTTCCAGTTGATTTCATGAGGCTAATATTTCCCTGATAACAAAACAAGGATAGTACAAAAAAAGGGAGTAGTAGTCCAATATTTTTCATGATTATAAATGCAAAATCTTTAACAAAATACTAGCAATTAGAGTCTGCAGTATATAAAAAGAATTATGGACCATGACCAAGCAGGGTTTATTTTAGGGACATGAGGCTTGTTCAATGTTCAAAAATTAATCAATATAGTCCACAATATTAGCAGGCTAAAGGGTAATCATGTGATCATACTGGTCAATGTAGGAAAAGCATTTGGTAAAATATAACATTAATTTATGATAAGACTCTCAGATAAATGGGGAAAAAGAGATAAATATCCTCAAATTGGTAAAGCACATCTATTTTTAAAACCCTACAGCTAACATTTTAATTAATAATGGAAGACTGAATACTTTCTCCCTAAGATTGAAAATAGGGCAAGAATGTCCTCTCTCACTAATTTTATTCAACATAGTACTGAAAGTTCTAGCCAGTGAAATAGGGCCAAAAAAAGAGAGAAAGAAATAAAAGACACATAGATCAGAAAGGAATAAATAATACTGTTCCTATTTACAGGTGACATAATTATCCATGTGGAAAATCACAAGGAATCTACAAAAATACTTCTACAAATAGTAAGTGAGTTCAGCAAGGTTTCAGGATACAAGGTAAACATAGTAAACTCAATGGTATTTCTATATACTACCAATGAACATATGGACACCAAAGTTAAATATAATACCATTTAAAGTCTTTCAAAAGATGAATATCTAGCTGTAAATCTAAGAAAATATTTACAGGATTTATTTGCTGAAAATTATACAATACTGATGGAAGAAAAGAAAAAGATGTAAATGGAGAAAAAAATACCATGTTCATGGATTAGAAGGCACAACAATGATGTCAGTTCTCCTCAAACTCATATACAGGTTTAATGCAATTACTGTCAAAACGACAACAAGATTTTATATAGATATAGACAGGACTATTCTAAAAATTATGTGGAAGGGAA
This sequence comes from Phoca vitulina, assembly GCF_004348235.1. Taxonomy (NCBI): domain Eukaryota; kingdom Metazoa; phylum Chordata; class Mammalia; order Carnivora; family Phocidae; genus Phoca; species Phoca vitulina. The sequence goes on from NW_022589725.1 coordinate 24,720,980, forward strand.
AGAAAACTAGAATAGCTAAAACTGGGTAAAGAGCACAGGGAATCTCTCTGTATTATTTCTTATCATAGTATGTTGAATCTACAATTATCCCAGAATAAAAGGTTTAATTTATAGAAATTGGGAAAAACCCATAAAAGGTGGGGGAGAGAAGTGATGAACTTAAGTGTCATTGAAACTGCAAGGTAGTTTGTTTTTACTTTTGTTTTCCTTGCCTGTGATGACGTGTGACGGAGCTAAGATTTGACTCATTTTCTGTAGTCCCAGGCTTTTTCCACAATACCAAACTGTCTCTCTTGAGAGGTAATAGCAGGTCATATACTATTGTTGGGTAAACCTTGCTTCAATTTCTACTGCCTCACATTTGAGAACAATTTACTTAAAAACAAACATAAAATGTATGTATAATCATCCATAACTTGACATAGAAGTAACAAATAAAGAAAAGAAAGAGACAAAGAGAGTAACAAAGAAAGAGGCAGCAGAAGAGCTGGAACCAATTCTCACTACTATTATGAATATTCTTATGACTTTAGTAAACTCCACTATCTTTGAATGGGCTTCATGTCTTCATTTCCTACTGCTGGAGCTCTTGTTTTAAGATCAAATGCAATAAAACAAATAGATGCAACTTGAAGAGTTAAAGGCACCAGAAGTAAGATACATCTATCATTAACTAATAATTGCTCCAAAGAGAGAAATTAAATTACCATACATTCAATAAAAATATATATCTCCTCCCTGAGCACACCTATACCAGATCATGCCTGAATTTCCACCTTTCTTTACCTGCCTTCTAAAGCCTCTCAGCTGTAAATCTCAATAAAACCTTCAAAAGGCAATTTGGCAGAAAAATGTTTTAGCTAAATTCCTTTTGTAATGATACGTCAAAGAGGATTTAATTCCTACTGCTTATGCTTCTCTCATCTTACAAGGATGTTGAATACCCAAATATCCCTTTCTGGATGGTTCCTCAAGCAGAACAGAGTTGGCTTCCAGTTGATGATCAATTTAACTCCTGTGCACACTAAAATGTATTTTTAAGAACTGAACTAAAAAAAAGATGAAAGAAAGAAAAAGGAAGAAAAAAGTGGAGGAAAGCTTTCAAGAATCCGAGTTCTTTTTTCATCCATTTCTCAATTCAAATCTGTTTTTATGAGCAAGATTTAGTGGATGTGACATTGCATGTCTTGCAGCTTTTGCCACCTATATTACCCACAGCTGATATAAACCAAATCATCAGAGATTAATCCAACAGAATCAATACCAACTGTCTGATAAATAATTGTGCAAAAACAGAATATGGAGAGAGGGTGAAATAAACCAGTGTGGGCTTAGTAGGAGAAAGGTACAAGGCAAAGTTGGTGCAGCTTAAGGTGGCTGGTAATAGAAATTAAGAAAATGATATTTAAAGATAATGAAAAGGTTCTGTTTTCCTGTCTCTCTCCTTTGCCTTGAGCACAGCTGTGGATATGTCTTAAAGATTTTATAATCTGTATCCTCCCTGAAAGAGTCATTAGTAAGAACATCAACCCAGAAATGTGGAAATGACTAAATGGCTGCTATGATTTGTTAATGGAATGGTAACATTGAAAACTTTACAAAGGTGGAATGAGCCAACTAGAGTGTCAGAAAATGAACTTAAATGGTAAAATCTTAGAACTGTATATGTTCCTCAAAATGGAATGATGTCACCTTGTCCTAACACCTCTCTAATTCTTTCCTGTTGCATGCCCTTCAAGTACCACCATTCCTCTAGGGACAGAAAAGGAACATTTTTCCCTGTAAGAAGGCAAAATTGATGTTGCTTCCTCTCACTAATTCCTTGATTTTGCACAGAACAAGTCTGTCACCTCTTCCTACATGGAAACTTTTCAAGTATTTGAAAAGAACTATCACGTTTCTGTTTTTTTTTCTCACAGCTTTATAAAAATATAAAAAAGAATGTATATACATTTTAATTAGACTATATAAAAAAGAATGAAAGAGGCACACTAAAATAGAATAGAGAGGATATGGATTTTTTTTCTCTTCTATGTTTTCCAAATGTTTTCTAAGAGTTTGTGAAATTGCTTAGGTAATGGGGAAAAAGTATATGAAAATGAAAAAGACAATATTATCTTTCCCCCTGGAAAAAAATATAAGTAGAGAGAGAAATGAATACATTTGCTGAATTTTGGCAAAAGAAGAGATTGTATAATGCATATTTCTCCTTGTTTACATGATAAAACTGAGGCCAGAAGGGGTAAGGAGTAGACCATGGTTACTAACCTAGATGTGCAATCATAGTCTTAAAAATAAGCTTTTGATTCCCAGACTAACATTCATTTTGTTACACTAAGTCATGTAGATTACCTTAAAGCCATAGTACTACCGTTGTTTCAATTTCCTTAGTTCAACTGGTTGATATTCATTAATTATTTCTCTGGGTTTATTCTTTAGTAATAGAAATTAAAGAAACAGAATTTGGAGAGATTATGAAAAATTCTCATTTTCCCATGTGTCTCCTTTGCTTTGGGCACAACTGTAGAGATGTCTAATGGTTTTCACATTTGTGTTTTCTGGAAGAGCCATTAGTAAAAAACATCAACCCAGAAATGTCAAAATGGCTGTTATGAGTTTGCTAATAGAAGGATAACATTAAAGACTTTATAAAGATAGAAGATAGCAGTTAGTAAAACCTCTCATGTTTCTATGTTTGAGCTACAGAGATGCCCATTTTCATGCCCCATGTCAAGAATGTCAAGTAATAGCCAAAGCATTGATCCAGCTCCATTTGTTCTGACTCATCAACTAACCAGGTGTTTGAGCCTCACATGTCTATCCTGAGAAGACAGATAAATACAGAAATGAAACAGCCTGGATATAGAGTGTCTGCCTGGGGGTAAACCTAAGTAACATGTTCTTTTCTGGTTCAACACTACCTGACTTTCCCATCAGCGTTGAGCTCCAGTGGCCCATAGTGATAACCTGCTCGATGACACTCCTTTTTTTCCTTACGTCCTTTCCAGTGCTTCCTAGAATCACTTCCCAGGAAGCTTTTGGCACTCACAACTGGTTTAGGGTCTGCTTCTGGGAAAACCCAATTTATCACAACCTCTTCTTCATATCTGCACACAACTGAATACACACATCTAGAGTCAGGAGGTGTGTTATCATGTACATTAGTTAGAAGTAATCCAGGTGCAATTTGGGAAATAAAGGTCCCATCTATTCTTGAGCATGACTGAACAGGACCCTGTCTTGAGTCAAGGTCCATTGGAATTTGACTAGGAGGCGAATGATTCATGGAAAGAGTTAAGTCCATTCATCTTGATGGCACATCCTTGGTTATTCCATCTCCTCCTTCACAAGTGTGTTCTCCTCTACACTTCAGTATAAAATATCTCTATTTACCAACTTGGATGGAAGACAAATGTAGCTTATCAAAATAGTCATTATAGCAGCCTCAGTGGAACTCACAGGGGCAAACATAGAAACAAGCCTTGTTTTATTAGATAGTGACACACTACCTTCCTCTTTCTTCTCAGGGTGTGTCACTTTATAGGCTATTTCTCCAAAGTTACCCATTAAACACCTGAATTTAGAAGATAAGTGAGCTGACTTACTATTAAAAGTCACTTTACTAAATCAGTCCACAGAACATTACTAAAAATGTCTGGGCCTTCCAGATAAGGAAGATAAATTAACCTATGAAAACATCAACATGTGCTGCCTTTGCTGCCTCCCACAGTGCTTTGGAATTTATTCCCTTGAGGGGGGAATCTAAGAAACAGTATACAATTTCACTAAAGTATTGACTAACAACTTACAAAATGATATAACGATGATCTGGAAGACTCTTATCCATGGGTGCTATTCCAAATCTTCAGCATCTATGGTGGGACACTGAATAATCAGCTCAGTAGCAGGAAGCCTGGGGAGATCCAAAGGGTCCTGGGAATGGGCTTGGGGAAACCACAGTGGTCATGGGGCCTTGGAGAAATGACTCTTTAACAGCCTGTTGCTGTACAAAAGAGTTTAAATATTTAATGACTAGTTTGATTGTTCTTGTGGGTACCAACTGAATATCATGCCATGAGTAAGACTGGGGTGACTAGCCTCCAGCAGGTGCTCACCACTCTGCTTGTGGTTGCTGCCACAGAATGAGAGCTGGAAAGTGTCAAAGACTGATAGGTGTCTGGTAACCAAAGACAGTTCCTTTACCTCAGGGGAAGCTACAGAACTTCCATGGACTCAGCTGAGGCTGGGGTTTCTGTAACTGTGCAGTTATTAGCCCCACCCTTCCCCATCCCTTCCTTGCCTCCCACCCTCACTAGTACCTCCTGAAAGCACACGAATCCTGACCTCAGGGTCTGACTCTTGGAAACCTGACCTAAGAAACTCTCTAAGCTGCAGTTATTATTTAGCTCTGAATATTATGCATTCCATTTTTTTCTTTCTTGACCTCTTATGAGGTTTCACTAGTCACTCCACACTGGTCTTTGCTGATTGATATCATTGTAATGTTTATTTTTTATACAGAGCCTCTGTTCCGATCCCAGAAGACATTGTGTCTCCAAGTCTCAGAGTTCAGTTTTGAAAAAATCACCAAGTCTGTGTCTATTGATTTAGCTATTTCTTCTCTGAATTGGTGGTGCCAAATTCCATGCAAATGTGGAATTGCCAGAAGCATGATTTCCTTCAGACCAAATGGTTCCCCTCTAGTGCCCTTAGCTGATGTCTGAACATCCTTCATAGTTGTGGTAGTACTACCACTAAGAATAAGAAGCTATCATTCACCAAGCACTTATTAGATGTGGGTCTCTAGCAGGAATGTTTTATGCATTTTATCATTTAAGTCTCAGAGAAACACTTTAAAATGAGCATCATCAACTCCAATGAACTTTGGTGGAAACTCAAGCAGCAAGCATTAAGGCATTTTCAAATGTTACTCTTCTACCATATTGAAGAACCAGGCTATGGGTTCCCAACTATTTAGTACCAAAAACTGCTTCTGATCCCACTGCTGATTTTGTCTCCCCAGAGGGAAGAGTGGGACTGAGCTTCCTGCCATTGATGGGACAATGATAGAGCCCAGGTTATTTTCTTCAATAGCTGAAAGCCCCTTGGACTCAGCTGATCCCTGCATCTTGCTTCTTATTATCAAGACTTTTGTGAGAGTAGCCCGGGCACAGGTTGTCCATTTTCTGCCCTGCTGTGGTCCTGCTCGGATACCCACAGTCACCCAATTACATTGTTCCTTTATGTAGTCCCAATAGCCAGTTGTTTCATTATCCTTCTCTGAGATTCTCAAAAAGAATGCTCACACAAAAGCATTTATGGGCAATGTAAAATTTACTGAAACAAGCATCTTAACAATTTATATAGGAAACAATAGGTGTAGGGGTCCTCGCCCTCTTTGAACTCCCCCCACACTCATTGCTCAGCTGGCCAACTCTCTTCTCTCACAACATTATTAAAATTCTGTCTCTTATGTGGTTGTGGAAACCAGTCTGAAGCTTACTTCCATACTACAGCCACATATCAAAGGCTTTTTTTTTTTTTTTCAGAAGACCCAGCCTTTTCCCACAAATTAGTTTCTTGCATCTGTTGCTAAGAAGATAAATATTTCTTTCCTATGTTACTTGCATAAAGTTAAGGAAAGCTATCTAAATTGGGTAACGGAGCACCATTTACACCATCTTCCTGACCCCAGAAAATGCAGATAAGGGAGATGAATGGTTTCTTGAAGCCAAGAGAAGACCCGTCATCTCTTGAGGTACCCCATATATTAAGCAAAATAAAGAAAGATCAAAATAGCGTTCAAAAACTGTAGTCAATCAGAGGTGTTTATACTGAAAAAAATCCTCAACAAATTTAACATGTACACGCAAATGTATTATAACGCTATTCACAGGACAGTCCTAGGATTTAATTTTAGTTAAAAAAAAAGTTTATCATGTACTACAAGTTTTGGTAGTGGTCTGATCATGAATTCTGGTCAAAAACTGTATGATGAATGTTTTTTATTGGCACCAGGGTATCTCTTTGAGTGTAAGTTTGAACTCATTTTAGAAAATGTCCAGTTCTAAATTTAAGACCCTCCATGAATGTGAAGGCTTGACTAAATGGACCTCCCTCTCCCTTACCTAACTCACTGTAATATGCCTTGGATAAGTATCAGCCCAAACAGCGAGACCTATTCCTATTTGAGTAAAAACATCCCTTACATATATACAACGAAGGTATGGGATCATAAACACAAAAGACAGAACATTAAGGGAAAACTATACAACCTGGATAAATAAATAGGGAGGCACATTTAAACAGACCAGTTGCTTTCAGAACTGTCCCTAAACAATGAATCAGTCTGTCCAATTATTGATTTTATTCAGTTGTGTAAACAAGTAAGTCCTGTCAATAGGTACACTGTCTTGCTGTGTATACTACATGTATTTGAAAAATCACATCCATTTCAAATTAAGGAAGCACTCTACATCATATCATCCAAATTGTATGATATCTTCTGATGGATGAGTTTCCATAAAATATTGAGTTACTTGACATGAAAGTGTCATAGGAAAATAAAACAACTGCAACTCTAGGTCACCTTAAATGTAGTTCCTCTTAAAAGGAAATTAGAGTACTCTCAAGCTTCTCGTTTCCACTGGAAACAGTGGGTAACATCAATGCCTTGTCAATGAGAAATTTAAAAGAGAAAGTGCCATCCCTTTATTCACTATAGGCTTGGAATGGTAGCGCTTCTTAGGTGAATAGGTATCATCTAGCTGTGGAGTATGGTAGAGAGACTCTGAAGATAATGGGTACCAATTCCTTCCTGCTCAAGCTGCACCTCACACCAAGAAGTGGGACCTAATTCCCCTTCCCTCAAAACTGAGCTGGCCTTAGCAACTTGCTTGACCAATAGAATGCTGTAAAGTGACATTGTGAACTTCTGAGGCTCGATCTTTTGAAGATTTTACCTGGGTCTCTTGGATGCTCCCTCTCTGAACTTAGCTTCCATGTTGTGAAAAGCCCAAACCACACAGAGAGACCACTTGTTGGTGTTCCAGCCAACAGTCCCAGATGAGTTCCCAGTCAATAGCCGGCATCAAATGCCGGCCATATAAACAAGCCATCTTGGGTGTCTGGCCCAACCAAACCTTCAGATAACTGTATCGTGATGTGCCGTTTAACCACAACTGGATAAAAGACCCAAAGTGAGAACCACCCAATTGAGCCAAGTCAACCCACAGAATCAGAAGACATACTAATATGTGGTCAGGTTACATTGTAGTTTTAAGCCACTAAATTATAATGTGGTTTGTTGCATAGCAATAAGAAGGGAAGAGGAAAGAGGAAGAAAGCAAAAAAGAAGTTTCTGGAAGGTCTATCAAATTACACATAGGAGACCCACCTTGCTCCTACAAAATCTGTATATCAAGAGAGAGGATCTAACCAAAGAATGTGTGTTTTGAAAAAATTTCCCAGAGCCAATGATTTTCTGACATAACCCAGTTAATGCGGGACAGAGTTGCTGCTTGCGCACATTAAATATTTAAATATTGACACTCTCTCTTTAAATAAGAAATAGTGAGGTCAATCTGCTAATTTTTTTAAAGATTTATTTATTTGAGAGAGAGTGTGTGCATGTGTGAGTGGGGGGAAGGGCAGAAGGAGAGAATCTTCAAGCAGACTCCCCGCTGAGTGTGGAGACCACTTTGGGCCTAGATCTCACGACCCTGAGATCATGACCCTGAGATCATCCCCTGAGCCAAAATCAAGAGTTAGAAGCTTAACTGACTGAGCCACCCAGGTGCCTTCAATCTGCTATTTTTATAAATAAAACACTATAAGAGATGGTAAGTGATTCTATGAGGATAGGAATTACTCAATTCGTATAGCATCAAAGTGATTTTTGAGTCATTTAAAGCTAATCTTTAGTTTATCCCCATATATTACCTCTTGATATAAACTCTAAATTTGAGAGTTTCAGCCTTCAAGTGCTCACCTGAATCCTTGAATCTTTTAATTGCCATGGTTTTCATTTGAATAATTCCATTTTGAAGTATTTAGAGGAGTAACATTTAAAAAGAAAAATGAATTTTTACTGCATTCCTTTATATAGTTTATAATAGGTGATATATCTTTATTTACTTAAATTGTGCTAATATTCTTGGTTTAGATTAACAGGGGTTGGCAAACTTTTTCTGGAAAGGACCAGAGAGAATATTTTAGGGTTACATAAGGCCTCTGTTGTATGGTCTTCCTTTCATTTATTTATTTATTTATTATTTTTTTTGCAAGCTTTTAGAAATGTAAAAATCATTATTAGCTCTGGGGTATACAAAAGGAGGTCATGGATGTACTTGGATCATGTGCCTATATTGCCACCCCCAGATTTAGAAAAAGAGTTTATACACAGAATATACAATACCATGAGCAATTTATAGTGTTACATGAATAAAAAGAAATACTGTTGGTCGAGTATTATTTTGACAATGCTGAATTAAATAAAGTTAAGCAAGTTTCTTTATTGCAGGACTTTTTAGAGTCTTTAATATGTGAATATGTACTGCAAATCACCAAGAGATGGATATAGTGTTCAACATTTCCTAAACACATGATTAACTTTAGAAATATCATTTGTAATATCATCTTAAGGGAATAGTGTTTTCCATAAAACTCTCCTGGAAACATACATTTAGGCTAATGGAATAAAAAAAGAAAAAAAAGCTGAGTTCTAAGGAAATTATTGAGGGGTACATATGAACTAGTGAGAAGGCTGAAATACCAACTTCCTTTTAGTTCAGCAAACAGGGGTGTTCTGGTTACTGAAGAACTGGTTGGAGTTGATTGCATGTTGATATTTAGTTCCTGAAATCATTCTGGATCAAGTGCCTGTTTTACATCACTGTAAAGCCTACATTTTCACAGGAAAGCCTTCTAAAAGATGTCTGTCAATTTTTTATGGACGGCGGGCAAATGTTTAGGTCAGTCCAAAATAGCAGCATCCACACTCAAGAATGAACTGCCTGCTCAGAAAATTACCTTTCTGACCAGGAAGTTCTAAGAACAAAGTTGTAATTTTCCTTTCTTTTTTTTTTTAAACGTGTCTGACAGCTTCAAAATAGAAACTAATAAGAATGTTATTTTCCCCCTGATGTGATAAAAGACTTGATAAAAGAGGAATTAAAGTGACTGGCTCAGATGTGAAATTTTGGTGACCTCCATTTTTGTTGCCCATGGAATTTTTTTAACCCCTTTTTGTGGGGTCACTAATATTTTACTCTATGAACAAAACTTTCATTTTTTGGGAGCTCTTCATTTTGTCCCTTGTTTCAGATTAGTGTCATAGAAAGAATGTAGGTTCATGTTGCAACTCCGTTTTGCATTAATTATGTGACTTTAGGAAACTCATTTAACTTCACTGGACTTCAGGTAGTTGTTTGTGACATTTTTGGAAAAATTAAAATTACACATAAAAATTAAATGGCACAGCATATGTAGAGTCTTTATCAGGTCATATGCACGGTAGATGATTAAAATTATTTATTTTCTCTGCTTTCTTTTTTTCCTTTCCTGTTGCCAAGTTAACTCTCAGTTCTAGGCTTACACAACACAACATACTTTGAGTAATACAAAAAACTGACACTCTGGGTGTGAGCCCACGATCTGAGGTGATAAGAGGCAGCTGTGGCTCTGGAGGGTCAGCTTTCTACATTCACAAGGATGTACCAGAGCTTTGGAAGAAGATCCAGAGATTAGTGATCCCCAAAGGGTGAGAGGCTGCGTTTCAGAACAGTAAGTAGTAGGGAGATTGGTTTCTGCCAAGCAACTTTCTCATGGACGTGACTATTTTTGTGAGCTGTGCAGCATCTTAAAGCCTTTTTACAATCTAAAAACCTTCCCTACCTTTTCTTGTCACTCAGATATGCCTGCCAATTTCCATGATAGGAAGGCAGCAGAATGTATACAGTTAAGATACTCTCCTATGCTCGTTTTAGCAGTTCTGTGGTGCATGTTTTGAATTTATATTTTTTTATATCTCTAACTTGATAAAAGCTCACCCAAGAAATGCAAAGTGCCCAAATAGCTGTCAAAGTGCTTCCAAGAATATGATTTCTCTATAGTTAACTGATTTTCAGTCGCCATTGCTGAGCAAAAGTCGACCAGAATCAATTCCAGAAAAAGATACAGGACCTAAACAATTCAATTGTTGTTGGGGAAAAAAATATTTCAAAGAACTGCCTTCCCAAAAAAGCATCCAAGCACAGCTGGTTTCCCAGGTGATTTTGACTAAGCCTTTAAAGAATAGATCACTCTAATGTTTATTATTTTAAATTTGTCTAAAACACAGAAGAAAAAAAAAAACCGAACCTTCAAACTTCTTTTTTCTTTGAAAATACTGTAGCATTGCTACACAGACCTGACAAAGTTAGTACAATAAAAGAAAACTCCAGATTAATCGCGTAATGAGAAGCAATATAAGAAGCTGAACAAAATAGTATAAAGCAAAATGCAGCAGCATGTTTTAAAAAATAAAAGACAGAATATCCAGTTGACATTAAATACAAAAAGGTTAGAAGGTATTAATATCAAACCAAAAATGAACATTCACCATCATATATGTTATAAAGGTTTTTAATAAGAATCAAAATCCGCTCTTGATTTTAAAATAAAAACACTATAAAGTAGGAATAAAATAATGCTCTAAAATATAAATGATCATAACCCAAAGTCAGCACTAGGTTTATTAGGGAAACACTATGAAGCATCTTCACTAATGTTAGAAAGAAAATAAGGATGTTACTGTCACCATTATCACTTAATGTTGCTCGAGAAATATCAACCAATACAATTAAACAAAGTAAAGATAAAATTATAGTGAAGAAACAAGAAATGAGATGACTGTGTGCAGATGTTAATATGGAAAATTACAAAGAATCTAATTAAAAACTGCCACAAACAGTTTGAGAATTCAAAAATTATCTGGGTACAGAAGTAATACACAAAAATCAGTAGCATTCATGCACTCAAATAATCAGAAGATAGAATGGAATAAGAGACACCATGCAGAGTGACAACCAAAAATATATATCAATAAATTTAATGAAAATATACACAATCTATAAGGAAAAATTTTGCAACACTAATGAGATACAGAAAAGGAGATTAAAAAATGGAAAGAAATCGGGCGCCTGGGTGGCTCAGTTGGTTAAGCAACTGCCTTCGGCTCAGGTCATGATCCTGGAGTCCCTGGATCGAGTCCCACATCGGGCTCCCTGCTTGGCGGGGAGTCTACTTCTCCCTCTGACCCTCCCCACTCTCATGTGATCTCTCTCAAATAAATAAATAAAATCTTTAAAAAAAAAAATGGAAAGAAATCCTATGTTCTTAGCATTCTATGATATTTTTTTAAAGATTTTTATTTATTTATTTATTTATTTGATAGAGAGAGAGACAGCGAGAGAGGGAACACAAGCAGGGGGAGTGGGAGAGGGAGAAGCAGGCTTCCCACTGAGTAGGGAGCCCGATGTGGGGCTTGATCCCAGGCCCCTGGGATTATGACCTGAGCTGAAGGCAGCTGCTTAGCCGACTGAGCCACCCAGGCGCCGCAGCATCCTATGATATTAAGCACTTGGGGGTTAGCTATAAATTGAAGGTGATCCAGGGAAAAAGCCAAGTAGTATTCTATTCAGAACTAGGTAAACTCACTCTAAACTTCGTATGGAAAAATAACCAAGCAAAAATAACCTTGGATATTTGGGAACATTATTATATCTTGGAACATCAAGGAGAGAGGACTAGAGCTAGCAAATGTTGAAGCATATTATATAGCCACAGTAATTTCAGAAGTGTGGTACCTACACATGAATGACATGAATACTTGAAGTCCAGAAATATGTATATACACATAGCAATTAAATATGCAATAAAGATAACATTTCAATTCCAGGAGCAGAGAAAGGAAGCTTATTCAACAAATATATTGGAACAGCTTAATAGCCTTCTGGGAAAAAAAAAAAAAAAGTTTTTATACCTTAAACTCCATACCTTAACTTTAAAAGTAAAACAAGTTTTGGGGTACCTGGGTGGCTCAGTCAGTTGAGTGCTGGACTCTTGATTTCAGCTCAGATCATGATGTCAGAGTCATGAGATGGAACCCCACAGTGAGCTCCTTGCTCAGCGGGGAGCCTACTTAAGATTCTTTCTCTGCCTCTTCCTCTGCCCTCCCCCTCACTCTCTCTCTCTCTCTTAAATAAGTAAATAAATAAAACAAACTTTTAAAATAAAACAAATTTCAGATTGATTTAAAAAACATTTATTATAGAAATAAAACAAAATTACTGAAAGAAAACATAAATTAAAATGTAATTTTGAAGTGGACAAGACTCTTTGGTGTGATAAAATACGCAGACAGCTTAAAAAGAAAGGTAATTAAACTACATTATTTTTTTTTCTTTAGCTGTGTCCAAAAGCTCTATATACAAAGTCAAAAGTCAAACAAATTTGTAAAAAAATATTTATGGCTCATATCACAGAAAACTAATTCCCTTAACATACAAAGAGTTTCTACAAATCAACTTAAGCAATAAGACCAACAACCCAATAGAAAAAGTGAACAAAGGATAGGACACAGGGTTCATTTAAAAAGTTTGAAATGTAGTAAAAAATGTTAACTTCGCTTCCTATGGAAAAGCTGCATATTAAACTTTGACATGAAAATGAACAGATTAGGAGAGATCATAAAGTTTGAAAACACATTATGGTATCATTGTGAAGAAAGTGTCTTTCATTACCAGTAAAAGCACAAATTAGAACAACCTCTATAAACAGCTACTTAAAATATATATCAGTATTAAAAATGCACATACCCTTTGAAGTAACAATTCACCTTCCAGGAATATATTCTATAGATACACAGATGCCAACTGATAGATATCCAGCTTCATTCCTTGGAGCAGTGCTTGTAGCTGCAAAATATTATAAATGACCTACAGGTCTATTAACAAAGGACAGGTAAATAAATTATGGGCTGCCATGCAACAAAATACTAGTCATTAAGAAACAAAACTAGCAGATCTATTTGAGCTACTATGGAAAGATAACCTTTAAAAATATCAAAATGCAGAACTGCATGTACAATATGTACTATTTGTGTGATTACATAAAAATAACAAAGATTACCCCAGAAGGATACACCATTGACTGGTAGTTGTTACTGCCTCCAAGGAGGGCAACCTGAAACTCCAGAACAAAGAAGAAAGGTGACTGACACCTTTGATCCTTTCACCCATTCTTATTCAACATGTCAATTTCCCTTAACCAGGACTAATATGGACTTTGCTTTTCTGTTTTTTCCTCTTGTTTGGGGGTGACTTATGAAAAGAGAGAAGGTATGGGGCAACTTTGTGCTGTCTTTTCAAACCAGAAATTTATATTCCTTTTTTGCCTTATGAATTTTTAACCACATACATCTATCACCTATTAAAAATAAGGAGAAGTGAAGCTAGATTGTATTATGCTAAGCAAAATAAGTCAATCAGAGAAAGGCAAATACCATATGATTTCACTCATATGTGGAATTTAAGAAACAAAACAGATGAACATAGGGGAATGGAAAAAAAAAAAAAAAAAAGAGGGAGGGAGGCAGACCACAAGAGACTCTTAACTATAGAGAACAAACTGAGGGTTGCTGGAGGGTTGCTGGGCTATAGGATAAATGGGTAATGGGTATTAAGGAGGGCACTTGTTGTGATGAGCACTGGGTATTAGATATAAGTGATGAATCACTAAATTCTACTCCTGAAACCAATATTTCACTACATGTTAACTAACTAGAATTGAAATAAAAATTTGAAAAAAAAAAAGTAGAAGTAATTAAAAAAAAAACAAGATTAGCAAAAGTCAAATGTTTAACTTTGGTTAATGAGCCTGCCTAATTTTTGGTCACTGTTATGATCTAGCAAAGTCCTAGGGTCTCGGACTCACCATATGAGGCAGAGAAGGGGAAGGAGGGAATGGTCTGTGGAATCCATTCTTGGTTCCTCTTTAACAAGAGTGTTGTTTTTTTTTTTTTTTCAGGTTTACCTACTAGTGTTTTGAGTGGAAGATTTCAATAAAGTGGATTCTACTGCTAGTAAGTATATAACTGTCCCTGGAGTTTATGGCACCAGGGAGGCACTTTGAGATAACTGGTTACCCTACATTTAAGGTTACTGAGCCCCGAGTATAATTTTACCATTTCAAATTATTTCCATGATTTGTAGTTGTTATGTGTTTATTATTTATACCTATTTTTTTAAGATTTATTTATTTATTTATTTAACAGAGAGAGACACAGCGAGAGAGGGAACACAAGCAGGGGGAGTGGGAGAGGGAGAAGCAGGCTTCCCGCTGAGCAGGGAGCCCGATGCGGGCCTCGATTCCAGAACTCTGGGATCATGACCTGAGCTGAAAGCAGATGCTTAACGGCTGAGCCACCCACGTGCCCATACACCTATTTTTGATGGTTTTTAGAGTTACTTGATGCTGAGCCCTTGATTGGGAGTGCACTTATTCTGCTTCTTGTCAGTTTATTTACTATTGTGATTTCTTTGAATGCCTTCTGGTGAAATTGGGAAGTTGCCTTTATAATGCCTAAATTTTATTAGAAAATCCATGATCCAATGAGGTATCCAATACAGCCATATATTATAGTTTCCTGGCTCCATACTTTCTTGGTATTTAGCTTAGTTGTCTCAGTAAATAATTATGCATTTACTTTATATAAGACAACTAGCATTTTATGAATCGCTATGTTCTGGGGAATAATGCCAACCAGACTTCTTAAGTCAATGTGAAGATATAATTTGTAGTTTCAACCAAAGAGTAAGTATTATGAGGTAGGTTGCCAATCAGAAAATAAGAGATGAATAAAAATTCACTCTGAATTTATACATTTTCTAATTGCTAGTTCATAATCCTCCAATAGGCATGAAGTCTGGAACCACACAGGGAAGCTGAGAGCAAAATGGGGTTTGTAGATATAGCTCTTCTGTTTCCTTATCAAATGCTGAAGGCCTCAGGTTTGGTGTTGTAGGTGAAGAACAAAGAACTGGCAGATGAGATGTCATTTCTTCTCCTTTCTAGTCTATGCTGCAGTTAGTTCCAGCATTTGCAATCTATGCATCGTAGATGAGAAGCATGTCAGAAGTGACTATACTCTCCATTAACTGAAAGGAAACAAACAAACAAACAAAAAGCAAAACAAAACCAGAACTGATAAATCTTGGATTTATTTCAAAGTCCTTGGTGCCAGGTTTTCAATTAACAGTATTTCTTTATTGCACTTCTTTCAGTAAACATCTTTTAGGTATTCACCTCACTAGGCAGGAACTGGGCCTATCAGGCACTGGGGACCAAATGATTCAATGCAATATGATCTTTGTCTTCTAGTCTAATGATGGACACAGACATGGAAATGGATCATAAGGGAAGCCCTAGTAGTTCCTCCTGGACATGGTGGCACAAGGTGGGGTGAGATGGAGTCTAGGGCCTGGGGGTCATGAGGGAAAGCTTCCCAAATAAAGTAGATTAGCTGCACTTAAATGATAAGCAGACAGAGGATACAGAGAAGATCTCCAGCCACGGCTAAACAACGACAGAGACTCTGATTGTTCAAAGACATGGGAAGTAAGTGCAGGATCAGCAGGAAGTGAGGTCAGAGAGGGGCGGGGCCAGATTGGAATCTCTGGCCAGGTGTGCACCACCTACAACAGAAAGTCAAGGAAGCTTGTGTGGGTGGCTTTTCTTCCTCTCCTACTGCAAAACAGTGAGAAAAATGGCAGGGGTTCATCGTTCCCCAAATTAGTCTGTGCTCAGCAGTCATTGCATTGCTGAAACCCTCTAATATGTGCATACCCCACCAACCTGAAGTTACATCAGTTTTAAATTCTATAGCTAATGTCAGCATGGCACAGGAGATAAGGAGATGGGGGGGAGAGATAATGGGGGAGAGAGAGAGAGAGAATATCATCCCATATGACCATTTTTATCATCACCTGAGATACCAACCTGGGAGCTTTAGATCTGATGAGGAATCTGCAGATTCAGAAGTGCTGTGTCTGCAAACCCTATCCTGTACTCAGCTTTGCTCTGTGATTCTGGGCTTCACACATACTTGGTGACTATAAAGCAACAACTGAAAAACCTATAAAAGAGTAAATTTTATTTGCCTCTAATTTTCTGATTTTCAGTCTATATAATAATATTCACTCTGGCCAAAACTGCTGAATTCTACAAATTATATTTTTGTAGATCATCTTTTTAAAAACTACACATTCAGCACTTTCATCTTACAATCCACCCAACAGTAAGTACTGCCATCTTTGCAAGCCCTGGTTTTAATCACTATTTCTCAAAATCTGTGAATCCACTCTTGAGGGTGGATTTACTTAGTCACACATCCATGTGATGTGAGCATGTTTATATATATGCATGGATTGTGCATTACACTTTACTGGCATTCTCAGTACCCAGAAAAGGGATCTTTTGTACAGAGTAGGAATTTAATAAGTTGAAAAAATGAAGCACATGGTGTTCCCAGTAAAATTATGTAGTTGTATTGAATTAAATATATATAACCATCTGGATCCAGAATTAGCCATCCAGGACAGACACCTACATGATATCAACCTACCACCTGCAGTGGGGAGAGGGACACTTGGAGACTATCCAAATCAGTTTCCAAATTCCTAAGCAGGAATAAAAACAGAAGTGTATTTTGTCAGACTGGAAAATGTCATTCTGAAAACCATAATTGCGGGCTGCATTTTCCCAACAAACTATAGTAGACATTCAGAGGCAGCTGTTTGTGTCTTTATTAAACATGTAAACATATTAAAACATAGACATTACAGGGCGCCTGGGTGGCTCAGTTGGTTAAGCAACTGCCTTCGGCTCAGGTCATGATCCTGGAGTCCCTGGATCGAGTCCCGCATCGGGCTCCCTGCTCGGTAGGGAGTCTGCTTCTCCCTCTGACCCTCCCCCCTCTCATGTGCTCTCTCTCATTCTCTCTCTCTCAAATAAATAAATAAAATCTTTAAAAAAAATAAAATAAAATAAAACATAGACATTACAGGCAAAAGGCAAGCTAACCATTGTATAGTTCTCTCCAGGTTCTCCAGCCACACCTCCAGCAAGTCTAGAAACCAACCGACTTTTAAGAGTCCAGCCAAGGGACCACTTGAGAAGTGATTAGGGATGGCCAGTAACTGTCTCTCAAGAGTTCTGCTGAGCTCAGCTAATGAGATTTTGCTTGGAATTACAATCAAATTTGAGTCTCTCCATTAAGAGATAAAGACGCTAATGTATCTTAAACTCGCCTTTTCTCCCTCCTCCCATCACTGTCCCCTTGCTATCTTGGCCAAGATTCCTTTAAGGTAATGGGAAAGAGTCAGCATTTATTGCTTCAGGTGCTGAGTTCAGACAAAATCCTTTTCCTTTGTCCACGGGGGTGCTTTCATGTTTGGAAACAGTGCTGTCTGAAAAAGCAGACTTAGCCCATCTGTTCGCTGTTCATTTTCCTATTTGTGAAGACTGTCTTCTTATTCTATGTCTCTCATAGACTCTGGTCCAAAACTCATGGGATGATAGAATCATTGCCATCTTTCCTCATGTTCTACCTTGTCTGGTAAAATGCTCCTGAAACCATAGGAAAAAAAACTAAAATCATAAAATGACCTCCTTCACTTTATTATTTTATAATGCAGTCGCTATGATATATTATAGTATTATATAGTTACTATAGCCAATTATAAATTTCCAAAGGCTATCTTAATTAAGAAGAAAATGTCCTTGTTTTCCATACCAATTATAATAAGAAATGCTTGCAATGTAAAAACAACTTGTCAAGAACTAGTGCTAAAGCTTAAAAGCTTTACAATTCCTATATACAAATACAAATCCTTTACAGTAAAGTCCATCTGAAGAGTTACTCTATATTCATTAAAATAACGTGAAGGGGCGCCTGGGTGGCTTAGTTGGTTGGGCATCTGACTCTTGATTTCAGCTTAGGTCATGATCTCAGGGATGTGAGATGGAGCCTTCTGTCTGGCTCTGTGCTCAGCGGGGAGTCTGCCTGAGATTTTCTCTCTCTCTCTCTCCCTTTGCCCCTCCCTGATCTCACACTCTCACTATCTTGCTCTAAAATAAATAAATAAATCTTAAAAAAAATAATGTGAAAACTTTAAAGTTATTACCTACCGTGAGTAATATCTCTATCTTCTTTTTTTATTTAAAAAATACTTCACCTGTTGGGGCGCCTGGGTGGCTCAGATGGTTAAGTGTCTGCCTTCGGCTCAGGTCATGATCCCAGGGTCCTGGGATCGAGCCCGCATCAGGCTCCTTGCTTGGTGGGGAGCCTGCTTCTCCCTCTCCCTCTACTGTTTCCCCTGCTTGTGCTCTCTCGCTCTCTCTATCAATCAATAAATAAAATATTTAAAAAACTACTTCACCTGTTGTAATGCATGTAGACCAAGTAATTTAATTAGAAAGCATCATCTCGGAAAAAAAACCCTCAATTTTGGAAATTTCCAGCTGTATTAGCATGTTTCCATTATCATAGAGTAATACATATAGTTAACTATTATAGGTAATATTTATTGTATGTTTATTGTGTGGCAGATCTTGTCCTAGGCATTGTACAAGTATTATTGCGTTTTTTTTTTCACATCAGCCTAGTGAGGTAGGTGCTCTGATTATTTTACCCATTCTACAGATGAGTATATTGAGACACAAAGGTTTGAAAAATCCATAACAGTTCTCATGGACAGCAAGTGGCCATGCTGAAAGACCTAGTCTCTGGCCCTAACCTATGCTCTGATCCACTTGAATATACTGTTTCTATTTCAAATGCAGCCTTGCTAAGGAGTGACCCACAGCCATTAGTATTGGTTAACTTTTCAGAATGACGTAAAAAATGTCTTGGAGGGTGAGGCTAATGGTTCCAGGACTCTGAGTTTCTCATACCAGCAAAATATATGCACCTTTTCAAAACTAAGGACATGAGTTTCCTAATTCTTTATTTCGGTTGAGAGAGTATTTTTTTTTAAATACCCATCCATTATTACTATGTTGTCTAAGAGAAAAACCTTTAATATCAAAATGTTGGAAAGATATAATATCAGAGTAGATTTACCTCTATGGAAATTTCACTACACTGACCTTTTATTTATTTTTCCTCCATGAACTAGAAAAAAAAGTCATCACAGTTTAGCATTAACCCATAGATCCATTTCCAAAAACTTCTGATTTAGGTTATATAGTCTACATTGTCTTTTGCTGTCCTCCTCCTTCTTAATATTTTTCCTTTTCTTCCTCCTCCTCCCCCAACTCCCCATCCTTCCCCTCCTCTTCCTGTCCCTTCTTCCCCCTTTTTCTTCTTTTCCTCCTCCTGACCTCCTCCCTTCCCCCCTCCTTCTTCTTCTTTTTCCTCCTCTTCCTCACTTGTTTACTAGTGATGGTCATCAAGAATATGGTCAAATAGAATCCAACAGGAAGAAACAAAGGATCAGAGCCTATAAAACTTACATACTGAGTAATCATTCTGTGGATACTTAAAAATTAATAATAGTAGATGGTCAGTAACTCAAGTACGCTTCCTCACCACAGAATCAATTGTATCAAAGGTTATGCCATCCCTGTGATATCCCTTTGGCTCCCTCTGCTTTATCTTCTTTTTTTTTTTTTAATTTTTTTATTGTTATGTTAATCCCCATACATTACATCATTAGTTTTAGATATAGTGTTCCATGATTCATTGTTTGTGCATAACACCCAGTGCTCCATGCAGAACGTGCCCTGCTCAATACCCATCACCAGGCTAAGCCATCCTCCCAACCCCCTCCCCTCTAGAACCCTCAGTTTGTTTTTCAGAGTCCATCGTCTCTCATGGTTCTTCTCCCCCTCCGATTTCCCCCCCTTCATTCTTCCCCTCCTGCTACATTCTTCTTCTTCTTTTTTTCTTTCTTAACATATATTGCATTATTTGTTTCAGAGGTACAGATCTGAGATTCAACAGTCTTGCACAATTCACAGCGCTTACCAGAGCACATACCCTCCCCAGTGTCCATCACCCAGTCACCCCATCCCTCCCACCCCACCCCCCACTCCAGCAACCCTCAGTTTGTTTCCTGAGATTAAGAATTCCTCATATCAGTGAGGTCATATGATACACGTCTTTCTCTGTTTGACTTATTTCGCTCAGCATAATACCCTCCAGTTCCATCCAC
>NW_022589725.1:24741334-24862680 GCF_004348235.1 Phoca vitulina
CCCCTCCTGCTACATTCTTCTTCTTCTTTTTTTTCTTTCTTAACATATATTGCATTATTTGTTTCAGAGGTACAGATCTGAGATTCAACAGTCTTGCACAATTCACAGCGCTTACCAGAACACATACCCTCCCCAGTGTCCATCACCCAGTCACCCCATCCCTCCCACCCCACCCCCCACTCCAGCAACCCTCAGTTTGTTTCCTGAGATTAAGAATTCCTCATATCAGTGAGGTCATATGATACATGTCTTTCTCTGTTTGACTTATTTCGCTCAGCATAATACCCTCCAGTTCCATCCACGTCGTTGCAAATGGCAAGATCTTATTCCTTTTGATGGCTGCATAATATTCCATTGTATATATATACCACATCTTCTTTATCCATTCATCTGTTGATGGACATCTTGGCTCTTTCCACAGTTTGGCTATTGTGGACATTGCTGCTATAAACATCGGGGTGCACGTAGCCTTTCGGGTCCCTACTTTTGTATCTTTGGGGTAAATACCCAGTAGTGCAATTGCTGGATCATATGGTAGCTCTATTTTCAACTTTTTGAGGAACCTCCATACTGTTTTCCAGAGTGGCTGCACCAGCTTGCATTCCCACCAACAGTGTAGGAGGGTTCCCCTTTCTCCGCATCCCCGCCAACATCTGTCATTTCCTGACTTGTTAATTTTAGCCATTCTGACTGGTGTGAGGTGGTATCTCATTGAGGTTTTGATTTGGATTTCCCTGATGCCGAGCGATATTGAACACTTTTTCATGTGTCTGTTGGCCGTTTGGATGTCTTCTTTGGAAAAATGTCTGTTCATGTCTTCTGCCCATTTCTTGATTGGATTCTTTGTTCTTTTGGTGTTGAGTTTCATGAGTTCTTTATAGATTTTGGATACTAGCCCTTTATCTGATATGTCATTTGCAAATATCTTCTCCCATTCTGTCAGTTGTCTTTGGTTTTGTTGACTGTTTCCTTTGCTTTGCAAAAGCTTTTTATCTTGATGAAGTCCCAATAGTTCATTTTTGCCCTTGCTTCCCTTGCCTTTGGCGATGTTTCTAGGAAGAAGTTGCTGCGGCTGAGGTCGAAGAGGTTGCTGCCTGTGTTCTCCTCAAGGATTTTGATGGACTCCTGTCTCACATTGAGGTCTTTCAACCATTTGGAGTCTATTTTTGTGTGTGGTGTAAGGAAATGGTCCAGTTTCATTCTTCTGCATGTGGCTGTCCAATTTTCCCAACACCATTTGTTGAAGAGACTCTCTTTTTTCCATTGGACATTCTTTCCTGCTTTGTCAAAGATTAGTTGACCATAGAGTTGAGGGTCCATTTCTGGGCTCTCTATTCTGTTCCATTGATCTATGTGTCTGTTTTTGTGCCAGTACCATACTGTCTTGATGATGACAGCTTTGTAGTAGAGCTGGAAGTCCGGAATTGTGATGCCACCAGCTTTGCTTTTCTTTTTCAACATTCCTCTGGCTATGCGGGGTCTTTTCTGGTTCCATACAAATTTTAGGATTATTTGTTCCATTTCTTTGAAAAAAGTGGATGGTATTTTGATGGGGATTGCATTGAATGTGTAGATTGCTCTAGGTAGGATTGACATCTTCACAATATTTGTTCTTCCAATCCATGAGCATGGAACGTTTTTCCATTTCTTTGTGTCTTCCTCAATTTCTTTCATGAGTATTCTATAGTTTTCTGAGTACAGATCCTTTGCCTCTTTGGTTAGATTTATTCCTAGGTATCCTACATTGTTGGGTGCAATTGTAAAGGGGATCGACTCCTTAATTTCTCTTTCTTCTGACTTGTTGTTGGTGTATAGGAATGCCACTGACTTCTGTGCATTGATTTTATATCCTGCCACTTTACTGAATTCCTGTATGAGTTCTAGCAGTTTTGGGGTGGAGTCTTTGGGATTTTCCACATAAAGTATCATATCATCTGCAAAGAGTGAGAGTTTGACTTCTTCTTTGCCAATTTGGATGCCTTTGATTTCTTTTTGTTGTCTGACTGCTGTGGCTAGGACTTCCAATACTATGTTGAATAGCAGTGGTGATAGTGGACATCCCTGCTGCATTCCTGATCTTAGGGGGAAAGCTCTCAGTATTTCCCCATTGAGAATGATATTGGCTGTAGGTTTTTCATAGATGGCTTTTATGATATTGAGGTATGTACCCTCTATGCCTATAGTCTGAAGAGTTTTGATCAAGAAAGATGCTGTACTTTGTCAAATGCTTTTTCTGCATCTATTGAGAGGATCATATGATTCTTGTTCTTTCTTTTGTTAATGTATTGTATCACGTTGATTGATTTGCGGATGTTGAACCAACCTTGCAGCCCAGGGATAAATCCGACTTGGTCATGGTGAATAATCCTTTTAATGTACTGTTGGATCCTATTGGCTAGTATTTTGGTGAGAATTTTTGCATCCATGTTCATCAGGGATATTGGTCTGTAATTCTCCTTTTTGATGGGGTCTTTGTCTGGTTTTGGGATCAAGGTAATGCTGGCCTCATAAAATGAGTTTGGAAGTTTTCCTTCCATTTCTATTTTTTGGAGCAGTTTCAGAAGGATAGGTATTAATTTTTCTTGAAATGTTTGGTAGAATTCCCCTGGGAAGCCATCTGGCCCTGGGCTTTTGTGTTTTGGGAGATTTTTGATGACTGCTTCTATTTCCTTAGTGGTTATAGGTCTGTTCAGGTTTTCTATTTCTTCCTGGTTCAGTTTTGGTAGTTGATACATCTCTAGGAATGCATCCATTACTTCCAGGTTATCTAATTTGCTGGCATAGAGTTGCTCATAATATGTTCTTATAATTGTTTGTATTTCTTTGGTGTTGGTTGTGATTTCTCCTCTTTCATTCATGATTTTGTTGATTTGGGTCATTTCTCTTTTCTTTTTGATAAGTCTGGCCAGGGGCTTATCAATCTTGTTAATTCTTTCAAAGAACCAGCTCCTAGTTTCGTTGATCTGTTCTATGTCTTTTGGTTTCTATTTCATTGATTTCTGCTCTGATCTTTATTATTTCTCTTCTCCTGCTGGGTTTAGGCTTTATTTGCTGTTCTTTCTCCAGCTCCTTTAGGTGTAGGGTTAGGTTGTGTACTTGAGACCTTTCTTGTTTCTTGAGAAAGGCTTGTATTGCTATATACTTTCCTCTTAGGACTGCCTTTGCTGTATCCCAAAGATTTTGAATAGTTGTGTTTTCATTTTCATTGGTTTCCATGAATTTTTTTAATTCTTCTTTAATTTCCTGGTTGACCCATTCATTCTTCAGTAGGATGCTCTTTAGCCTCCATGTATTTGAGTTCTTTCTGACTTTCCTTTTGTGATTGAGTTCTAGTTTCAAAGCATTGTGGTCCGAAAATATGCAGGGGATGATCCCAATCTTCTGGTACCAGTTGAGACCTGATTTATGACCTAGGATGTGATCTATTCTGGAGAGTGTTCCATGAGCACTAGAGAAGAATGTGTATTCCGTTGCTTTAGGATGGAATGTTCTGAATATGTCTGTGAAGTCCATTTGGTCCAGTGTGTCATTTAAAGTCTTTATTTCCTTGTTGATCTTTTGCTTAGACGATCTGTCCATTTCAGTGAGGGGGGTGTTAAAGTCCCCCACTATTATTGTATTGTTGTCAATGTGTTTCTTTGGTTTTGTTATTAATTGCCTTATATAATTGGCTGCTCCCATGTTAGGGGCATAGATATTTACAATTGTTAGATCTTCTTGTTGGATAGACCCTTTAAGTAGGATATAGTGTCCTTCCTCATCTCTTATTACAGTCTTTGGTTTAAAATCTAATTTGTCTGATATAAGGATTGCCACCCCAGCTTTCTTTTGGTGTCCATTAGCATGGTAAATGGTTTTCCACCCCCTCACTTTCAATCTGGGGGTGTCTTTGGGTCTAAAATGAGTCTCTTGCAGACAGCATATCGATGGGTCTTGTTTTTTAATCCAATCTGATAGCCTGTGTCTTTTGATTGGGGCATTTAGCCCATTTACATTCAGGGTAACTATTGAAATATAGGAATTTAGTGCCATTGTATTGCCTGTAAAGTGACTGTTACTGTATATTGTTTGTGTTCCTTTCTGGTCTATGTTGCTTTTAGGCTCTCTCTTTGCTTAGAGGACCCCTTTCAAGATTTCTTGTAGGGCTGGTTTCGTGTTTGCAAATTCCTTTAGTTTTTGTTTGTCCTGGAAGCTTTTGATCTCTCCTTCAATTTTCAATGACAGCCTAGCTGGATATAGTATTCTTGGCTGCATATTTTTCTCATTTAGTGCTCTGAATATGTCCTGCCAGTCCTTTCTGGCCTGCCAGGTCTCTGTGGATAAGTCTGTTGCCAATCTAATGTTTCTACCATTGTAGGTTACAGATCTCTTCTCCCGAGCTGCTTTCAGGATTTTCTCTTTGTCTCTGAGACTCGTATGTTTTACTATTAGATGTCGGGGTGTTGACCTATTTTTATTGATTTTGAGAGGGGCTCTCTGTGCTTCCTGGATTTTGATGCCTGTTTCCTTCCCCAAATTCGGGAAGTTCTCTGCTATAATTTGCTCCATTATACCTTCTGCCCCCCTCTCTCTTTCTTCTTCTTCTGGGATCCCAATTATTCTAATGTTGTTTCGTCTTATGGTATCGTTTATCTCTCGAATTCTGCCCTCGTGATCCAGTAGTTGTTTATCTCTCTTTTTCTCAGCTTCTTTATTTTCCATCATTTGGTCTTCTATCTCACTGATTCTTTATCTTCTTATGTGTAGGATTTTCTCCTACCCTTCCCAAACTCATCCCAATTCTAATAACTTTCCTGAAATGAGTTCCTTCATCACAATGTCACCGTCTATAACATACCCTGTCACTGCCTCCCATCTGCCTTCTGCTCTGACCCTCCTTGCCTCTCACGTGAGGTAACTCTGAGGCATATCCACACACCATTTCCTAGAATTTCCCAATGAGACTGAGCTCCAGTTGTCTTCAATGGTAACTTATTTTATAACCCATGCCTTATCAGTTTCCTTCCCCCAACCCCCATGCTTCAGTTTTTCCTGGTGTTGCTTTCCCAATAAACATCTTGCATCTCAGTATGTGCTTCTGGGGGAAGGTCAACTAAAATACCATCTTGTTTCAGAGTGATATTGGTCATTACTAAAAATCATATCCCAAGAAAATGAGTGCCACAGCAAAAGAACTTTATAAAAATAAAACAAAATGGGGCACCTGGGTGGCTCCATAGGTTAAGCATCTGACTCCTGATTTTGGCTCATGTTGTGATCTCGGGGTCATGAGATCAAGCCCCATGTGGGGCTCTACACTCAGCAGGGAGTCTGCTTGAGATTCTCTCTCCCTCTTCCTCACCCCCTCCCCCATCACTCCCTCTCTCTTTCTCTCTCTCAAATAAATAAATAAATCTTTTTAAAAAAATAAAAGTAAAACAAAGAAACTGCCTTCCTAGGAAAACTGAACAGAAGTCTATAAAACAGACTGGGACTCACCCTGGCCTTCAGGCAGCTCCCTACAAGTCACTGCTTTTTGCTGAGTCACTTACCATTGCCTCTTGATGTTATTTCATTTCAGACATTATGCAATGAACCAATTTGAGAACACTGAGTTGAGACCATGTGTTGGCTGATGTGAAACACTCCAACTGTGCTAAGATGGTCTCAGAAAGTTAACAAGCATTTCAGAAAATCTGGTGGCTGTGAATATGAATGAATCCTTAAAACTTTCCCAATTCTCTGCTGAGTGATTCATAAAAGGCCTTCCACAAGCTTTGATTCACTGTCCTCCAAGAATGAATTTTCATGATGGATAGAAGCCCTTTTGATCTACAACACCATTTTTTTCTGCTATCAGTGAGGAAAGTGGGCATCCCATCTCTGGACATAGCTGGTTATGCAAGAACTTAAATTGCAATGCCCTTGTTAACATTCACTGCTGTTTTGTGACTAGCACATTCAAGATCTTTTGCCTACATGAAACTGGATGCATCCATCAAAAATTCACCTTGGGTTGCTAAGTTTGAAAAGGCCACACAATGCCTCAACTACTTTGATTTTTGAACTACATAAAATAAATGTGAGATAGTTGAACTAGAGTAACAGAATCCCCAAAGAGGGGATGAGGCAAATCTTCCCTTTTCTCTTGGCCAGTATTACTCAGTTTGGATTTTCTCCTATAATTTCCAAAATATAACCCATTTCATCTAGCTGTAAAGAGTAACACCTCATTCAAAACAATTCCATTTCTTGTCATTTCTTTTCCCACTTTATTGACCACTGAGCAACTCATTAACTACTGACCTGAATCTTAAAATGAAGGATTGCCATGTCAATAGTGAGTCACTCTCTTGGTAAGGAATTGAGGAAAACAAGTGATTCAACATGCCATCTGTAATAAGGCTGGAAGGATTCGCTAAATGGCACCTACTACAAACTCAACTTCTGAAGTTGGAGACAAAGGAACTGCACTGGAGTCTAACCCAGATATGCTTTTACTCCTGGAAAGTTGCTTTGACACCAACTTGATTCAGTCATTGTGCTTTCTATTTTGCATACTGTTTTAGATGGAAATTCACAGGTGATGGTGTTAAGAAGCTACTCAAGAACAATTTAAGAGTAGATAACTCAAAATGGAGTGGTAAAAAGAACTGTTACATTACTGCTTCACGTCTTAGTAAACCATTTCCCACAATTGTTCCAAACTCAAATTGGTCACTTATGAGAAATAAGCAGTACTTTTGAACAAGTTTTGTTCTCCTTTCTGAAACTAACATTTGAGGTTGTGATGAGCTAAATAGAGTCTCTGACTCAAGGCGAAATTGCCTTCTGTTAGCCTTGACATTAGAGCAGTTAGAGGAAGGAGGCTTCATGTTCTGAAGTTGTCAAAGGAAGAAAACAAACCACTTAAACCTATGACTAGTTACCAGCTAGAACCTGTTATAATAATCACACAATCTTTTGTGAAAATCAATTAAGTGCAAGGCATTTTAATTCACTCTCTCTAATTCTCATGGCAACCAAGCAAGTAGGGGTTATTATCATTCAGTCTTAGATAAAAATCAAGATTCTAAGGGGTTACATGTGCCCCAAATCCAATAGCGAATAAATACTGGAGTTATTTTTTTTTATTTTTTAGATTCTATTTATTTATTTGCCAGAGAGAGAGAGAGAGAGAGCACACAAGCAGGGATAAACAGCAGGCAGAGGGAGAAGCAGGCTTCCTGCTGAGCAAGGAGCCTGGTGAGGGACTGGATCCCAGACCCTGGGATCATGACCTGAGCCAAAGGCAGACGCTTAACTGACTGAGCCACCCAGGTGTCCCTAAATACAGGAGTTTATATATGAAATCAAGTCTTATTGATTCTGAAACCCATGCCCAATCCACTACTAACTTATCAGTTCCTGGCTTTCTTTTGCAGCACACTTTAATGAAATGAAATTTACCTGGTGCCCTGAGATGTTAAGGACATAAAAGAGGAGTGGTTCTTGTTGAATTGGGAAGGGAAAGCCTGGAACCTTACTGCAGAGATTCTTTCCCCACTATTTCCCAGCCTTCTCTGCAACAGACCCAGGGGCATTTATGGAAAGTCAGGGCTCTGTGGAAGCCCTGTCTTACGCCTTTTGTTGCAGCAACAGCCCCCACCATAAACGTGAGCATCCTCATGCATATCAAGAATCATATATAGATGATCCCAACACAACCCCACTGCACCTTCAAAATAAATGGAACTTTCTTTTTCTCCCCCTGCCATGAGCTTTAAAGTCATAGGTCTCTGTGTACTAATGGGGTCATTTTTAATTTTAATTTCTGCATCTAAATTCCAAACTCAGAATATTAAAGAAGACTATTGATAAAAGGCCATGTAAACACGGTAGTCAACAAAAAGAAAAGAGAAAGATCTCATTTAACAAACGTGGTACAACACCTGAAAAGGTGACACGATTTACATTTTTGAATATTTTTTACTCATACATGGTATATATACTACATGTATTTCAAAGTATAGTACATTTGCACATAAATATAAAAAGTAAAATTAGACTGTGTTTCTTTATGCATTAAAAATGAAATTAGAAAAACCATCTATCCACTAAGGAACTCTCCCCTGGCAATGTGGCTCAGGGCAGAATGATATTATTTTAAATTCTTCTCTCATTAGAAGGAAAAGGAGTTTGCTTTTTCAGAGTTTGTGCGTATTTATACCAGAGCTCAACTGGCATTTTCACCGTGGTGTTTATGAATCGTAATACAGTTCCACTGCAGTTTCTGACACACTCATTAATTTGTTCCCAGCGGCGGTTCATTACCAACATCACAAGCAAAACACGCGCTCTCCCTGGGCACTGAGGGTCCACCGGAAATTAAACAGACAGGGCTGCAGAGCTCCTCAGAGCTGAGCCAACCGGCTTCATCTCCCCCAGCAGGCTGGAGGCAGTGCAAGGTAAAAGGCACCCTTGCCTTCCGTGTGCCTTCTGAGTCTTGAGCTGACAGGGAGCAGTGATCCTTGAAAAGAATGGGATCTTGCTGTCTCCATTCTCGATGATGTGCCTCCTCTGATCAGCCTGCTTCAGCTTTAGATTCTGAGTGCAGAGAAGACTTAGGAACTTTCCTTTCCTCTGACTGTGGTTCTGCTCCCTGTGCTGACCCTTCCTGATCTGGGGGGGTTTGAGCTCAGAGTTTGGACCTGCCAAAATCTCCTCTGAGAGGTATGAAGTAAGCCAACAGATTCCATGAGAACAGAGTCTCGTTGAATTTTGCTTCCCAGAAAGCCCTATTTTTGCAGGAACAAAGTGTTTGAATAAGCCAGGTTGAAGGAAAAAAAAGAGGAGTTGTCTTAGTTCTCTGTCAGCAGTGTCCCAGGTCCCCCGTCCATGACGTGCAGTGCTGTGCTGAGCCTCACAAGACCTGGGTGTCACCATGAGCAGAGCGGTGTGGCTGCTGGGCATCTCAGTAAGTACTTTTAAGCTTCGCTTGCCTTATTTACACTGTCTAGTTCCTTATATCTGCTCCACATACTGGCAAAGTTACTGAGGAGTGTGGATGAGGCAGGACGCGGGAATGCCTTGGGAAGTCTGCGTAGGACGCTGCATGGTATGGATGGAGACCAGAAGGTCTGGGTTCAAATCAGAACCCTGCTACCCTGGAGAAAGCATGTTAGTTCTTGACCTGGAGCTATGTCATCTATAAAATCAAGATAGCAAGAAGATTCAGGATAAGAAGACCACACAGGGACTCTTCTGAGTGGTAAATGAATTATTTGAATGAGATCCACTTTTGTTCAATTCTGAAGTGAGGTACAAATATGAGTTTTGTGACTCAGAGCAGAATGGGAGGGGAAAGGCCTCCCACAGACACTACTCCGCAGGCTCTCTCCAACCCCCTCCCACCCCAGGCCTGACAGGAACATTTTAACCCATTCTCAGTAAGGGGGCCTCAGAGTGTAGATCAGGGGACTGGAAAGGTCTGTTAAAGGGGATCTTGATCCCAATCTCTTGCTTCACCCTTGATCCCAATCTCTTGCCTCACATCGGATCCATCAGCAAATTTGGTCAGCCCCATCTTCGGAATGTCCCCAGTCAGACCACACTCCGTGACACCACAGTTTCTAAGTGGTCTAAGCCATCATCATCTCCCCCTGAAACTGAGAAAGACTTTTAACAAGCTTCCTGATTCCACCCATACTTCCTCCTGTCCATTCTTTTCACAGCAGCCAGAACGACCCTTGTTAAAACATTAAGTGAGATCTCATCAGCCTCCTGCTCAAAACCTGGCGTGGCTTCAAGCAGAGTAAAATTCACAATCCTTCTCAGAGCCAGAGGGATGCCGGTGGT
This sequence comes from Phoca vitulina, assembly GCF_004348235.1. Classification (NCBI taxonomy): domain Eukaryota; kingdom Metazoa; phylum Chordata; class Mammalia; order Carnivora; family Phocidae; genus Phoca; species Phoca vitulina. The sequence continues at coordinate 24,751,151 of NW_022589725.1, forward strand.
CCCGGCCTGTGCTGCTTCCATGAGTGCAGCTCCTTGCACTCCCTTTCTCCTCTCCCTCTGCTCCAGGTGTACCTGCCGCCTCTCCCTCCCTGGGAAAACATGCACGCACACATGCACACATGCATGTACACACACACACATGCTCCTGCCTTGAAACAGTTCGCTTGCTGTTCCTTCTACCTGAAACCTCCTTTCTGGGGTGGCACCAAGAGGTCACATTCTTCCTTAGGTAGGATCCTGCTCAAATGTCACCCTTGCAGAGAGGCCTTCCCTAACCCCCTATTTTACTACCCTATTTAAAAGAGCCTACATACATGCACACATATGTATATGTACTTTGCCATCTTCTTCCCTGCTTTACTTTCCTTTATATACTTATCAACTTCTATACATCCATTTGTTTATTTTTCTATTGTCTGTTCTCTATTCAGGCCCCTGATTAGATAGAAACTTCGTAAGAGCATAAAATTGGTCTGTTTAATTCACTACTCTATCCGCAGTGTCCAGAACAGTGCAAGATACATATCAGTTGTTTAATAAATACTCATAGAAGTGACAGTGTGAATGAATTAGTTCAGACATTGGAAGTCATCAAAGCACACCAAGATGGCGCTATTAAAACAATAATTGACTTCGATGGTGCAGAAGGTGGTCATGACCTCAGCTAGCAGGTCCCAGGGGACAGACAGCCACATTAACTTTGGTGTCATAAGAACAAGCCTAGGTGGTATGGCTAAATCTTTCCTGATCTTGTAAAGAGGCACCTCCCTCAGCAGGAGGCCCCACCCCTTAAAATTTATTACCAAGCAACTAGGCTAAGTGAATGATGCTACCTGTGTTCTTCTCCACACTAGTGCTGATGTGCTTTCTATATTCCATCCCTCTTGCTTCCTCAGCTATGTCTCAGACAGCAATTTCATGCCACACAGAATATGAATCTCACAGGTGAATTTCTACCCAGGGTACAGTTCTCCTACTCTTGATGTGGAGAAAAATGTGAACAAAACTACAGTAAAAAGTTCCTTCTGAGGCTCAGAACAGCCAGCAAAAAAGCAAGAAAGGGTTGGGAAAACTTATTTAAGAGATGGAAAAGTAAGTAAACATCCCTACCTCATTTTCTTTACAAGTTGCATAATATTCAGTAGAATGTAGACACCACAATTTATTCAGCCCTTACTTTGTTGATGCATTTTGCAGCTTACTTCCCATTTTCCTCCTCTGCAAAACTGCAGTGCTCTAATACTTATATCAGTACCTTTGGGTGCCTTTATTTCTGTAAGTAAAATTCCCTAAAGTGGGATTACTTGGACAAAGGGTAGCAACATTTTTTTAATTTTAAGCAATATTTCTAGATATTATGGTAGCAACTGACTGTTCCTCCAGAAATGTGTGACAGTATCCCCTCATCTTCCTCTCCATCACCCCAAAGTCTCACCACATTGGATTGCAAATCTGATAACCAAAAAAAATTGTAATTCATTTTTAAATTTGCATTTTCCTGCATGTGGTTGAGCATCTTTTTCTAAATTTATTGGCTTTTCCAGTTCTTCTTTTCTGAATTGTCTATTCATACTTAGTGGAGTTATTTGTCTTTATTTATTTTATTTTTGTCTTTTAACTTTATCAATTGAAAGAGCTCTTCAAACAGTAGGACCAGTACTCTTTACTTGTCAATTCTATTTTAATTATGTTAACCAATATATAGTTTACATTTTCATTTTACTGATGGTATATTTGCCATACTAGTTCTTAAAATATTTATATAGTGGAGTATCTCTATTTTATGATGTTTTCTGAGGTTTCTGTCTTGTTTAAGAAAGTTCCATCATCCCAGAGTTATAAAAATATTCCCCTGTAATTTGTTCCAAGATTATTGTTTTCATTTAGCTCTTTAATTCATCCTGAATTTATATCTGTGTGTGGAGTAAGGAAGGAATCTCATGTTTTCTTCCATATATGCAGCAATTATTACCTGATATAATCCATAAACTATCCTGAGTTAAATGCAGTCTTAAATTACAAAATATCACCAACGTTTTTCACAGAACTAGAACAAAGAACCCTAAAATTTTCATGGAACAACAAAAAAAAACCCTAAATAGTCAAAGCAATCTTGAAAAAGAAAAACAAACCTGGAGGCATCGCAATCCCAGGTTTCAAGATATAGTACAAAGCTGTAGTAATCAAACCAGTATAGTACTGGCACAAAGATACACATTGATCAGTGGAACAGAGTAGAGTCCAGAAATAAACCCATGCTTTTATGGTCAATTAAGTTACAACAAAGGAAGCAAGAATATGCAATGGGGAAAAGATAGTCTTTTCAACAAATGGTGTTGGAAAAACTGGACAGATACATGCAAAAGAATGAAACTGGATCACTTTCTTACATCATATGCAAAAAAAAAAAAACTACAACTTTAGTCAAATCTGACTAATGATCTAAATATGAGACCTGAAACCATAAAACTCCTAGAAGAGAACATAGGCAGTAATTTCTTTGGCACTGGCCATAGAAACATTTTTTAGATATGTTTCATCTGGCAAGGGAAACGAAAGCAAAATTAACTATTGAGACTACACCAAAATAAAAAGTTTTTGCATAATGAAGGAAACCACCAAAGAAACAGGCAACCTAGTGAATGAGAAGAAATATTTGTGAATGATATATCTGATAAGGGGTTAATTTCCAAAATATATAAAGAGCTTGTACAGCTCAACACCAAAAAAAATGAAGCAATCCATTTAAAAAATGGGCAGAGGACCTGAATAGACATTTTTCTGAAGAAGACATACAGATAGCCAACAGACACACGAGAAGATGCTCAACATCATTATCATCAGGGAAATGCAAATCAAACCCACAGTAAGATATCACTTTACACCTGTCAGAATGGCCAAAATAAAAAACAAGGAATAATAAGTGTTGACAAGGATATGGAGGAAAAGGAACCCTCAAGCACTGTTAGTGGGAATGCAAATTGGTGTAGCCATGGTGAAAGACAGTACGGAGGTTCCTCAAAAAATTAAAATAGGATTACTATGCAATCCAGTAATTCCACTCCTGGGTACTTACCCAAAGAAAACAAAAACACTAATTCAAATAGATATATGCACCCCAGTGTTTACTGCAGCATTACTTATAATAGCCAAGATATAGAAGTAACCCAAGGGTCAATTAATAGATGATTGGATAAAGAAAATATCACACACACACACACACACACACACACACAGGAATACTACTCAGCTGTAAAAAAAAAAATGAAATCTTGCCATTTGCAAAAACATAGATGGACTTAAAGAGTATAATGCTTAGTGAGATATGTCAGAGAAAGACAAATACCATATGATTTCACTTATATGCAGAATTAAGAAAACAAAACAAATGAAAGAAAAAAAAAGACAAAAAAAAACAGATTCTTAAATATGGAGAACAAATTGGTGGTTGCCAGAGGGAGGTGGGTGGGAGCGATGGGTGAAATAGATAAAGGGGATTAAGAGTACACTTATCTTGAGGAGTACTGAGAAATGTATAGAATTGTTGAATCATATTATGCACAGTATATTATACACCTGAAACTAACATGATAATGTATATTAATTGTTTTTGGATACAAGAAGAAGAAAAAAATGCAATCTTGGTCACATGATAAATTCCCATGTAAACCTGGATGTAATTTCTGTTTTTCCAGGTGTTCTAATGGAAGCAGCTTCCCTGAGATCATAAGATCACCTAAAATAAAATATAATTTGTTGGCAGACCCTGACCAGATAGTGGTCCATATACTTTGTCAAACTTCCAAACAGAAAGTTCTTTTACTTAGTTTTATGTTCATTTGAGCTCCTTAATCAGACACCCATTGGATCCTTCCTATGCACCAGATATGCTTCTAAATACTTCTTACAGATTTTTTTTTTTACTCCTTATATTAACCTTGTAAGGAAAGTATTGCATTTATCCCTGTTCTGCTTATTAAGAAACAGAAAATTAGAGATTTTAGTTACCCCCGATGACAAAGGTGGTAAATGTTGGGGCTGAGATTTGTAGCTTCCAGTGGGATCCCTGAGTCTTTACCCTTGACAGCTCAAGCTACTAACAATGCTTTTTTGTTTTTGTGTCTTAAATACTCCACTAACCACAACACAAAAGGTACATAGTGAATATTTGTCGTACTAGATTCAACTGAATTATTCTCCTATAACAGATTAGAATAAATTTGTCTTCATTTACTATCTCTGATGGAGACCCAAATAGTCTCTGTCTTCCTTTATGTGCCTGCAAAAATTCCATCCTAAAATAAACTAAAATGAGTGGAATTTAGATACCAGAATAAGTGTTCAAACCCTCCTGATTGGACTAGATCTTTGGTTTAAAAAAATAATAATAAAACAATTTTTTCATACTGTAGTCATAACATTCAGAAATAATGACTTGAAATGAGTTTGCTTCTTGAAAATTCTGAGTAATTTCAAAACAGGGTAATTTCAGTAACTGCAAAGGACAGCTCTAATGAGTTCTGCTTAGAGAATCTTCTTCTCACCAGGAAATGATTGAAGACAAAGAGATAACCTCTCATTAATTCCTTACTAACTATTTTAATCAGGATTACATCACTGTCTCACTCTGCACACAGACAACTGCCAGCAGGCTTTGGTGCTCAAATTCATTAAGCTGACAAGATGGAAAGGTCTGGACAGCCAGAGGGTCGTTTCTGTGCCCCCCACCCCACCACGGGTGCTGTATTTGGTGAAAATGTGACACCCTCATTTCTCAGAGTGGTGATTTCCACTTCTAGTTTATCACCACGCATCCCTCAAAAGCTTGGCAGAAATGGCTTCTTTCAGTGAGTTCTCAAATGCCTGCACTGTGGCTGGGAGCACCAAGCCCTGCAGGCAGGGCTGTCAGACAGGAAAAATAGCTCCTACACTGGGATGGAACAACCATTCAGCATGGCCATGGAGGGCTCCCATTTCCAAGGGCGTGGAGGATCCTTCCTGTCCGGGTTCGTCATTCTGCAGGTGGGACTGGTCCACTCCCACTGCCCAGAGCTTCAGGAAATCATGGCCAGAGCATAGGGAAACTTTGTCTCTATATGTCTGGGGCGGGGGGGCGGGGGGGGGAGGTGGGTAGGGGGAGGTAGAGTGACCCCATTCTGCCCCAGAGAAAATCACCAAGGGAGAACAGAGCCCCAGGCGGCTTGAGATTCCTTTGTAGCCAACACTGCAGCTATCATCCTATTCAAGCAATAACCCTGCAGAAGCCCCCTATCCCACCAAGCCAGGTACACAAGGTGGGGCATTTCTGCTTCAGAATGCCACACACAGCTCAGGGCTGAGTGACTCATGGCCATAGGGATTGGTCCAGGGATTGGTGCACTTGGCCTAATCAGAGCCAATGAAATACATGCAAGCGGCCTTCTGGGAGGTCACGTGATATAATAAAGGGTCCCAGTCACTGGGGAGCAGGTACCTGGCTTTGAGTCCCCACTCAGCCAGTCACTATTGGAATGTTATTTAATGTGTCTCAAACTCAGTTTATTTCTGAAACAGGAATAAGCTAAGTACTGAGAAGATATAAACATAAAAGGGGTTATTATACGTAACGTACTTACATAGTAAATCCCAAATTAAAAGTATTCAAGAATTAGTTATTATTATAATTGTTTCTTCCCCTGAGACTTCGAGGAGAGAAATTCTCACCCTTTTCTATGAGATTTGAAGCTCAGAAAATGTATGGGCTGGAAAAGCCATAGTCAACTTCAGTCTGTGAGGGAAGCATTTGAAAATAACGCTTTCAAATGGAGCTTTGTTATTTAAGAGGAGGTAAGAGACATGTGGAGAGTGAAACTGGTCCTGGTGGTATCATATGAGGCACAGATCAAGCTGCGCCAGAAGCAAGCCCTGTTCCATAATGTTCTCTTTTTGGTATCCCAGTTTTATTTGGGTTTTCTGGAATTTTCACCCCAAGAAGTTTTAGCTGCTTCTCTCTTGGTGCGGGGCTCTGAATGATTCTGGACTGACTATGGGTCTACCTGATGCAATGAACAAAGCCTGGAGAGAAAGGCTGGGATTGTTCTTCCACACTCCTATCCCTGGAAGTAAAGGGCCTGAAAACTGATGCAGAGGAGATGTGAGCTTTTGAATGTAACACAGAGTTGCCTGGGCCCCCATTCTTTCAAGTCTGAAAGAATAATATTTCACAGCTTCTAAAACATCTGCATGAATTAGCAGGTGGGCAGAGTACATACGGATGAGCTAAAAGGAAGTAACCTGCAAGGAATTGCAAAACCTTGGGACCGAGTGCTCACCTACTGGCACATTCAGGTGGCCCTCCCAGGATGGGGAGGAGAAAAGACAAATCCATGGATTCAAGGATCATGGCACCAGTAAGACAGGCGTGGGTCCATATGTGTTAATGTGCTCAGAAAACTAGAGCTTTGCTAAAATCCCAGCATCAGGCTGTAGAAATCAAGCTCATCCTTCTCTTCCTTTCTGAACTAAAAATGGTTCCATTCACAGCCTCTAAATTCATTATTTTAAAAAATATTTACTTATTTATTTATGCATATATTTATTTAGAGTGAATGGAGGGAAGGAGGCAGAGGGAGAGGGAGAGAGAGAATCCCAAGCCGACTTTGAGCTGAGCACAGAGCCTGACGTGGGCTTGATCTCCTGACCCCGAGATTATGACCTGAGCAGAAATCAAGAGTTGGAGACTTAACCAACTAAGCCACCCAGGTACCCCTCTAAATTTATTTTAAATGCCTCATCCCTTTGCTTAGGTGTTTGCTTTGACCAAAAATGTGCACGTCTATGTGCACACATTCATACACACACATAAACACAAACATACACATCCCACTCCTATATGGCTTCTAAATTTTCCAAAACTTTAAGATATATTTTTCCTTCTTTAGATCTTCTTGAATGATTTCAGCCTACAGAGTTCTGCCCTTTCCATGAAATCCCATCCATTAAATCAGAATTTCTTCAGCAACACATGTGTTAGATACGGTTCCTACAGGCAAAGGGAGAGTAGCGGTGAAAATGCAAGGTCCTGCCCAATTGTGTGCTGGTAATGTTTAAGGACTTCCTCCAACCCACCAAGAAGACAGCCCTGATTTGAGGCATTTGCCAATTTCCATGGTGTAAATACATCCACAATGGCCAATTTTAAGCTACAAACATACATTGGTAAAAAATGGGTAGTAGTACACCATTATATAGTTTCCACCCTATAAATACAATAGATTTAAATAACTTTCAGAGCATGGATAAGAATAAAATGAAAAAAAAAGCAATTAAAAAAGTAATTATGCTTATTTATTATTTTTTTCAATATAATTCACTTAATTATAAACTTACATAATTTAATAATGATTATATTTTAAAACCAACTCTCAAAATTCCTAGAAATTTAAGAGTTGGCTCTTGTGACCTGATGCAAGCTGGATACAGCACACTACTGTCCTTTCTTTAATGGCACTTACTTTCTAGAAGGAGATACTGAAAATAAACAAAACATTAAACAATAAATGAAACAAAAAATAATGTAAAATAAATATATAATAAAAAGTCTGATGGTAATAAATATGAGGGAAAAAAAGCAGGCTATTGAGCATCAGGAAGATGGGGGTTTATTTCTGGTAGAGTGAACAAGAAGATGTCAGAAGAGTAGCAATCCTTCACTTAAATGAAGTAAAGGAGTAACAAATGAGAAAATCCAGAAAAGTGCATTCTAGAGAGAATAGAGAGAGAATGGCATATGCAAAAGCCTTGAGAGGGGGGTGAGGTTTATGTTTTCAGGACATAGCAAGAAGGTGGGCGTGGCTACAGTGGCGTATACAAGTGAAGGATCCTAGGACAGGTGGTTGATCAAGGTCCAGATCATGTAGAACCTTGTAAGCCATAGTGAGGATTTGCTCTTTCAATCTGAATAGTAGGCTAAAAGCCGTTGGAAGCATTGTCCTTGAGAAATACACTGTAGGCCACATATGCAATTTTAAATTTTCTAGTAGCCACATTTAAAAAGCAAAAAGAAACTAGTAAAATTAATTTTAATTATATTTAACCTAATATTTCCAACACATTATTATTTCAACATTATTGTGCTTGGTCTTGACAATTTTTAACTGGTATTTGAAAGAGAAGTAGGTCTTTCACTATTTTACAAATGATACCCTTTTTCTTTCATGTTTTATGCAGGGGATTTCAGTTCTATCAGTTAATCCTTGTTGGGAAACCTCTATTGATTTAATTCAATATATTCCTACAGCTGGATTCTGTGAGAAACTTTAGAGACATGATCTTCTGCCCATATTATACCAAAATATCACAATTTGTGGCAATTAAACTCTGTTGAAAGGAACACAAACTCATTAGGCACTTTTAGCCCCCACGGTGAGGTGAACAATAATGGGCAGTTAGATGTCTCTCTCTGATCTTCACATAATATCTGTCTCTCTCGGGGTCTCACTGGAATGTGGCTCATACATGGGAGCCTGAATCCTGCTTTTATGTTGTAGAGCAGTAAATGCTTAACTTAAACAGCTTCTTCATTCTCTCCTTTATAAAAATACAGTGTCTTGGCACCCATATTTCTATTGAATTGCTGTCAGGTAAGGCTTTGCCCAAGGTCAATGTAACAAGCCTCTCTGGCAGCTACCACAGCTGACTTTAATACATTCGGAGGATTTATGTCAGATTCTAACCACTAAAGATTGAGCTGATATTCGTAGGTATTTGGCAGAGGCATTAGCATTTCTGTCTGTGCAGAATTCAACACCTTATTAACTATTTGGAGGAATCATTTACTCAGTGGGGAAAAGTACCAAGTTGAGTTAGGGATTCCTCACTGCCGACCACAGGCAATGTCCTAGAAATCTCTACTGCTTTCTGCATGGCACATCACTTTGATTCCTAGTGAATATGACTACACAAACATGAAGATTTCAAAAAACAACATTAGGAGAACAGAGAGAATCATGCTTCCCTGTGAGGTCCCGCTGTGAAAGCCCCCATAAATAATTTTCTTGGAACGCAGTGAATGATGTTCTGTTCTTCCAAAGAATATAAAGTCTGGCCCATCCTCCAGGATATATTCCAACAGTAGCTGCGGCAGAGACCTGCTTTGGGAAAGTTGGGCTCTCTTTAAATGCAAACAGCTAAAGAACAAAAGCCATAACATGAAACATAGTAAGTCAGAAGAGGGCATGGAGCAAAGTGGAAAGGGAATCAGAACGGTCAATTTAAAAAAAAAAAAAAAAAAAAAACCAATGGAACTATTCGAACAGAAATACAGAGCTCTTTTAAGCAACAGAGATGAAAATTGATCATGCTTGGTTTGCTGGCTCTAAATGTACTTTATGATTATCAAATGACGAGGCTAATGTTAATCCTAGCCACGAAGTCCTACAAGGGAAACAGAGGCAGCTACTGCAGTAGGAATTTTATGGTCAATAAATATGACTCTTTTTAGAAAAAAAGCAGTTCACCTTTTCCTCAATCATGTTGAGTAATTACCCATTATTACACCAAGAAAAAACTAACGGACTCTGATTTGGGCACCTTTTGGAAGGTAAGTAAATTCCTGTAGGTCATGAGGCAGACCCCACATGGCATTGTGCTTTTTTCAATGGCCTTTTTGTCCCATGAGACCCCAAGCTCCTGGATGTCAAAGGTGAGAACTGTTTACTGTATTTTTATATATTTCAAACCTCCCAGCACATTTTTATGCACAAAGCCAATCCTCCAAAGTAAGCCTAACACAGAATTATGATTATTATTTTTATCACTATTGTAGAAATTTCCCGTAAGAATTGTAAGAAATGGAGATCTGAGTTTTAATAGTTGAGCATTTATTGAGGCCTCTCTTTTCCAACCACACTTACAGTCTTTACTCAAGATTGCTATTTAAGACACTGATCTTGACCAGGCACATTCTCTGTCCAAGTTGTTAGAGGGATTCTAAAGGGTATAACGAGTTCTGCCAGTTTGCATGTGGGAATTGCTCTCTGCCACATAATGCAGCTGCTCTGAGGACGCATTAAGGAACGCACTCTTCTGTCTCCTTTACAGAAAGAGAAGAGACAACTATGAAAAGCAGATATTTGTTACATACTTTTCACCAAATGTAAGAACTCTACTTCAGTTCAACCTAACACAACACAGGAAGTGTGTTTTCTTCTAATATTCCAGATTCTCTTAGGAAGTCTGCTTCCCACCTTGGCAAGGGCATATTGAATCCCTATCATGTGTAAGGCTGGGTATTCGACAAGGCAGTGCATTCAGAGATGTGCATGGCAGAGCTCCGGCCTCATGGAGTTAGCTATTCAGTAGGAGGAATAAGACAATGAACACGTTATTCCTGTGCAAGGCCATTTGACAAAGCGTTTTTCTGAGCAAAAGAAGACTGACTCAAAAGTATATGTATTATATAATTCCATTAATGTAATGTTCTAGAACAGGCAAAATTCATCTATAGTTAAAAAAATGAGAGCAGTGGTGTTGTCTGGGATGTGGACATGACTGGTTAAGGGTATAAAGGCCCCTTTCTTTTTCTTTTTTCTTTCTTTTTTTTTTTTTAAGTAGGATCCACACCCAGTGTGGGGCTTGAATTCATGACCCTGAGATCAAGTTGCATGCTCTACCAGGTGCCTGTATAAAGGCTACTTTCTGTCTTCTATCTTGGTAAGGTTTGGGTTACACAGGTGTATGCACTTGACAAAGTGATACACATGATATAACTTTAGATGTGAGCATTTCATTGCATGCAAATTTTATCTCAAAAGGAAACTATAGATAAATATTGAACTCATGGGGCACCTGGGTGGCTCAGTCATTAAGTGTCTGCCTTCGGCTCAGGTCATGATCCCAGGGTCCTGGGATCGAGCCCCGCATCGGGCTCCCTGCTCGGCGGGGAGCCTGCATCTCCCTCTCCCTCTGCCTCTCCCCTTGCTCATGCTCTCTCTCTCTGTATCTGTGTCTCAAATGAATAAAATCTTTAAAAAAAAAATATTGAACTCATGGCTAATGATATGCCACTGCATTATTTAGGGAGAAATGTACTAAAGTCTGCAATTCACTTTGAAATGCATAAAAAATAAGATAGATGGGTGGATGGATGGATGGTTAGATAAATGATAAAGCAAATACAGTAAAGTGTTAATGATAAAAACAAGGTGGGACATATAGGGGTTCTCTGTACAATTCTTCCAACTTTTCTGTATGTTAAAAACTTTTAATAATAAATTTTGGTGGGAAAAAAATAGTTTCCTATATGAAGAGGAAATTTGAAATGTTCCTTGAAAAGCACAGGAAGGATTTCGAATGGTAGTAAGGGCATTCACCACTTGGGAAATGGCAAGAGCAGAATCTCAGGAAGTAAGAGAAGAGAGGGAGAGAGTCAGGCTGGGAGGTAGTGTAGCAGAGGTCACTCCATAAAACGGAGGCCTTTGAGGCCACACTATGAAATATCCTATCTCTGAGTACAATGCACAGCTGTTGTTGAGGTTTTCTGAGCAGAGGATCAATGGGATCAGAATTTTCACTTAAGAAGGGGACTTGGGTAGTGGGAGAGCAATGGGGCAGGGAGAGCTATTTGTTGACAAGTAAGGGAAGTCTGAACCAGGAAGGCAGCAGAGGAGCTAGAAAGAAGGTGACAGGTGATGCTTGGAAGTGAGGAAAGCACAGTGTGGGGGATGCACTGGTCATAGAGCTGAGCGTGAATGGTGATTAAAACATGAGCGTAAGGTTTCAGCTCTGTGATAAGGGGATTCACGGATGATTTGCTTCATGGAAAAAGAGAGTTTAAAAACAGCTAAGTTACAGAGCAGAAGGCAATGAGCTTGATACATGCAATTTACAAAAGATGCAGCAAGGGGCAGTAATGATATGAAAAGAACTCACTAGTAGTACAAAATCAAATAATAAGAAAACATTTTCACCTATCATGCCGGCAAAAAGTTAACAAGAATGATAACGTCCAGTGCTGAGGAAGATGAGGGACAAAAGGCAGTCAAACACACTGTTTATGGGAGTGTAGGTAGGTAATGACTGTCATGAGGAAATTTTGGAGTCTCTAGCAAAACCTAAAATTTTCCATGTTCTTTGATACAGAATTCAGTTTGGGGGGGAATGCATTCTAACTAATCACTTGCATCATATATACCTAAATATGAATATAGAAGGTTTATTTGCAGCATTGTAATAATGGAAAATTGGAAATAACTTAATTGTCTATCAATAGAAGGGATATATTTTATGGCTTATTATCTGTATCAGTTTTCTATTGCCACCATACAGATTACCACAAACCTAGAGACCTAAAACAACATACACTAATTATCTTATAGTTCTGTAGATCAGAAATCCAATATAGTTTCATAGAGTCAAGATCAGCAGTCAAGACTAAGATAAAATGTCAGCAAGCTCCCTTCCTTTTTGGATGTTCTAGGGAAAAAATGGTTTCCTGCCCTGTTAGATTGTTAGCAGAGTCTAATTCCTTGAGGTTGTGGGTTTGAGATCCTTGTTTTCCTGCTGGTTATAAGCTGAGGAGTGTTCCGAGCTTCTAGAAGTTGCTACATTTCTTGGCTGATAGCCCCCTCCTTCCATCTTCAAAGCCAGTTAAGGGAAGATTGAGTCTTTCTCATGCCATTTCTCTCTGACCCATCTTTCTGCCTTCCTCTTTTACTTTTAAGGACTCGTGTGATTAGATTGGGCCCACCCAAATAATCCAAAATAACTCCCCATTGCAAGGTCCAAGGGCCAAGCCCTAAATCAGATTTGCAAAGTCCTTTTGGCCATGTAAGGTAACATAGTCACAGATTCTGAGGAATGGAATGTGGACATTTTGGGGGGCCATTATTCTGCCTACCATACCATCCTTACTGTAGATGAGAATTTACTTTGGCTTCCTTACAGCTAAGTTTTTGGAAAGCCTGGCTTGTCAATTTATCAGACCCCTCAGAGTTCTGGCAATTTAGTTCCTTTATTTTTGATCTAAAGATGTGAGTGTTAATTATCCTCATGATGTTTTTTCATATTACCTGTTAAAAAATAGCTTTTTTAAAAAAAAATTCAACAGTCAAACCTGATGACATGGAGAAACAAGCACCATTTGCATTCTTCTCTTTATACTCAACCAACACTGTGCCAATGTGCACAGGGCCTCAAGTCACAATCCAAACAAAACACACAGTATGGTGGAGGAAGCATGGTTGTAGCTTGGGACCCTGAATTGATCTTTGCCTCTAATAACCCAAGTGACACTTACCTGACCAATCCCTCCATTTCATTTCTGTGATAGATTGATTCAAAATTGTCTCTAAGTCCCCACCTCTCCCTGTATTTACATCCTGGATAATGTGGCCTTTCTGTCCCTTCCATCAAAAGATGAAGTCTATTCCACTTCCTCTTAAAGCTGGTCTGGCCTTATGACTTGCTTTTGCCAACAAAATACAGTGGAACCAATGGCCTCAAAAGGACTTGTAAACTTCCATTCACTCTGTTGGACCCCTGCCACTACTCTGTGATCAAGCCCAGGTTAGCCTGCTGGGGGATCACCCCAGCTAACAGCTAGTCATGTGAGTAAGGCCATCCTAGATCAGCCCATCCCTGCTGACCTGCCAGCTGACAAAACATGCATGAATGAACCCAGAACCCAGGTCTAAACAAGACCAGAAGAATCTCCCAGGTGCCTTATAGACTAAGGCAGATTAAAAAAATACTTTAAGCTACTGAGTTCTGGAATGATTTGTTAGGCAGCAAAAGCTAACTCATACAACATGGTTGGGCACAAACTTGTAATCTGTAGAGAAACCATTTGATGGTTTTCAGCTGAAATGAAAGACTTCAATGTGTATATATTGATTTGCTGGATAGTGAAGAGATGGTGGGTATTATCTATACCATACGTGTGCAAAAACACCCAGGAACTTGGAAATATACATGCAGCATACAGGTGGGGTGGCAGGAGGGGAATTGAGAGCACACTTAGTAGTAAGATCCAGAACCTGGTCACCTGCCAGATCAGGGTCAGTCATTCTGGCCTCACCTGCCAACCCCCTCCTTGCTGCAGTCCTCCTAGATTTTATTTGAGAAATGCACTTTGATTGCTTATATTGATTTTATACCCAAATGTCTCCATTTCAGATATGAACAAGACTATTTTAAGACTTAACAAATGGCTTGGATTTATATGGTCAAATGGATTAAGCCTGTAGAGAAATCATTTGGCCTTCTTTAAAAACAAAACAAAAATGTCCTACTGTTTGCTTAATGGAACGAAACAGTCTCCACTCAAAGGTCTCTCAGGGCCCAAATAATGCATATAATAGTATGGCAGTTCTATTGATCCGGATGAACACATCTATATGTGCTAAGCAGCCTTCTTTTTTCCTAAAATGAGCCTAAGTTGAGGCATTGAACCTTTTAAATTTTCCAGTTTTGGTCACTCACCAACTTTGAGTTGGAGCAAGTTAGTTAGCCTCTCTGAATATTAGACAGGGATGAATTAACTAGGAATCACATGCCAGTAGCATACGGTTATTGTGATAATTAAAGGAGACTCACATGGAAACAGTTTAAGACATTCCCTTTTCTCAGTTATTATTCATTTTCCTATACATCATTCAAAATCTAGCTTAAATTAAGCCCCTTTGTAAAGTCTTTATTCATATTGTCAGCTCATGTTTTTCCCCCTCTTATTTATTCAAGCAAATTTTCTGAGTCTGAGCTAGGCCCAGGGATATAGATGTTAACAGAACTGTTTCTGACACATGTAGAGATGTACAATAAACAATATAATACATGATTAATTAAGCTCATCATGATGTGGGCTACCCAGCATTGTTTTGGGACATTGTGGGAGTATAGAACAGACATGAGTCAGGAAAGGCTTCTCAAGGAAGTGCCACCAAAGTAGGGATGGAGTGATGTTAGCAGATGTTAGTCACCAGCTGGAGAGAGCCAGGCTTCTGTCTATCTAAACTCTGACAATTTTTTTCCAGACATAGTTGTTGGTGCTTGAACTTTATGTTAACCTGGGAAATTTTCTAATAGGTTCATTTGGCTTGTCATCCCAATTAAATTTTACACTTACCTAGGGAAGGGCCCATGTGTTGTACTTTAAAAAAAAAAAAATGTTCTCCCTAAAGCATAATAGTGCCAGGCAAATGTTGGTGCACAATGCATAGTTGATTGGTTAATAACAAAAGACACTTAAGCTACTTAATACTGACTGTTCTTGATTTATAAGATAGCTCACAGTGGCCTACCACTTTTTATGATAATTTTTGAAGTATAGCGTACATACAGAAAAGAGTACAAATCATCAGTGTACAGCTCAATGAATTTTCATGAAGTGAACATGCCCATACAAACAGCACCCATTTCAAGGACATTGCAGCTTTACAGAAGCCCCTTGTACCCCCTTCTAATTCCCCCCACCTGAAGGGGAACCATTACTCTGACACCTCACAATAGTTCTTGCTTATTTTTTGAAATTTATATATAGTGTGTACTCATTGGTGTCTAGGTTCCTTTATTCAACATTTTGTTTTTGAGATTCATCCATGTTGTTGAATGTGGCTATGGTTCTTTTGTTCTTGCTGGCATATAATAGTCTATTGTGAGAATATCACCTATTAATCCATTTACATTTTTAAAAAATATTTTATTTCTTTATTTGAGAGAGAGAGCGAGAGATCACAAACAGCAGGAGTGGCAGAAGGAGAGGGAAAAGCAGGCTCCCTGCTGAGCAGAGAGCCTGGCGCAGGGCTCGATCCCAGGAGTCTGGGATCATGACCTGAGTGGAAGGCAGAAGCTTAATGGACTGAGCCACCCAGGTGGCCCCCCATTTACTCTTGATGGTCATTGGGCATGCTGCTGTGAACATTCTTGTACACATATTTTTGTAAAGATGTACATTCATTACTATTGGATATGTACCTGGGAGGAAAATTTGCTGGGTCATATTTGTCCTAAATTTAGTAGATACTGCCAAAAAGCCTTCCAAATGAATTGTATGATCTGTTGCTTTCAAATGTACTCATTTTTAAAATACGGCCACTCTGAGAGTCAAAATATTTCTTGGATCTATGCATGTCATAGAGGGTAGAAGTTGTGCTTTTAGTACCAAGTGATTGAAAGGACGCCTATGCATTATTTTTGTGGACTTTTCACAATCAGCTCCTTAGCTCCCTCAGCTCCACCCACATCTTGATAATCTTTGGTGGAGAAATGTAGCAGGGTTTCATAATAGCACATGTTTTCTGAGATGGAATGGGTTTTAAAAGCAGCCACTGTTCTTTGGTATGACTTATGAAGATAGGTTCTTTTTCCATCATCTCTCCCATTTAGCCTGTTAGGAGGACAAATACTTGTTTCCAGAGGATGGAAAGATAAAGAAGCAAACCAGCCAGGGAACGGAAGCAAATGCATATGTGCTACTTCCCACAATTGCTTGTTCTTCCATACTGTCCAGCCAGATGCTTCAACTCAACCTCTCTTGCCAGGGACCGGGGGCAGCCTATGCTCCAGCATGGCCTCTTCCCCCTTAGTAGGCTGTGAATACACAGACTTCTGGCTCAGAACAATGTAGACTGCCATCATCAGAGACTTCTTGTTGCTGGTGGCCCATGTCTGTTAAGAACACATCCACTTATCAAGATGCTGATATTCTGTTGAGAATAAAACTGATTGTGAATGCTGGCCTTGGATTTTATAAGCATATACTTGAAATTCATACATTTTTCTGGTGCCTTGCACACAGCAGGAGCTCAGGAAGGATTAAATGCATTGAGGTCTTGCCCTTCACAACTGGGGATCACGTTTGTAAAAAATGGCTGGAGTAAAATACTGAGTAAAACATTCCCTCACTAGATTGTCAGCCCTCTGAGAGTAACGCCCCCGTGACATTCCTGGCACATAGCAGAGTGCCTGGAATAAATAAAGACTCCTTAGATAAGTATCACAACTTCAATAATAGATGCAATTAATGATAAGAAGCAGAGGAAAACATAAAATAGTTCTGATAACTGATAACTAATCAGAAACCCAGTTGGTAAGTTGCTTGAATATTCTTTCACCCAAGATGTTGGCTGGCCTTCAGCCTTCGGTTCTAACAGGGCCACAGGGCTTCTTTCCATGTACATGTGTTGAAATAGAAGAGCATGTAGCAAGCACTACACCTATTATAAAAACTGCCTCTTAAAATAATGTTATGTCAGGCGTGCTTTTTTGAGCAAATATATGCCAATTAGATAGGCTTATATAAGTCTTTGAAGGAAAGAATTTTTCTCCCAATTAGTTTCTCTATCCAATAGAACCAGCTGACTCTACTCCAAAATGATCGTAAACCAAATCACAAGGGTCTCTTGACATATTTAAAAGTGATAATATAGTCACATACGATTTAATCAAGTGCATTTCAAGTTTATAGCTAAGGGATATAAGGACTGGCCATGCTCCCCAGGCTTAAAGACTTCTTGGTTTTGGCTTGTGGAAAAGAAAAGCAAAATGCAAAGCCTGCCCAGGATGTCATCTCTTGGGAAAAAAAAAATGTGCCTTATTGTGGACTCCCCTTTTTCAACATTCTATTTGATATCATCCTTTTATGCCACCCAGATGTTCTGTAAGTGAATGACATCAGTACTTGTTTAAATGAGGCCTAAATACTTAGTGTCATGTTTTTCCTTTAAGATTATTGTGGATTGTGATGCCAAAATTGTTAAATCTACAGTGCTTCAGAGTGAAGGCAGTTGTAATAATACTGCTGTATGAGAGAACAGACTCTTTAGTCCCCAAGCTTCCTTATCCATTTGTTGTGAGTCATCGACCACCTATTGCCTCTTTTCCTAAACTTGTATTATGAAGTGATTTGTCCACGCTTATTTATTAAGGATATTATATCATTTACAGCTTGTTCACTGACAGCTTGTCTCCAAAACTGACAGGAAAATAATATAATTTGTAGTCCTTCCTAAATATCTAAGGGGAGAAAAAAGAAGATATTATGCCAAGCTTCTTAAAATTCACAAATGAGGCAAGATAAAAATCTCTACAGAATTTATAAAGTCTGAACAATGCCTTTGATCTTGATGTATTACAATCCCACCCCCACTCTCCCATCCACAGTGATGCCTTAAATATTTTACTGTGCTGGCCTAACACACAGCTCACAATTTTAAACTGACAAATCTAAGAGCATAAATTTTAGATGCTTTTTGCAAAACAGCAAGGCTGAGGACAGACGGTACATCCAGAATATTATAGCCTATTCTAATTCATGCCATTTTCACACACTTTTTCCCCCCTTTGGGGGCTTTAGGAGCATATTTCAAAAAATATCAGTGCTTTGTGTTTATACCACATAATAAAGCATACCTAGGCCTGTCTGTAAGAGAATACCTGTTTTCCAAATCATCTCAGTTATGGAGAGAAAATTGATTCTATTTTGAGTCCAAATATAAGGTAGACCCCCAAGTAAAACAGAGTAAAATCTGTTCGTTGGGGATTTGCTAGGGGGCTTCAAGCTATTTATTACTAAAGTAGGCTCCATCCACAGGTGGATGCAGTGTGATGGGGGGGGGTACAAGGAAATGTTAGCTGCTTCCAAATATTTCCCTCTCTTCTCAATGCCTCTTCATCCCCCATCCCCAGGCCCATTGGAGTACATGACATTTAACTATGAGAAAAGATAGGTTAGGGAAGAGCATCTCTGGAGTTAATTCCCTACTATAAAGTCAGTGCCTCTGGGATCTGTGACCCATTCTTTATGGCAATGGCTTAAATTAGTTAAGAAGTAGTTAAGAAGGTAGGAAGAGCCAGAGCATGGAGGAAAAGTTGGGCAGGATAGACTCAGGGGTTAGATGCCTCTGAGTAATGAGAGTAGAGTGAGTGTGGTAGGCAGAAGTGACAAATATGTGACCATGTTGCCACCGTGCCCATGAAAGACATTCAAACCAACCATGGTTCTCCTTCTCTCCAGTTTTGATGTGTCTTCAGATTCTTGCCAACACTCCCACAGCTGCTATTGACCAGTGGGAGCTGGCAGTTGGTTGAAATTACACCCCCCCAACCCCGTCCATCACAGGAGTCATTAAAAAGGATGATGGGATCACAGGAGTTGACTTGAAGGACAGGGCAGGAAAAAGAGATTTAGAACTGGACTTAAAAACCAGCTATGCTTCTTACTCATTAGGAAGTGTAATAAGAACAGTGACCATAGTAGTGTTAAAATCTACCATATATTAAGTTCCTACTGTATGCCTGATATTCGGCAGGATGCTTTACTTAGGGCAGTAAAGTATGGTTATTATATTGGTGGGTTCTAGAGTCAGCCTGTCAGAGTTTGAATATTAGCAGAAGAGGATACCAAGAGAATTCAAGCCTTAGTCTGTCATCTATAAAATGAGAATAATAATGGTACTACCTCATTGGTCAGTTGCAAGGACAAATGAGATAATGTATTGAATGCCCTTGGCATATTGCCTTGCCATCAATCAGTGTTAGTTTACTCCTGAACACTTGATCAGCATTCTATAAGAGATTGCTATGTTGCAACATTATTTTTTTAAATTTTTATTTAAATTCAATTTAATTAACATATACTATATTATTAGTTTCAGAGGTAGAATTCAGCGATTCATCAGTGGCATACATCACCCAAGTTCTCATTATGTCAGGTGCCCTCCTTAATGCCCATCACCCAGTTACCCCATCCTCCCACCTACCTCCCATCCAGCAACCCTTAGTTTGTCCCCTATAGTTAAGAGTCTCTTATGATTTAGCTCCCTCTCTGTTTTTATCTTATTTTATTTTTCCTTTCCCTTCTCTATGTTCATCTGTTTTGTTTCTTAAATTTAACATATGAGTGAAATCATATGGTATTTGTCTTTCTCTGACTGACTTATTTTGCTTAGCATAATACCCTCTAGTTCTATCCACGTTGTTGCAAATAGCAAGACTTCGTTCTTTTTGATGGCAGTAGTATTCCGTTGTACATGTATACCAGATCTTCTTTATCCGTTTATCTGTTGATGGACGTCTGGGCTCCCTCCATAGTTTGGCTATTGTGGACATTGCTGCTATAAACATTGGGGTGCAGGTGCCCCTCAGATCACTATGTTAGTATCCTTTGGATAAATACCTAGTATTGCAATTGCTGGGTTATAGGGTAGCTCTATTTTCAACTTTTTGAAGAACCTTCATACTATTTTCCAGAGTGGCTGTACCAGCTTGCATTCCCACCAACAGTGTAAGAGGGTACCCCTTTCTCCACATCCCCGCCAACATCTGTTGTTTCCTGAGTTGTTAATTTTAGCCATTCTGACCTGAGTGAGGTGGTATCTCATTGTGGTTTTGATTTGTACTTACCTGATGCTGAGTGATGTTGAGCAATTTTTCATGTGTCTGTTGGCCAGTTGTAAGTTTTCTTTGGAGAAATATCTGTTCATGTCTTCTGCCCATTTCTTAGCTGGATGTTTTATTTTTTGGGTGTTGAGTTTGGTAAGTTCTTTATAGATCTTGGATACAAGCCCTTTATCTGATATGTCATTTGCAAATATTTTCTCCCATTCTGTAGGTTGCCTTTTAGTTTTGTTGACTGTTTCCTTTGCTGTGCAAAAACTTTTTATCTTGATGAAGTCCCAATAGTTCATTTTTGCTTTTGTTTACCTTGCCTTTAGAGACATGTGTCTAGTAAGAAGTTGCTGCAGCCAAGGACACAGAGATTGCTGCTTGCGTTCTTCTCTAGGATTTTGATGGATTCCTGTTCACATTTAGGTCTTTCACCCATTCTGAGTCTATTTTTGTGTGTGGTGTAAGGAAATGGTCCAGTTTCATTCTTCTGCATGTGGCTGTCCAATTTTCCCAACACCATTTGTTGAAGAGACTGTCTTATTTCCATTGGTTATTCTTTCCTGCTTTGTCAATAGTTGACCATAGAGTTGGGGGGTTATTTCTGTGTTCTCTATTCTGTTCCAGTGATCTACGTGTCTGTTTTTGTGCCACATTATTTCTTAAATTATAAGTTGGAGTATTTTCTGTTTTACTCCCTCCCCTCTTCTTTCATAGGTATTTTGAGAACAAAGATTTCCTTCTCCCTAGCCATGCCAAATAGGTGCAAGCATTTAAAGACCTAAGTGCCTAGTGAATATCCTATTAACCAGTTTTTCCTTTCCAAAAGACAAGGTAAGCATCTGTGGGGCCACTTGAACTAGAAATAAAATGAGCTAGAAGGATTAGATGATTTCCCAGCCAAAGTGGGAAATAGAAAAGAAACTTTCATGAGGGGTCACAGGACAAGGAGTAGAAGGAATAATGAGGGTGCACTTCTTTTGATTCCTATACATGTCCTTGAAGAAAGGGTGGATAACTTGGAATCTATTTGTGGGAGATGGGGGCATGGAGCCACAGCTGTGCTTCTCTCCCTTTCCTCTGCTTCTTCTGGTGCTCTAAAAAATGGAACAAGCAGAACCTGCCACTGTAAGTGGGACAATGGTGAAGTCACATCCGTGGGTATGGTATTTATCAGCCATAACCTGTAAGAATGTTGTCCAGTAGAAATATAACATGAAGTCCATATATAATTTAAAATTTTTCAGGGCACTTGGGCAGCTCAGTTGGTTAAGTGTCCAACTCTTGGTTTCGGCTCAGGTCGTGATCTCGGGGTCATCATCTCAGTGTCATAAGATTGAGCCCTGAGTCAGACTCTGTGCTCAGCCTGGAGTCTGCTTGAGATTCTCTCTTTCTCTTTCTCCCTGTGCCCCTCCCTCCCTCAGCTCATGCTCTCTATCCCTCTCTAAAATAAATAAATAAAATCTTTAAAAATATATTTTATTTAAGCCCATATATCCAAAAAATATTATCATTTCAACTTGTAACCAACATTTATTTGTTTTGTACCAAGCTTTTGAAATCCAGTACGTATGTTAAACTTATAGTATATCTTAATTTGGAACAAGCCACATTTAAAGTATTCAATAGCTACATATGATTTTATCAACCTACACTGATAACTTGGGCTTCTTGAGGAATTAGGGCTAATACATACCAGTCTCAGAAGGTCAACATGAGGGCAACAAAATTAAGGAAGCGAAACTTATTTCACACAAATATTCTACCACCATCACCACACAGATTTTATTTTTTGCTCAGGATATTCATTGCCCTTTTTAAAATAATCTATTAAGCTTCAATACAATTGTAGGTGATTATTTGGGGTACAAGATGGCAACAGCCTGCTTCTTCATGCCAAGCAGGAAATGTCCAAAGCCACAGGGTAGAAATGCTTGAGACAATAGGACTCTAGTGCAGTGGAACTGAGAAATGGCCACTACCATCCTGCATGGGAAGTAAATTTTCTTTACTAGAAATTCTTTCTGTAGTATAGAACTCTCAAAATTATGTCCTAAGTGGCTAGAAACTTATAGGAGGAGGAAGTACAAGGCTGGAAATATCCCTGTGATGCCACTGCCTCCTTTATTTATTTATTTATTTATTTATTTATTTATTTATTTTTAAGAATTTTGTGTTTTAAAAAAAGATTTTATTTATTTATTTGACAGAGAGAGACACGGCGAGAGAGGGAACACAAGCAGGGGGAGCAGGAGAGGGAGAAGCAGACTCCCCACTGAGCAGGGACCCCAATGTGGGGCTCGACCCCAGGACCCCAGGATCATGACCTGAGCCGAAGGCAGATGCTTAACAGACTGAGCCACCCAGGCCTCCCTCCATTATACATTTAGTGCAGTTCCTTTGCTCTCTCCTCCTTCACTTTGGTCCCGCTGATGGGAACCTCCAAATTTTTCTTTATGGCTTCATTTAAACCTCTGGAGAAAGGTATATGTAATGTAATACAGGCTCAAGAGAAAATAGAAAATTAAGAAATCCAAGTCTCATTTTACTGATGAGAAAACTGATTTAGAGAAAATGGGTGAATGCCCCCCAAATCACGTAGCCTGTAAGCATAAGAGGAGGATTAGAAATATTTTGATTTTCAAAAGAACATTGTCAACCCACAAAATGGGAGAAGAAGTTATTGACAATATATATGTCTGATTAAGTCTACTGTTCAGGACATATAACAACTCCTATTAATCAATCAGAAAAAGACGGCAAATATGCAAGTTATCAGTAAAGAATTTGGTGGGCTATGGTCACCAAAAGCCATGCATAAAAATTTTCATAGAGGCTTTCTTGGCTATTGCTAAAACCTGGAAACAGCACAACTGTCCATCAATGCTAGAATGGATTAAAAATAATTGTGATATGTTCACATAATAGAAATGAGAAGCAATGAGAATGAATGAACTACTGTTATATGCAACACAGATTAATCCCATAAACGTCATATTGAGCAAGAGAAACCAGAAAAATAAATATACTGTACAAGTGTGAGAGTAGTTCTAGAAGGCTGAAAATGCTCTGTTTTTTTTTTATTTAGGTGCTGCTTTATTTCTGAAAATGTATTAAACTGTACATTTACAGTAAATATAATTTTTGGTATGTGTATTATGTTTTAATTATAGATTTTACAGAAGGAAACTAAAATTGCTAGAATTCTCCCCAAACTAGAGGCTTATTTTAGCTAGTAGATTTGGGGAGTTTTATCCCTGTCCTGCTTCTACCCTTCACACCTACCTCTGTCAGCCATGGGTATGCCTCAGGAAAATGTCTTCTGGGTGATTAGAAGCTCAATTTAATAACATACTTGAATGAACATTTAGGGCAGGAATTACACTGAGGTTACTCAAGCCCCAAAGTTCTGGTGAAATAGAATCAGGATGATGCTCATGTTTAGAACAATTCTTCTTTCCTCTCTTATAACCCAGAGCTCTCCCCAGGGTTCCCAAGCAAGAGTCTGTACCAGATATTTTGCACAAATAATGCAATAAAGATTGGCTTTATTGCCCCATTTCCTGTATCTTATATATAGAGGAATGTTAAAACAGCATTTAGAAAGGAGGCCAACTTCAGCTTTGGAGCTTTATAATCTTAGCAACATCCCCACGATGCTGTAAACACAAACTGTCCTGTTCCCAATATTTAGGAGAGCTCCCATCCCAGGGGAAGTATCTGCAGTGCTAAGGTAGTCCTCCAACAGTGGCAAGCCTTGATATATTTACTGAAGGAGGTCTAGGGACCAGTTCTTAACATTGTAAGAAAAGAATCTACAATGATGAAATAATATTGTAGAGAATAAACTGAATTGACCTCCCCATCTCCTTCTCCCACAGCCCTTCCCCCCATCCCTGGCATTTGGATCATTTCTCTTTCATAGTTATTATTGCAAAATGCAGAAAGAGAGAACAAGTTAATATTCAGCCTTCACTTTCAAAGCAGACCTCAGAGGGGAAAGTGGAGTAGTGCCAGTGAGGACGCTTCACCTGCACATCAACCTAGAGCTGCTGAAAAGTGCCTAGCAGGTGTCTGCCATGCTCCTGGGGGTTCCCTACATGGCTACCCTCAAAAGTGATGCCAATCAATGCATGTCATAAACAGTTCAAACACAGCTGTGGGTGGGAAAATTGAAGGCCCTGCTGAACCCCTTGAGTCAACAAGGAAACATGGTTATGGCCTCCAAGGCCATTACAATGGGCAACTGGAAGACCCAACAGTGTCTTCATCAATAAGAAGATGAATGGTGAAAGGTGACTGTTCTCTAGGGCCAGTCAGGAAGATGCAGGGTGAGTCTTTACACACCTAGCTCTTCACCTATAGTGGAGGCTAGGAATCTTTCAGCATGGAGATGCTACTTGACATACATGTTGGAGTTGGATCTGCCCACCATCAGCAGTCCCACCATCAGCAACATGACAGATGGTGTGGTTTATCACACCGAGTCTCCATCCAGCAGACCTTGTCCTTGCAGCTCAGAAGCTGGACATGTGGGGGAGAATGATGGGTGAGTGTTTGACTACAACCATGACATGATACTTCTGAGGCCACAGGGACAGCCTCTGCAAAAGTTAGGGATACGCGTGCTGGGGAAGGGGTTGCCAACAGCAAGTTCAGACACTTTCTCACCTCTATCCCCTGGCTCACACTGCTAAGTCTGAAAACACTAAACCAATATATTCTATCTCCACATCTCACAATCACTGAAGGTCTATGTAAAATTGAAAAAAAAAAAAGAGCCTTTCTTCTCCATGGAGTTCATTACTGATGGACTAGAGCAGTGAGATGTTGACATCACGTGACATGTCTCCAGCTGTCTGTGCTACTATTTATAATCACACAGCTGCCCTAAGATCTTGTCTCTACTCAATTTTTATCAGCTTTATTTAGTTATAATTGACATATGTATACTGAATATGTTTAAATTATGCAATTTGATATGTTTTGACATATGTATACATCTATGAAACTATCACCACAATCATAATAATGAACATATTCTTTACCCACAAAAGTCCTTCATGACCTTTTAAAATTTCTCCTTTTTGCTTCTTCCTTATACAAACATTAATCTGCTCTCTGTCCTATAGATTAGTTTGTACTGTCTAGAGTTTCATACAAATGCAGTCAAATAGTGTATTAACATACTCTTTGATTTGAGATTTACCCAAGATGTAGCACTTACCAATAGTTGATTCTTTTTTAATTGCTCTTTGGTATTCTATTTACAAACACACACACAGAGTTTGAAGCCTGTGACAAAGACATTTAAAAAAAAAAGTAAAAGCAGACATAAGCTTCTTTTCCTTCCTCCACCAGCCTAGGCAAAAGATTCCACAGCCAATGATATAACCTTCTAGGAAAATCTAGAGAATCCACTCAGGGGTAAGACCAAGGTGGGATGGGAGCAGATGAAAGAACCCTCAGATAGGTTTGGGGACCCCAAAATACAGGGCACTAGGGTCCAGCTAGAAGCCCAGATATTTCCATGATACTAGTGTGGGACAACAATGACACCCAAGGGCACCCATGTTAATGCAAGCATGGGGATAGGATGGGGCAGCAGGTAATATCCACCATGAGAAGAAGCATGAGAAATCCCTAAATTGAATGAGAAAACCCAGAACTGCTTTAAAAAGTGCTACATGATTAAATTTACCCTAGGATTAAATTTAACTGGGATTAATGGTTCTTTAACTAGAAATTGCATTTAGTTATATAAAAGAATAAAAGTTACATCTTGCACTTAGCTTATGAACTCACACCTGCTGTTCTGGTGAGTGTCCCTAATTAATTATAATCTGGATGTTGATTCCTAATGATAAAGCTCCTAAGATACTAACATACAAAATTGAGAAATGAAAACAATTTTGCCTACATTTTCCTGCCTATCCCATATATCAGTTTTGCTTTGAAATAGCTTCCTCTTTGGTTTTCCTGCCTGTGCCTGTCCTCCTGCTTCTGTACAGACAAGCCAATTCTGAATCCTGTTAAACACTTAGAGCATGTCCTTCCTCTTTTCAAAATCCTCGTATAAAAGCCCATGGCTTTGCAGTGAGTTCTCGCCCGACATGATCTGCCTGCCTGTTCTCTATGTTTTGCCCTGACCACTGGGCTCCAGCCCCTGGGTGCTCCCCTACCCTGTCACCTGGGTTTGCACACATGATTCCCTCTCCTTGCAGTTTCTCTGACAGTTTCCCAAGACTTTTCCTTAAAAGTCCTCTGCCACTCTGATCTAAAATTCCAACTTCCGGCACTCCCTTCCTCCAAAACAGATAGGTAAGTAGAAGATCCATTTCCTGACTCCCAGGCTAGGATAAATACCCTAGGAGGCCATGGATTTATGTTTGTTTTAACCACTCTTTTATACCCAGTGGGTAGAACAGTGCAGTTCATAGACTGGACCATCAGAAAATACCTGTTGGGTGGATATAGTGGAATTTACATTCCAGGAAGATAGACATGCCCATCCCACTGGCAAGACCTTCCCTTCTTCTAAGAAAGATTCAGTGGTAGATGAATTACAATCTGTAGGAGGAGTCTGCTCTAGAGCCCAAGATCCAACATCAGATTCAAAGGTGGATTTGCAGTTAGGCTCTGGGAGGCCTAAGCATCTGTCCCCACAGTAGGATTTCACCTGCATGTTTTGGCCCTATGTGGTGGCCTCTCCTCCAGGAGGGTCCTGAGCATGTACCAGGTACTGCCCATCCCCACCCCCAACCAGCCAGAGGGAACAATTTCCAGAAAGCAAGCACACTGTGCTTCCAACACCCAGGATGGGATGTTGTGCTTAGTGCGTTTTGTTGAATTTCACACTCCTTTTCCAGTGCTTCCAAGACATGCCAGCTTCCCTCTGGTGGATAAAGTCTTTCTTTGAATATGTCACTGTGTTTAATCAAGCTTCAGTCAGGTCTTGGGGCTCTAGATAGCATTACAACGCCTGCATATCTCCACTCGAGTTCGTTATAATAGAGTTTATTTCTGAAAAGCCCTATTTAATATTAAGTTCATGGGGAAATATCACTGTAGCCCTAGAGAACATTTCCTCTAACTACCAAGACACATGCTTTTGGATAGTAATATAGGGAAGCATGTACAAGGCTTAATGAAAATAATAATAACTGAATTTAATCAGCTCCAACCATGTCCCTAAATAGCCCTTTATATGTAGTCACTTATTTAATATAATAATCCAAAGAGATAGGTGCTATTATCTATCCCATTCCTTAAACTGAGGAATAAAGAATAGGGAACTCACTAAAATTGCATAGTAATGGGTGGCAGATTTATTGTAGCATTATATAAGTAATATAAATAAAATAATAAATTAGAAAAAACCCAGGGTAATATTTAAAATATATAAATGTGATATAAATTACAATATAAATCAATTTATAAGTCAAAACATAAAGGAAAAATGTATTTATTTTTATTCTCTAACTTCACTCAATTATAAATATAAATGAAATCGTAAAAGTGCTTATTAGGTGATATAAATTATAAGCACAAATCATTCATCAACTCAACCTAATAGTTTCCTAATCTTGTGTCAATTCTAGAAACTGCTATGTATCTTTTGTGAGATGTGGCCGTCCTCGGTTCCAACTATCTGATTCTGAGACAATGGGCAGTTGCACCGAGCAAGCTCTCCTGACAGTTTCTTTATTAAATCGAGAGTGACCAGGTCCCTGGTGCTCAACGCTTTGCTGCAGCTACAGGACAGCTGGGTGTGCACCTTGACATTGGTGTCACCCACCGTCCTAG
Organism: Phoca vitulina; assembly: GCF_004348235.1. Lineage (NCBI taxonomy): Eukaryota > Metazoa > Chordata > Mammalia > Carnivora > Phocidae > Phoca > Phoca vitulina. The sequence continues at coordinate 24,779,318 of NW_022589725.1, forward strand.
CCCCAAAGAACAGACACCTCAGCGACCACACTAAACATGCCGTCACCAGTGCCCCCCACCCCTCCTCTGTGGCAAGGATAGGACTGGAGCAATACCCACCGTGGTGCAGTTTCTGTGGATCACTGTGCGGGAACACTGCACAAACAGAAGAAATGTCTATAAAGGTGCCCAGAAAACTTGATAACAGTAGTTACCTCTGCAGAATCGGAGACAAAAGATATTTCAGGCCCACGTGAACACATTTCAAAGCAAATGTTTTCATGTATTGTTTTTATAAGGAATGTTTCAGAAACACAAATATTTCAATAAGTTAAAATTTTTATTAAAATTACTTTTATAAAGCTAACCAGTTAGCTGGAGAAAAAAAGATTTTTAAAAAATGAATATCCTTTATGTTTAACTCTAAATTCGTCACATGGACCCACGTTTTCCTCCTTGAATCTAGTATACTTTTTTTTTTTTTAAAGATTTTATTTATTTATTTGACAGGGAGAGACACAGCGAGAGAGGGAACAAAAACTGGGGAAGTGGGAGAGGGAGAAGCAGGCTCCCCGCTGAGCAGGGAGCCCGATGTGGGGTTCGATCCCAGGACCCTGGGATTATGACTTGAGGCAAAGGCAGATGCATAACGACTGAGCCACCCAGGCGCCCCTCTAATATACTTTTTTACCATTTTCTGGATAATGATTGAACACTAGCTCACACTATTAGTAGGGAAGGTTCTTTGTTGTACTCAGCTATTGATTCATTTAAAAATATTGTTTTAATGAGCACCTACTATTGCCAGGTCCCATGCGAGGTCATGTAGATAAGGAGTGAATACAGTAAACGTAGCACCTGCTCCCACAGCACCCTGCACGGAGATGGGAATTTTAACAGGGGAAGAGAAAATATGTTTTTTCTTCACTGGGGCCTCACAAACAAGGAGAATAATGAAGGGTAAGAATTAGGGAAAGGAGGCAGGGACCTGAACTCACAGGGTGCTGCTGGGCAGGGGGAGGATTCTGGACTGATTCAAGGAGTGAAGAGGTTCCAACAGCTAAGCCACCTGATCAAATTTGTGTTATTTAAAAAATCTCTGGTGCAAGTCTGTTTGAAGAGAACCGCCCATGCCAACCACATCTGGTTTTCCAGTAGTCAGAGGATTAAAATGTAATAAAATGCCAACACTTGACTGGAAATGATATAATTTCCAATAATTAGGAAATGAGAAGCCAGAGACTATTCTGGTCCATAGAGAGCCAGGTAACAGGGTTCACCAAGGGTTTATGGGGAATCATAGCAGCATTACCCTGATTTTCCCTTTTTCACCAAAAGATAATTTAAAGGAAAAGGTGGATCCCATTTGTAGGGATATGGCTGATTACTCCTCTCTGGAACCCCAATTCTCCCCTACCAGTACCCTCAACCTTTGCCTATCTCCTGTAGTACATGAATCTTGTCCTCTGCATGTTTGCACGGATGCTAGTTTCTGAGCTTTTGCTGATGAATCAAATGACCATGATATTTTTTAGCAGATGTTCACCCCACTGCAAGTTTCTGATTCCTTGGGTCTTAAACTTAAGTCTTTATTTTCAATTCGGTAACTCAGCCAGTTGTCACATTTCTCTTCTTTTAAAATTGGTGACTATTCTTGACAAAGGATCTCAGAAGTCATCGAGCTCAGGATAACCTGAATGATTATTACACATGAGCCTTCTAATCGGGGAGTGCTACCGAGTGAGACAGAAACAGTGTGCTTTTATCACTCAGCAGGCAGATGAAATATTGTGCTTGTTTTTATAACAAATGTCATACTTAAAACTAAAGGCATTTGCAGCTCCGAGGGGCAATAATTTCTATTCGTTTACTAAACACAGGTGTCCATCTCACATGTTTCTCTTTAATAAGGAAATCTACCAAAAGCAGCGCTGTATTGTAAAATCAACCACAACTGGGAAGCTGGGGTGAACAAACATGCTTGTGGAATTTATTGCTTATCCCCATTTTCATTTTACAAGGTTTAGGAGAGATGAAAACAGTGTAAACATGAAGGACACAGAGTAACCACTGGGGTCCCTCCTGTTCTCTTCCAACTGGAATTTCTAATAAAAGTGTATTTGAGTCTGATCCTGGCATTGCCTTGGCAGGGCGCCCAGCATCACAATCACAGCAGTGCTAGGAGGCGCTCATAGAGGTGGCAGGTGGTGGGGCAGAGACCGAAGGTGGTGCCCAAGGCAAGAAGAGCCCTGGGAGCAGGACTGGCTACATGAATTGTGGACTTGGTGCAAAATGAAAACGCAGGGACCCTTACTCAAAAATTATGAAGAATCTCAAGGGAGTGACAGCAGAATATTAAATAAAGCAATGGGGTCCTTCTAAGCATGGAGTTCTGTGTGACAGCACATGGGACAGCACTGTGCAGGTCAGGGATCTGTGCAGTGTCTGAATTGAGGCTGGAGAGAACGTCCACCGTGAGAGGAAATTTACAATGGGCTTCTTTAAACAGCCTGGTGAGCTGCAAAGCCTTTATGTATTTTTTTCTTATTTTTCTCTTGTGGACAGGGAGGCAGAGATCAGGAATATGTTAAAATATAAATAGGGTTATGGTCTAAAAGGTATTATTCCTTGTAAAAGTAGAGAAGATTCAGCCAAATGGCTAAAACTAACCCAGCTTGGGGGGTGGGGCGTGGGGAAAGGTTGTAAACTACAGATTTTCTATTGATAGCGGGAAAGGGAATAAGGCTTCTCTAGAAACAGCTGGTTGCCATGGTAAAATGGTAAAGAGAGATTTCTTCAGTTTTTGTCTTCTGATTTGGAAGCCCAAAACTGAGGAGAGGGACTCAGAGGGAACTTCGAGTAAAACAGTTGCACTTAGACTTCATGCACAGCAGCAAGAGATGACGTCAGAGAAGTGGTTCACTGAGGCATTGGGACTTGCCCCAGGGCTCGGTGCAGGCAGCAAGCAAGAACGCAAAGCTCCAAGGAACCTCTGAAATTTGCAGTGGGATTATAATCACGATTTGCTAAGCCTGGATCCTGTATCCAGAGCTGTGCCAGGCACCGTCCATACATCATCTGACTTAATTTGTGTATTTCTCAGAGCAACCTAGCATGGCATGTATTATCATCATCATTTTGCAGAGGAAGAAACACAGATCAGAAAGGTCACATAATTTGGCCAAAGCTGTATTGCTACTAAGTGGCAGACTACAGTTCTGACTCTTGATAGGATGTGGCTTGCTAAAGAAAAAAAAAAGAGCAAGGGCAACAAGACAGGGACCTGTTACCTGTTGTAGAAATCGTTTGTGGACTTTGTAGCAATAACATGAGTGTAATAAACTAGGAGAAGATTAAAAGTTTAATTGGAGATAATAGTTTGACCTTAGTTGATATGACTTAAATATTGTTTCAAATGATGTTTATGTTTTCTTCTATCTATTAGAGACAAGTGGTCTAAGTATTTGGTCAAGATTCAGATCAGTTTTTTATCAGAAGAAAAACTGTTTACTTTTTTGAACAAAAGAAAAACAGACGTTCCATCTAATAGCATCTTGAACAGATGCTAAAGGCATGCTGTGCTTAAGAGTTTTGTAGGCTAAGTGGCACATACCAAATGTTCAATAAATACCTGATGAATGAACGGTCACAAAAGGGGGAAGGAAGAAGTATAAGGGTGCATGTGGTAAGAAGACAGACATTTTCTTATTTCTGTCAAATTTGTTAGTATTTAACTTCAATGCCAATTTGTTCTTCTAAGCAGATCGCTGTATGTTAAGGGTTATAAGCCTTCACTCGACTATATGTCCTCCTCAACCAACCATATATTTATAAAACTACCAGTGTCAGGGGACTTATGTTTTATGGTAGAGAGAAATTTGGCAACCATGAACACTCATTGCAACTTCTTCATTTCTATGAATAATTTCCATTCACATTGGTTAAGAATTCTATGTGGCCACAGCAGAATTTCTGCCTTGCTATACTCTGGGTTAGTCTCCTATCTCAGAAATGAGCCAAGGGAGATAAGTATTGATTCTCCCTCATTATGGATCAACCACGGGCTAGAACACCACAGAGTGAGGCAGAGTGGGTCTTTACCATGCTCCTCTCTTTTCCCTGCCCCATTGTGCCTTCAAACTTGCCATGGGAACCCATCACAGTGGCTGACCAAGTTCCCTCACAATGGTTGGAAAGGAGCAGGCACAGTTCCTGGTCCACGGTGCATGCCCAACAAATGTTTAATACTCTCCTTTACAGCCATGGCCTCTACCCTGGCCCCTTTCTCCACCATCTTCCTATCCACAACTAGAATTTATGTCTTATTCCCTTGGGAGGTTTGTACTCAGGCAGCTGTCATAGTTGAAAAAGGATCTGTCAAGATAATTCCCACTGAAGTGTTAATTGTTGACAATAGTATAATGTGTCACCTGCTCGGAGATATTTGCATTTTGTGGGGGGTCTTAGAAACAGCCAGTTCTTACCTAGCATATAACCCAGTCACTGTTTCATGAACAATATTCAATGAATTGTTTGAACTAAACTCACCGAAGAAATAAATCTCCAATAGTAGGACTTTAGGCACCAATATAAGCCGGTAGGGAAGACGTTCTTGGACAAAGAGGCTTTCCAAATGTCACTCAGATCCCACAGAGAGCCAACTTCAGCTCTGACTCTCCACATTAATCAGAAAATCTCTGCCCTACATGTGGATGGAATTCCTTCCAGCAAATTTTACCCTAAATCCTTTCCTGCAATGCTCCATGGAGAATTAGGAGAGTCCATTGCTTTCCTTCACACAAAACCTTTTTCATATATTGGATGATTATAGTACTGGGGAGAGAGAGAGAGAGATTGATTTATCTTCCAAGTGAAGTATTTACCCACCAGACGCTCTTTTATGAAGTGTATGGAGCAATCCAAATATATAAAGCTAATATTGTTCCAAATTAACTCGTAGCACATATTTACTTGCTTATGCCTTTCCACTAATTAGCTGGTAGTAATTATACAAAAAAACCCACAAACTTCCAATTTTCATTATGAGAATATGTCTCAAGAAAACGTGGGTACTTGAATTTGTTGGGTTTTTTTCCTAATTGAGTGAAGTAAAACAAAATCACACTGTATTTGGGTCCCAGAGAGTTGTTTTCCAGTTCCGGGAATTTGAATTTAACCTCCTTTAGCCCTGGTTTCTTTGTCGGCAGATGGGGGGATTTCATTATTTAACATCATGTAGTGCCTTCTCTGGGCCAAGTACTGGTCAGAGGGCTTTGCAAATGTGAATGTATTTAATCCTTCTGGGGCCCTCAAGGAAAAGCACTACTAGCACACTCATCTTACAGAGGAGGAAACTGGGAAGAGAAAAATAAAGCACTGTGCCCAAGATCATACAGCGGGCAGGTCAGAGTCAGGACTTGAACCTGGGCAGTCTGGCTCCAGAGTCTGGGGTCTTAACCATTCCTTTCACATCAAACTGCCCTTCACAAGCTGGAATCTTGGGTCATGCTGTAGGAAGGAGCTTTAGGGATGACCTGGTCCACATCCTGAGCCAATGCTTCACTTGCATGGGAAATGGGATCTTGATGCACAGAGGCCTTGACTACGCACAAAGGATGAGGAAGGTCTTTGTTACGTGTTTCTGAGCATTTGGCTTCCCCTGGAAGCAGTCTTGTGATAAGAATGCAGTTTATTTAGTAGGTGATCAGAAGGAGATCCCTGAGAGAACAGGGGAGTGGAGAAGTAAGTCAGGAAAGGGATGGGAGTCAGTAAAGCATACATTTATGAGCAGGTTACCCCTTGGGCAATGGGGGCTTGAACCGATTGCAGACCTCTGGACACAGGGAAACATGGATGAGAATGGTTCCACCCAAGGGACATATGTAGCCATCAACTCCCTTTGCTCATCATTTGAGGACACCCCTAGGAGCATTAGCTCCCTGTTACTGTGAGCCCATGCGGGACATGGGTCCCACACATGCTTCTATGGACAGAGAAAGCTTTCAGGCTGAGACAGGTGCAGAAACAGGAGTGGCAGCAAACACCAGGGCATGGGGAAGAACACTAATAACATGCCTGACCAAAAAAAAAAAAAAATGCATGACAAACCGCAAATACTAAATTATAAATCTTTCCTCCACCTAAGGATAGTTATGCAGTCTTCTGAGTGCTGTCAGCCCTCCAACATGGCATTCTCTCCTCCTGGACTTTCACTGCTATCCATTATTAGCATCATACCCATCCAAAAGCATGACAAGAAAGAAAAAAAAAAAGAGTTTCAAGGATTGATTACTTCATTCAACAAGTTTTTATGGAGCACCTCTCTGAACCAGGAACTCTTTTAGGCACTGGGGATACAACAGTAAAAAACATGTATGTATTGGCCAAGGTCCTCGCCCACATGAAGCCTTCATTCTGGTAAAGGAGAAAGAAAATACATAGTTGATAAGTGAATTGTATTATATGCTAGAAGTTTGGAGCTATGGGAAGTAAAGGGCAGAATAAGGAGATTAGCAAGTGCTGTGGGACTGAGGCACTTGGAAATGTAATGGTCAGGGAAGGCCTTATCAAGGAGATAACATTTGAGTAGGGATTGAAGGAGGTGACAGAGGGAGTCATGCTCGTATCTGGGGTATGGTGGGGTTGGGAGGGAGTGAGAATCACACCCCAGGGAAGGGCTGATGCTTAGAGATGGGGTGAGGGTCAATGGGGAGGAGGTTGGTTATTTCTATGTGGCTGCATGGAAATAATCAAGTGGTAGATGGTAGGAGATGAGATAAGAGAGGCGAACCCTGATCAGGCCCTAAGGCTCTAGGGGAATTATAAGGACAGGAAGAAAAGGTGGGAGGGTGGTTACTGGGGGAACAGTATGGTAGGATTTCAATATGATCATCCAGTCTGCTGGGTGGAGGACAGACTGTTGGGGGCAGAAGAGAAGGCAGATGGGTCAGTTCAGGGGCTGCTGGGATAATTCAAGTGAGAAATAAATGAGGAAGCTGGAACAGGTGCTAGTCGTGGAGATGGTAGACAAAATCCGGCTATATTTTCATATAGACAGGATATCCAGAGAGTTTAGATAAGGGAGAGGAGAGAATCATAGTGTCATAGAATATAAAGTCTCAGGAGTGGTACTGTATCTCATGTTACCATTGAGGAATCTGAGTTCAGAAATTCAGAGAGCCAGATTCACTTGCTGAGCTGGGAGTAGACACACAGCTGAGCTGGGAGTAGATGTCAGGGCCTCTGGCCTCAGATTCAGGACCCCAAATGATGCCTTCAAGTGATTGGGGCAGTCTTTCAGGCCAGCCAGAGACCAGGCAGAGACCATGAGTAAATGACCTGGACAATATACACACCCCTTTTGGGCCCCACTCCCACCACAACTGGCCCCTTCTCTCTTGAGAGCAGTGACATTTTTCTTGGTAGAGGTACCCAGTCCAAGCTAATCACCATGTTCTCATGGTGTGCACAACCAACTTCCCTCTTAATTTATTAATAAACAGTAACTTCTTGGTAAAATCTTGGAGTCTTCTCATAATAGTAATGATATATGTACTGCTGGGAACACCCCTGCCACAATGAGTGATGCACTCTGTTCCCCTTTCTTTGGTTATCACTTTGACATTTCTCACAAATGTACCTTCCACTCCTCTAATAATGTCTATAGAGCTATTTGCCTGGCAGCAGCAAAGCCCCCTGGGGTAATCTCAAAACCCTAAAGAAACAAAACCTTGGTTGTCCATTCTTCCCACCATCTATTTGGTATTAGTAGGGACCCTCTGCCAATAACACCTCCATTTATGTACTGTAAAAGAAACTTCATAACAAACACATAAAGGGTCATTTTCCTCTCATAAGGGGCTGAATTAAGGGCACTGGCTCTGGAACAAAGCCAAAGTAATTTGGAAGAAAGGCCATTTTTTCTCCCCCATTCCTTGGCACTGCTATGTCTCCTTTCTCTCCCGTTTTTAGACATATGTAATGATAGGAGCACCAATTAATCAAATTTAAATTATGTTTGTGTACAGAGTACAATGTGTACAATCATTTTACATAATATTTAGGTTACTTTAATCTAGTAAAAGAATTAGTTTGCATCCCCTGAGCCGTATATCCATCAGCTAGCAGGAGAAACCTCCAGAAGCCTGCTGAGAGACAGGAAGAAGTCTGTCTTGACGCAAAGCCAGCTTTGTTCATTCCATAAAGCTGCTCATTCAGCTTTCACGGTGACTAATATAGGGCCCATCTATGCCACGTATTATTTTGAATATCACATTTTATTCCAGAGACTAAGTTCGAGCTCGAGCTCTCCCAACACTGATAACAGAAAAACAAACTTGGTCTCAGAGATTTTTCTAATTATTCTCTCCTGTCGTTGCCTTTAGCTCTGACACCCTTGTCATCACGTTATTTTCCAGAAGCGATAAAGTAACCAAACAGTGTCTTTCTCAAGTTATGAGACACTGAATCCAATGCTTCTGAAGTCTGAAGTCGTATTTGCTTCTTAAAACACAAACAATAAGCTTCCATCCTTATCTTCCACCTTTCACTCAAGACCCAGAGAAGGGGTTCAAGGAGGATTAGGCATCTCACTGTTACCTCTGCTGATAACACGCTCTTGGGACCAAGTAATTGCCACCTCTCCTTGAGTAATTCTTGATGAGGAGAAAGAAAACCAGACAGATTCAGAGAGGATGTGTTAGAAAGTGGGAGGTCTGCCCAGTCCCAACACAAAAAGTGATTCCGACGAGAAGAGTTTATGAATATGTGGGGGCAGATTTTGGATTTGAAAGTAACATGTTTACCGGAAGATGAGATGCTCATGCCTGCTTAAATACTTTTGTGTGGTTATTAATAATCTCCAAACATAACAAAACTCACAAGGCATATGTTTCAGTTACAGCGAAACCAAGTCACTGCATCATCAGGCAGAATAACATGCAAATCTTGTCCTGAGCCACACGGCATTGTCAGTAAGCTGCCAACTTTGGATATGGGTGAGCAATGGTGCTGCTCCAGTTCCCAGCACCAGGACACAGGAATCTGGCACGGAGGGAAGGAAATAAATAAGATCACAGCCCAGGTGGGATATTCATTCTGTTGGGCAGCAGGGTGGACCCCAGAAGAAAGCATGGGACATAAATTTTGCCGAGTCCCAGCAGAGATGGGCTATGTTGCACTAAATGCTTCCAATAAGACAAATTCGTGATTCAAGAATGGGGGAAGAGAGAATTTCAAGATGTTCGTTGTGTATCTGTGGCATTCTAAGTGAGTTACTCCACGTGCCTTTGCTCTGGCTTCACACATAGCTCACTCATCCCCCTGCCCCCACCATTAATAATCCTGCTTTTGACTCCACTTCTTTTTCTTCAGAAAGTCAGTTTAAAAGTAAGGAACTTATCTGAAAAATGGGGGCATATTCAACCATTACCACTTTAAGTGGCATGCTAAAAGGTAATTTCTACTGGGCAGGAGAGTCTAGGCACTAATGATGGCCCTTGACTCTAGGTCCTTGCTAACCAAAATGTGGTCCATTGACCAGCAGAATCACAGTCCCTGGGAGTTTATTTAGAAATGCAAGATCTCAGGTCTACCCCAGACCTTGAGATGGCCCTAAAACTTGGGAAGTCTGATGTTGCTAAGTTCAAGCCTCTTCTGCATTTGACCTTCACACTTACAGTTCTGACAGCAGTCTGCAGTGCACTTAGAACTTTTTCTTAAAGTAGCACTGGGGAAGATACAGTTATATAACAGGACGTGAGAGTATGGCTGGGGATCCCAAGGGGACACCTTGTCTTGCTGAGAAGGGTCTCTCTTAGAGTGCATTGATACTTCCTTGAGCTTTCACAGGCACTGAGCTGATCTCCATACTCTAGAGGGACCTAGTGGCCACTCCTAGGAGTGAGGGCTCTTGGTCTCCCTGTGAGCAGCATTCCAGGCAGTGCTGGTCCATCCAAGTACTCGGTTTCCTAGAGGCTGGAGATCAAGCACAACTCAGAAATACCATAGAACAAAGGGGAGCCTGAGAATAATAGGGCTGTCCATTCTCAAGGGCATTTTCAAGCAGGACTGTCTCATCATCCCCAGTGATGCTCAGAGAGATCTCTTTCTTTTCATAACACATGGTATATCCCCAATACATTCTGGAACCAATACTGCCCTCTACCACCATGGATATTACAAATGTGTGCGTGCGTGCATGTGTGTGTGTAGTACTCCAATTTTATTCTTGAAACTTTGGCCTTGACCTTTCATATCAATTGAAGAGGAATTGGTCTGAGTGTGCACAGACAGGACATGACCAACAAAGGAAAACCACCATTTGGCTCCAAAAACCTGACTTTCTGGAAGTTATTAAAATTTCTTAAATAAATAAATAATCTTAAATGTCATTCCAAAATATTTCCCAGTATATATTCTTAGGGTACACTTTTACTTGTGTTTATTTATAATTTTTTTCACTGCTCTTTTTGGTGAGTTAATATTTTTATTTATCCTCACACCACAGGGTAGTCATATATGTGTGTGTTTGTGGTTTGTGTATATGTGGATCATGTGTGTATTGAATGTGTGTGTGTGCACATGCATGTGTATATATAGAATGTGTGTATTCATGTATATGTGTTTGAGGAATGTGTGTGATTACAGTGTGTATATGAGTGGGTATCTGAGGTTGTATGTATATATGTAGTGTGTATGTGATTGTGTCTGTGTAGTACATGCATGCATTGAAGTATGTGTGTTAGTGCAGGGTACATGTGTGATTTGTTCTGGGAAGACTTTTGGTGTGTGTACATGGAGTATGGATAGGTGTACATATTTGATGTTTGTGTGTGTCTATGTGTATCTTTGGGGGGAAAGCATGGGGTGTGTATGTGAAAATTGTGTGTACACACTGAGTTTTTTGACCTTGTTCTGATCTAATAAAGATATAGCTAAAGAATATGAAAAGGACATTATTTTATTCTAAAAGTCTGTGTTTGAAGTAGACTTTGAATATTTGTTTTCATACACAAAGTTATTATTTTAGTTCATAGCCAAAGGCAGCCATCTTGGACTTTTGGGAAAATGCCCAAAATAATACTTCCTAAAAGCAATTTAAAATTGGAATGGACATGCCATTTTTAGGTGTCCAAAGGGACGACAGAAGATAGTTGATGATGTGTTATTTTAGAGGGAGAAAACTATTAAAATGCTTCTGACTGTAGCAACAATAAAATACTAATGAACCAAAGGAACAGATGGAAATTGAAAAGCATGTGCAATGTCAAAACCCAAAATACAGTGATTTGTTAAATTACAGGGTTTGTTCCCCTGAGAGAGGAGCTGCAGTTTGCTGATAACTCAGCGACAACCGGGATTATTACTGTAACACAGCAACGCCATTTTCTGCCTGAAACCTGCAAGAACTAATTAATTATATAGCTTTGGTTACTAGGTTAGAACCAAGCTTTGCTGTCCAGTTTCCAAAGACTGAACTTTCTAAATTGTCAGAAAAAGAGTGTTTTCCTAATTGTCTGCTGACTATCTACTTTGTAGATAGCTACAAAGACTGCTATCAATTCCCTCATGATAAATTGTTTGCTCTTTTGGCCACTGGGGAAGACTCTTTTTATGTTCTTGAGTCACCCAGACTTCCTTAGTGAACTGAAATTAGTTGTATGGAGTTGTACCTGTAAATATAACTGAGAGTCAGGACAGGGTGTGGCCCCTAAGAAGGGTTTTACAATAGTGCCAGCTGGGTATACCAGGCTAGATAGGTGATGGGAGAAAAATACTGTTCTTTCTGCTCTACACAAAAGATCCCAGTCTATTTCCTAAAAAAGAAGTGAGATTTTAGGAGCCTCCTGAGCACAGAAAAATGGGGAGAAAATGTTCTGCCCCTTATAAAAGAAAATAATTTCTTCTGTGTCATTTTCCCCCTAGAAATACTTGGAAATTAGAAACTAAAATGAATCCAGGAGGCCCAATGAAAACACTAGAAGAGCAGACGCTTGTGTTGAGTCTCCCGTGGTTCTGGGGGACTTTCCTCTCCCCCACCAGACCTTGCCATTTTAACCCTAGCATTTGCTGCATTCCTGATGCCAGAAAAACAAACCCCTCTCGTGGCCGATGGAAGCGTGAACTGATATAAGTCCACTGGAGAGCAGTTTGCTGATATCTACTGAAATTGTAAGGGCACACATTCTATGGCCCAGCAAGTATATTTCTCAGTATCTTGCCTAGAGAAATGCTCATCCATGCACACCAAGAGGACTGTACTAGGGTGGCCAGTACAGCATTGCTTGTAACAGCAGAGAATTGGAAAGAAACTTCATATTTACCAATAGTGAAAGAGCTAGATAATACGGTATATTTAGGTTCTTGAATTATTTGCCACTTTATATAAGATGGATTTATACTGTTGACGCTAGAAGACTTCCAAAATATAGTGTTAAGTTGAATAAAACAAGTAACAAAACAAAATATGGATATAATATGATAGCATTTTATAAAAGAGAACTTGCACATGTATACACAACAATATTATACATTTGTGAATATGAATATAAATACACGGAGAATGGTCTGGAATTAGTTCTGTTGGATGATAAAAGCAATTATTCTTTGAGAAGAAGTTGGGTGTGGAAGTGGTGGTCATATGGATTTAGACTTCTCTCACCAGTTGTATAATCCTGGAAAAGTTACTTACTTTGTTTTGGGTTCTTCATCTATAATATGGAGATTATAAAATATGTCTACATGATAGAGGTGTTGTGAGGATTAAGTGAGCTAATGATAAAACAGATAATGTGTGTGGAGCACTTACTCAGTGCCCAATAATGCCCTAAGTGCTTTACCTATTATACCTACTTTAATATGAAGTAGATAGCGTCATTATTCCCATTTTACAGGTCAAGAAACAGATAATTTGAGGTTGATAATTTGCCAATAGGCTCATAGCTTGTAAGGTAAGTATAAAGCTAGAGGATGAGACAATGACAGTCTTCAAAGGGAGGCAGCTAAATGAAGAATGAGAAGGTTTGAGAAGGTCTGAAGACACTTCCTGAAGCTCGTACATCTTTTTGCATTGACAGGAGATGCATTTGACCCATTTATTCTCCAGCTACAACAGGACTCGGATGCATGATCTTTAACTACACATTCTCTGGCCGAATAATGAAACAGAAGATGGACAGTTTTCCAGTTAATCAGGTTCAAAATCTTGGGGTTCATTTGATTTCACTTTCTTTTAAACCCACTGCCACAAATTCGACAGTTGATCTTAATGTTATACCCCATGTGCCCTCACAGTCTGCAGAGTGTACTTCCTCACGGTGATGGGTAATTTTATTTGTCATTTTGACTGGGACATAGTGTGCCCAGATATTTGATCAAATATTCTGGTGTGTCTATGACAGTATTTTGGATGAGATTACCATTTAAATCAGTAGAATGAGTAAAGCAGATTGCCTTCCCAGATGTGGATGGATTTCATCCTGTCAGTTAAAAGCCTGAATAAAACATAAAGGCCAACCCTTCTGCAAAGAAGAGGGAACTGCTTCTACCTGACTGAATTGATCTGGGACATCAGTTCTTTCCTGCCCTCAAACTTGAGCTGGAATATCAGCTTTTTCTGGGTCCTGCTGGCTTCTGGAGTAGAACTATACCATCAGCTCCTGTGGGTCTCCAGCTTGCTGACTGCAGAATTTGGGAATTGTTAGCCTTTATAATCATGTGAGCCAATTCCTTATAGTGAGTAAGTAAATATCCTATTAGTTCTGGAGAACCCCAACTAATACACCTACCCCTCGACTTTGGGTTTGTTCATGTGGATTGCTATGTCCAGTGGGATGTCAGTACTTGTGATGTGAGCAAAGGCTTACCATATGCTCATAGTTGGGTTTAACCTCTTGCACTTGTACCATTGTTATGAAAAGAACATATTCTGGGTAGCCACTACCCCTAGGCATCAGAATAAGACAAGTGGAATTGGCTTGAGCTTGGCCTGCAGCCTGGAGCCAAGCCCTGCTGAATCCAGCAAAGATCAGCCAAGCTTTAAATAACTGGCAGCTTCATGAGTGAGAAAATGTTGTGTCTATAAGCTGAGTTTTTGATGGTTTGTTTTGTTATTGCTGTTTTGCAGCATTATTATGGTTATAGCTGACAGATACACTCACCATATATAATGCCTTATTTTTTCAATGCCTCTGAGAGCCATCTCTTCCCTCATTCTGGGGTAGACACTTTGACTCTGCATGGAGATAAAATGAGAAGAGCTTCCCACTGCTCTCCTTATTTACAACAACCCTCTACTTCAATCAGTGATTAATGCTGATGATTGAGTAATCTATCTAGAGCCTGATTCAGCTCCTATCATTCCCCTACTCTAAAGTCTTCAATGACTTCCTAGTAAAGATAGGGAGCTCTAGCCCTTGCCAGTACCTGCTTCCTTACACTTCTGGACAGTTCTACATGCAATTTGCTCTACCTAGAATGTTCTATCACTCTACCATTTCCATTTTCCCTTATATAACCACGTGGCATAATTTTAATAGTGATTTGAGATTCTTTCTACTAAAGCTTTAATTCCTCTTTGGGCACCTCCTCTTTGGCTGCACCACACCCCTACCCCAAACACATGTACACATATAAAAGAATCACACCTGGGTCTTTTGAGATCATCATATTCTTTTCTAAGCTCTCATAAACTCACCCTCCATATACTTAACTGTATAATTATAGTAATAGTTTGCCCCCAAGGAAGGTCACAGATCTGTGGGCCTGTGAATATTTGTCAGGCCAGAGTTGGTTACATACAGAAATAAATTAGTCCCTAAATCTCTGAATTTATTCTGAGGTACAAGTCTGCCATTGCAGAATTAAGCCATGTAGTATTTCCAGGGCATAACATGGGTTCCTTCCACACTCCTGTCATGGTGCGGGTCAGTGGGGGTTCTGCTCCACATGGTCACTCAAGGATCCAGGCTGGAGGAGGCTTCATCTCTACTCTTGTTTCCACACTTTCACAGTTGGTAACTGGTGGAGCCGGAATTTGAACAAGGCAAGTGACTTCCAAATCCAGTCTTTAGCCACTACTTTGTATGTTTCTCCATTCAAATCAGGGCATAGAAAAGGAAGTGCCACCTAATGAATAATATGCAAATATTTTATATTTCTTATTTGTTATAGTAGAGTTAGGAAAAAAAGTATTATTATATCAATTTAGCATAAGGAAATAAATTTCCTTGAGGTTAAATAATTTGCCAAAGGTCACATAACTAAAGCAGGATTCAAAACATATTGATGTACTCCCAAGAGATCACTTAGGATATAGAACTTAAGGATTAGAAGAAAAACCTTTTCTATAAATCAGGGAAGGTGAGAGAATTCCAGCATGGAGAAAACTAGGGGGAGGGGGAAAATACCAAAAATGTATATACGTATGCTCCAAAATATATCATCCTTGCCCTGTGAAAGCATGAAAAATACTGATGGAATTTCTATTTGAATTACCCAGAGCTGACATACGAAGCATGAAGTAACAAGAATACATGGCTGATTTTCATTATTCATGGATTACATATTTGAAAATTCACCTCCTCACTAAAATTTACTTGTAACTCCAAAATCCATACCCCAGAACCTCCACAGTCAATAACAGACATGTGCAGAGTGGTGAAAAATTTGAGCCACTGGATGTGCACATTTCCATCTGAGTTTAAACAAGACAGGGTTCTGCTTTGTCTCAGCTCTCATTCTGCAAACAAGTGTCCCTTCCATGGTCTACTTAGGGCCACGTATTTCACGTTTTGTGCTTTTTGTTGGTGATTTTGCAGTTTGAATCAGTCTCCAACATAGCACTCATGTGCCGTCTAGTGTTTCTGAGTGCAGAAAGGCTGTAATGTGCCTCACAGAGAAAGTACGTGTGTTGGAGAAGCTTTGTTCAGGTAGGAGTTATAGTGCTGTTGGCTGTGAGTTCAATGCTCATCAATCAATAACATGGCACTTCCATGAAAAAAGAGAAAATTCACTAAACTGTATGGGAGGCCACACTACAAGGTTCTAGAATATCACCTCTAGTGGAGATGAAAAGGTAGCTAAACTTGTGGACATGTGAGATGACAACTGATAAAAAATGTTTACTGGATGGCATAGATGTGAGGCTGAAGCCAAGGCAATTCATGGTCATGTTACGTAGGGTCAATAAATGTCACACCATTCTCATCTAGGGAGGGCTGGGTTGCATGTTTCAAAAAGCAATATGGCCTGAAAAATGTTAAACTTGCAGGTTCTGCAGATCAAGAAGCTATGAAAGAATTTTTTAAAAATTTTCTCTCAGTGTTATACAGGAGAAGGATTAAGTGGAAGAGTGTTTTCAACAGTGATGAGACTGGCTTGTTTTATAAGAATATTGGCAAACCAACCTATATAACACGAATGGCATTTGGGTTGACCAAAATGTGATCAGAGGCATGTGGGAACTTACCCCATCTTTCCTCTAGTACCAACAGTTCGATATTTGCTAATTCAGTGTCCATGGTGACTTTATAGAATATAACCACTGTGACAAGAACCAACTGGGTGTGGTCTGTGTGTGTGTGTGTGTGTGTGTGTGTGTGTGCATGCACAAATATCTAGTACTAACTGAAAGTGATTCTTTAATGTGTGAGGTTCAATTAAGTTTTCTCCAGTCAGGAATTTAGTACTTTGAGATCAAAATCTCCCATTGCACATGTTAGCCATGTGGAATTTTCACAAGGTTTCTTTGGTTGTTGCTTTGGTTTGGTTTTATATCTTTTAATCCTTTGTCACTTTCAAATGAGTTTTTTTTTAATCAGCTAACATGGGAATTGTGGCCAATACTCTTTTTCTAACTGCTTTAGCTATTTTTGAGGTTTTGTTTTTAGACCTTGGCTGTTTTGATGAAAATGGAAAGTGATTTGGCATTGACCGTATCCCTCCACAAATTATTGTAGTTGGGGACTCACACTCAAGTCTGAAGATGGCTGAGAATTTTCTTTTTCCTAAATGATATGCTGGATTTTCCCTCCTTCTGCAAAAATCCCTTTGTCAAAGGGACGGTTTGCCACTGTTTTTGGCATTGCAGTCTATATGATATTAATGCAAAATTTGATAAATGCATAGGTCTCTTATTCACACAGATCCTATTCTCTTCTAGGAATCTAATAATTCTTTTTAAATAAAATCACCTTGGAATATAAATTGAAAATTGAAGCGCAATAAAAAGAAGAAGGATTTCTACTTCATCGCCACACAGATTTCCCATCTCCAGTCAACTCTAAGTGCAGTTTAGGGGGATGCACAACAATTTAATTGTTCTACTTGATTGAAAATCGCAGGACATGCAAGGAGAAGATGAATCTATCTTGGCAAATGCATTATTAAAACTCTTCTAAATGTGCTTGCACAGAAGTGAAGGAAATGTTTCTGTGCCTGGATGGGAAAGACACGAGCAGTGAAAGGCTCCCTGTGCAGAGACTCTGGTTTGTAATATGAATAGGACTGACATAAATGTGCAGTTATCTGGACACACTTGGGAAGGGGATGGTGGTGGAGGAGAGTAGATGGACCTTCTGAAATGGGAGTAGAGACTTCACGTTCATTGATGAAAAGCAACACACTGACAGCTCTATGTAGTGAGGCTGTAGGAACCAGGGTTCTAGTGCATAGGGTTTTTAGGGACTGGAGACCTGGGAGTAAACATGAATATAGCAAGGTGGCAGCCACTGTTGGTGCCTTACTTGTAATGACCTTGTCTTATCATTCTAGTGCTTGGCTTCCAACTGCCAGCATCTGCTTCTGTTTGCCTGAGAAATTCTCAGATCTCCAGAGCCCACCTTGCATGCAAGTACAGCAGGCCAGAAGTTCTGGGGAGTGAACCCTGCCTACCCCCAGCAGTCCTCAAGCAATGAATGAAGCCTGTCCTTCTCCACACAAATGGCAGACCTCTAAAGTGCGTTCCACATTGGCTCTCAGGTTCCCTGGTAGGACTGAGCTCCAGATGCCCACCCTTGATATCACACTTCATTGTCCTCTTTTCTTTCCCTGTCTCCCTTCCTTATTCCCCAATTTTGTTTCTTAGGATCATGCCCCAAATGAAATATCTGCACTCCCATCCTCATCTCAGGGTCTGCTTTTCCTGATGAAACTCAAACCAAAGAAATAGGTTAGCCAGGTTCTAGAAATCTCAGAATGAGTAGTTGCGGGGCCCTTACATTCATTTGTGATGTTTCTTTAGTCACAAATGAAGGAAAAGAAAACCCAGAAGCAGGAGTCAGGAAAGTATTGTCAGTGAGTGAAGCAAATGCTTGCGGACTGTGGTAAGTTCCCTGTCTAAAGTGGGTGGCTAGAACTAGCTCCAGCCAATCTGATTTCATTAGGCAATGCGACCTTTGGTTTGTCAGATCCTCTTATGGGAAATTGGTTTTTAAATGTTGAGAATTAAATCAGACTTTTTAAAAATACAAAGCACAATACAACAAATTTGGAAAACTATTAGGGATGTCTGCTAACACAGAACATGTGCATACCCTAAGATTAAGCAATTCCACTCAGGGGGAGATACTCAAGAAAACTGCATCCTTAGGAGTACCAAAGGACACGTACTAGAATGTTTATAGAAGCACTGTTCATAATAACTCCAAACTGGAAAGAACACAAATGCTCCTAAAAAGTAGGATGGAGAGATACATTGTGTATACCCATGTGATGGGATACTATACAACAAGGAGACTGTATAAATCATTGCTACTGACCATACTATGAATACTCTCAGACATCATGTTGAACTAAAGAAGCCTGAACAAAGTATATGACCTATATGATTCCATTTGTGTAAACTACATAACTACATAAGTAGACAAAATTAATCTATGCTGTTGAAAGAATAGGCTTTCTTATTCAAATCAGTTTCTCCAGTCACTGCTACATTGCCAGGATCCCATGGGTAGGGATATAACTTCATGGGTAAATCATTTCTCCTTATTTTAAGGTATAATTCTTCCTGAAAGGGGTGATAACGTAGATCTATTGGTCGTTATTACATTAGCATGAATTAGGGCCCAGCATTGACAGAGGGCCTGTTGTAAGAACTACAGACACAGAAATGGACAAGTAAGAATCCATGCCCTGCCAACTGGACAAACCTAAACAAATCATGGAAGCCATATGTTGATTTATGTAGGTCTTGGTTACTGTCCACCTGTAAATCAATTGCTGAGGACAGAGGGTGTGAGATCATGCTCATTTGCTTATGCCATCCAGAGGATACCTTTGGAACAGAAACTGGGATTAATTCCATGCAAACCTTAGGACTGTTACTGTCTTACTTTGGGTTCCCCTAGAAACATATCCTGAAAATAAAGACTTAAATGCTTGGAGGCAATTCTGGAAAACACCAGTAGAGGAGTAAAGAGGAAGAGAGGGAGGGGATGACTGGCAAGGGAGCTAGTGTGTTTATACACCCATTTCTGTCTATCATTAGGTGAGGACTGGTCCTAGAAGACATTAGTTCTCTATAGTTGCTTGTGTTTCAAAGAAAGCTCTAGAAGTCAAAGAAAATTTTCAGAACAAGAAATGCAGGAACTGACAGAAGTCAGGCCAAATGCAATGTTGAGCAAAAGAAGCCAGAACCTAGAGTACATACTATGGATGATGACAGTGGAGAATTGACAACATCTGCTACAACTACCCAATGAGAGAAGCAGTTCCTCAAATGAAAATTTGGATAAAGTTAAGAAGAAAGAGACAGAATCAATGCCAGTTAGGACACCAACCAGTGTCTACTACACACTCAAACCAGAAGTCAGTCATGGAGCAATAAAGCAACCACATGATTGATGCTTAAAAGAAGAGTGACCCCAGAATCTGCCTCATTTGTGAGATGCCGACTCAAAATAATCTCCACTTGTGCAGGAATCCAGTCTTCAATGTGCTGGACAGGTGTCTCTGTCACCTCTGTATGATTCTTCCACCAATAAAGGGCTCATTCTTTCACAAAACAGCCTCTTTTGTCATCATAAAGTCTTACTTATTACATAATTCTAGTATGATATTGAAATCCTCATCCATATGACTTCCTCTATGCTTCCTTTTCCTTCTCTCTGGTCCATTCACCCTCCCTGGGCTGAGTTCCTGGCTCTGCAGTGTCACCTTGGATATATCCACAGGGCCTTGGACCAGACACTTGTTCACAGCATCGGAAGTGGTGGGTGGATTTTTCTTTCATTTAATCTTTCCTACGGGGATTTCCAGATGAGGTCAATGAGACTCAGAAAAGTTAAGTAACTTGGCCCAGATCATACACTCATACACTGACAAGTGAGAGAAGTGAAGTTCAAATACAGAATATATGACTCCATTAAAATACTTTACACACAGAATGCTTGTGGGGCAAAGTGTGTGCATGTGTGTGTGTGTGTGTGTATGGCTTCTCCCCCTCCCCTCCACTCTCATTCCCAAGTACAGCCATCAGCCCTCCCTTTCCTACACCTATGCCTAATAGGTACGTAGGTGAGCACCCCAAACCCCACTGCCTAATGCAGTGAGACAAACCTCAGATCAGCAGCACTAACTCTCCCATTCCCCTCCATCAAAATTGCCTTCTTTGGGGTCCCAGACAAAATGGCAAAGGGTTCTCCCAATGAAACAATTGATGCTTTTGTGATAAATGGCTGGGATTCCTCTCCAAGTCACAACTTACCCTTGGAGGGTGATGCTTTAATGCAGAGGCAGCTGAGGTGGGAATTGGAACAAACACAGAAGAATTGGGGGTTCCTTTGGGGATTTGTGGCACAACCAAAATCACATCATATAAACATATACCCACCTTTCTCAGCCTGTGGCTAGGCTTAGGCTCAGGTCCCACATAAGGGGAAAGGGATTTTTCCTAAGACAGTCAGTCCACAGTGTAATGGGGACACATTATAGCCCTCCACCATGATGTTTAGGATTTGGTGTGCCCACCTCTTTTTGTATCAATACTATCACAGCCTGCCTTGTGGATTCCCTGGAAAGACATGCTAACCAGACATCACAGGCCAGTTGTCTCTTTCGAGAATTGTCTTCTTTCCCAAAGCACAATGCAGAATGGGAGACCGAGAGCAATTTTCATAGGAGGGTGCTTGATTCCACAGTCAGAGCAAGTAGTTTTAGTCAGATTGACATGGGCTCAAAGCTAGGCTCTGTCTTCAACTACTAACGGGCCAGTGGACTAGTGTCTCAACTCTCTCAGCCTCAAGTCTTAAACATAAATGAGAATAGCCCTCACCTCTTCATAGGCCGCTATGAGGATTAACTGTTATGATACCTATGGATGTTCCTTGCATGCTGTGAGTGCTCAAAGTCACTTTTCTTTTCTTGCTATCAAAGCAAGTCCCCACGATCATTCTAGTACAGAAAAAAGAATATTTTGAGATCGAAGTTGCGCTCTCTCTTACTCCCTCTCTCCATCTATCTTTTTGGCTTATGTATTTTTCAAAAGTATTGTTTGAGACAGGAATACAAACCTCCCTTGGCAGAGTCAGGTAGTGATAGTAATGTGTTTTATCAGGGACAGAGAACTCCCTGATTCCCTGCCTTGTCCCCTACATTGGTCATAACCATTGCTCATTTTTGTACTCCATTTGCCCACTCAGGATCTGCCAGACTCTACTGCAAAATCTGCCTTCACTCCTGCCAAAAATGATCATTTTCTCTTTTCTTGTTTCCCTATTGACCCTTTTATTTATTCCTGATGTCAATTGAAAACTTATCTTTCCCTCCCCAATCTATTCATCTTAAATTCAGTCTCCCACTGCTATGATTTTTCTTCAGCATCTGGGTTGTTTAACTTACTATGTGCCATGGGGGATACAGACGTGCCGCGGATGCCAGGCTAAGTGGAAGGAGCATTGTGTAAACAGAAAATGTATTCAGATTGTCATGAGGATGATAGTGTTATTTTCCTTAAGACCTCTGGCCCTGAAACTTGGCTGAAAGTTAAGATTTTCTTGAACATCTTATTGAAGTATAGCACAAAGGAAGAATAAATAAACATACACATGAATGCATGGCTTAGTCAATTTTCACAAACTAAACCCACCTGTATAAGACCCAGATCAAGTAAGAGAACTTTATCAGAATTCCACTTGCCCATCATTATCCTCCCAAAGGTAACCACTACCCTGACTTTTAGCAGCATAAATTTGTTTTTTAATCTTGTATGAATGAAATCATACATGATGTACTCTCTTTTGTCTGTCTTCATTTCTTAATTGTTATGTGAGATTTATTCATACTGCTTCAATGTCGTAGTAGTTAATATTTTCTCATTATGGGGTAGTGCTCCATTGTATAAATACGCCATAATTCATTTATCTCTTCTATTGTTGAAGAGCATTTGGGAAGGTTCCAAAGTGAGGTTTTTATGGAAAGTTATACTATGAAAAATACATGTCTTTTGTGTACATACGTGTTCTCTTGGGCATATATCTAGCAGTGGAATTGCTGGATCATAAAATATCTATATATTCAACTTCAGTAGACTGCCAGTTTCCCAAAGTGGTTGGATCATTTTATGCTCTCATCATCACAGTGTAAGGGTTCCAGTTGTTCCACATCCTCATCAACACTTTGTATTATCTGTAATTTTTTTTTTTTTTGTCTTACTTTTTTTTGGCATTCTGGTGGGTGTGTGTAGTTGTACCACATTATGGTTTAATTTGTATCTTCCAAATGATGAATGAAGTTGACCACCTTTACACACGTTTATTGGCCACTTGGGTATCCTCTTTTGTAAAATGTCTATTCAAGTTTTTTGCATATTTTAAAAAAGTTGTTACTTAACTTTTCTTATTGATTCAAATATCTAAGATTTTATATAAGACAAGAGTTGGAAAGTTGGACACACTTTGATGGACTTTTCTATCACTTTGCAACAAATACAGATGTCTCGAGTTATCACTAATGGTGTCTCGGGTTGTCAGAAATTTCTCCAAGCAATTTAATTTTATTTTAAAAAATGTACTCCATAGCATTTTGAGAAACAAAGTATGGAGAGTCAGAAACCTGGTTTGGTTGATTCACTAAATAGCTCTGTGACCATATACGCAAGTCTTGGTATCCTCATCTGAAAAATAAAAAGTTTGGATTTGAGATCTGCCAAATCTAAGATTCTATAAAATACAAATAAAGTATGTAGTTTAGAGAGGTGAGAAACAAGGAGAAAAGGAGGCTATAAACTGAAACAACTTCCACAAAGTTGATAATCGCTGGTCTTAAAATAATAATAAAAAAAAAACACAGTCTAACCTTAACTTCATAATTTCTTCCATGTCTTAAATTTTACCTGAATTGTGAGTTTTCCATGTTAAAGGAGGAGAAATTTTGTATAAAACCAAAAATCTTGTATCTCTATTTATCCTTCTCCTCTCTAGAAATTTTTCTTTTATGAAAAATTGGATCAGAATTGACCAAAACAAAAAACAAAGCTTCTTTATGGTTTTTGGAGTGTGTATGTGCCTGACATAGACCTAAAAGAAAACACTTGTTATCTTCCATGACCAACCACAGATCTTGTGCCAAGACTAGCCTATTGCATCTACCCTCCTTTCTGTGCGCTTGGCCTCGTGTACAGGCCCTTTTAAGCCTCCTATGATAAATGGTTGTCACCAGCCTGAAATCCACATCTCCTTTCTGCTCCCTCCTCATGTAGCTCCAGCTCCTTGATGGTAAACTGGCAGCTCCACTCTAACTGCCAGCTTACAGAAAATAACATAAAAGAATGTCTTTACAACCTCAGAGAGATCTTTCATACAAGATACAAAAAGCTCTAAGCATAGAGGAAATGATTAATAAGTTAGACAACATTAAAGTTAAGAACTTGTTTTCATCAAAAGACTCCATCAAGAGATGAAAAGGCAAGGCGTGTAGCGGGAAAAGATATTTGATACATGTATAACAAAGAGCTTGTGTCCAGGTTATATAAGAAAAAAGTCCTATAAATCAGTGAGGAAAAGAGAGATAACCCAAAAAAATAGGCAATAGCTCTGAACAAATATTGAAAAAAAAAAAGGATAAATAAATTTATAAACAGGTATGACCTCATTAGTAATCAGAAAAATGCATATAAACTCTTCAGTGAGATACCACTATATGCACACTAGACTAGTTAGTATGTAAACATAATACAATATTGAATGTTGGAGAGGGTATAGAACAATGCAAAATCTCCTATGTTGCTAGTGGAAGTGTAAATCAGAGTATCCACTTCAAAAAAAAAAGCAGTTGGGCAGTATGCACTAGAGTCATATAAAAAATGCTGTGAGTCAGTAATTCTACTATTAAGTACATAACCTAGAAAACAACATAGATATGTGTAAAATATGTGTGCTTGTCTATAGGTATACATTTCTTAAGAGCAAAAGTCTAGAAACAACCTAAACACTTACCAATGGTACAAGGTTCAGGTAAATCATTATTTTCTAACAGTAGAGTACTATACAGTAATGAAAATGAATGACTACAGTTATATAGAATGAGATGCATGAAACTTTAAAACATGATACTGACAAAAGAAAGCAAATGCAAAAGGGGCACCTGGGTGGCTCAGTTGGTTAAGCGTCCAACTCTTGATTTCTGCTCAGGTCATGATTCAGGGTTGTGAGATTGAGCCCCGTGTTGGGTTCCATGCTGGTCATGGAGCCTGCTTGGGATTCTCTTTCCCTCTCCCTCTGCTCCTCCCTCCCACCACCTCTCTCTCTCTCCCCCCCTCTCTCCCTCGTTTATATATTAAAAAAAAAAAAAAGGAAATGCATACTCTCTGATTTCATTGACATAAAGCTCAAAAACAGGCAAAGCTGCACTATATTATTTAGAAATTATTAAAATATGAAGAGAAGCACAGAAGTGATTGCCTAAATAGAATAGTGGTAACCTCTGGGGGAGAAAGAGGGAGGAAGGTGTCTAATTTCTGGGCTGCAGGCAACGTTCTGATTCTTGACTTGGTGGTAATTCATGGCTGAAACCTTTATAACTAATTCTTATACTGTATAATGATGTTTTAGGAACTTTTATATGTATGTTTTATTTCACAATATAAAAGAAAACTAAATTGTGTCATGCCTAGCACATAGTAAGTGATCAATAAATATCAATTATTATCATAAATATATAATATACTAATTTTTTTATTAGACTTTGCACTTTACAAAGTTTTTTTCATAAAAATTACCTCATTTTAACCCAGGCATTGTTATTGTTCCTATTTCACAGATGAGAAAACATAACTCAGCCTTGAGACACACACACACACACAAAACAACCAGCAAGGAGCATAGCTGGAACCACAGCTCTGGTCTTCAGGTTTCAAACCCTTTCCCTATCTTCTAGACTTACATCTATCCTGTTAGTTAATGGAAGAGGAATGAGCCAAGAGTCTGATGATCCAAAACACAACTCGTAACTGGTATTGTTTTACTGTGTGGATAGAGTCAAACTTCCTGATGTTTGTGCGTGCCCTGATTTTCTCATGTCAAAGGGACACAAAGACTTCCTACTCTGCGCAGAACTATGTGAGAAGAAGCTGAATACGTGAAATGCTATATTCAATGAGCGTTATTTTTATGTACTTTTACCTATACTTTGAGCCTGAGCTGACTTTAACAGTCAGTGCTAAAACAGCATTGATGTTAGCAGTCTTTCTCCCCTCCACTCAATGGTCCCAACCCATCCCCCCTCCAATAAATAATGATAAAGAGATTAATCTAATTAGAAGACTTAGACATTGGGGCCAATTGAAAACCAAACTGCCTGTGCCCAACACAGCCAAATGGAACTGGGAGCCACAGAAAGCAGACATCTTCCCTACACTGAAAGTTGATACAAAACACTTTCTCACTGCATCAGTCTGAGAAAGGTTAAAGTGCATGGTGTGGAAAATTAAACTTATTCTTAGCCTGCTTTAATGGAAAACAATCTCCAGGGCTATCTTGTGTGTCTTCTGACAGAGGGGCATCAATTGGGAAGATTACGTCTGTTATCAAAGAAAGCAATGAACTTTCCATTTACATTGGACTTTTATAATCTGATGAGAGAAAAGGTACATTTATCTAGTCTTTTAAAAGGGAAAAGGAAACTCTACAAATCTGTCCATTATACCTGCTGAGAATCTAAAGTGAGGTCAAGACAAAAGCAGATTACTTTTGATAGTGTTAATAAGAGTTTATTGCAAGGCCTGCAGGCCAGATTTCCCTCTGTGGATTTCTGAATGGCTTTGGGAGCTGGGCTATTCTTAGAGTAATGAGCAAGAGCCTTATCTCACACCATAGGAAATTCAAAGATCCCTATGGCTTCAAAAGTCTTATTGATGCACTTTAGTAGAACTAAAAGCCAGGGTAGTTTCTCATCACAAATACCTGTCTAATGTAGGGGATATGGGAGGAACCTTAAGTGGCACAGACATGCAGCTCTCAATATGGTATATTAATAATAGCACCCGAAAGGACTCTAATGTGACTGAGGCTATTTCCATTACTAAGTCACGTTCTGAGGCAGCATTTGCAAAATTAGTATTAGTGAGTTAGAGGTATTGGTTACAAGCATTAGATGCTGACTGGCTTATTTAGGTAATGGGGAATATATTAGGAAAATTCTGAGGCTTCAAAGAATGAGTGGCTGGTTGACTTTTGGAGGAGGTAGGTGCCAAGAGAGCAACAGAGAACAGGAAGCAAGAGGCACAGCAATAGTCTCCTGTTTGGAAAACCCTTGTCACAATACCACCTTTATCATGTAAGACCTAGAGTTGCTGTTTTCTTGAGTCATTGGCTCAAGGTTTAAAGTCCTATGAAAGACCATATGATTGTCTAATCTTGGGTCATATGTAGCCTCCCTCATCTCCTAAATAAACCTACATAGGAGACAAGAAAGATGGAATATGGTCTTACTCAGCTTCAAAAGTGAGCACTGGGTACCTGAATTTCCTCTCCTACCAAGACTGTTAGAAGAAAGAATGGTTACTGTACTGGGTTTTTGTTTTGTTTTGTTTTGCTTTGCCTTGCTTCAATCATGTGAATAGCAAACATTCCAAACTCCAACATCCACACAGTAAACTCCAACAAACATTTATTTTTTTTGTTTGTGGTTCCATGAGTCGACTAGAATGGCATTATCTCAGGTGGCAGACTGGTTGGTGTTGCCTCCAGGTCACAGATCAGGTTCACATCTGCTCCACATCTCTCCATGGACCAGTGGCTACCACAAGCATATTCTTCTCATGACAACTCACAAGAGCACTGCTTGCCTTACATCTGTTCACATTCTTTTGGTCGAAACCCATCACATGTTCAATGCAAATTCAGTGAGGCAGCCAGGTGTAATCCACCGGAATAGGAAGAAGGAAGGAAGTGAATAATGCTGATAATGATAATGCAATCAATCTAACACAGATGCTAAGCAAGCATCCTCTATACCTATGTCCTAACCACCTCATTGACAACTTCCCAAAACCTCCATTTCCTCTATTTTTTATCTGATCCAAATCCCCAGATAAAAATTTATGAAAAAGATCTTGGTCACTATTGCTGGAGGATACACATTAGTTGTATCTACATGTATTCCTCAGATCTCAGTCCCACATTCTTGGATAATTATAAGCATGCTTTATTTTCACTCTTAGATAATGAATACCTTTAGGGCAAAGCATATGTCTTTGTGAGGATCCTTGAAGATGTTTGGCTTGTAGTTGTTTTCCTTGAATTTCTGGTGAATGAAACAGTGGGTCCTATTGGACTTGACCAGTCACTGCTCTGATAGGGCTCACCAGCCTCAGAGGAGGGTGGGCATGGATGGCCCAAGGCAGAGCCAGTGGTTGGGCTCAAGTTTTGTTTAGGCATAACACCCAGTTTTCATGTACCACAGCATGAAAGAAAGACAAGTCATTTATCCTTTTAAATCCCATATCTCTTTCCTTAACCTCCCACCTCCTGACTCCATCCACTATCAGTCAAGGTCGAAGGCACTATGTAAATGAAGGAAATGCCTAAACCCACACTTAAGGCCTTGCTTCAGGCTTCATCTCCTTTGTACTTGTATCTCATCGTCATCATTGTTGTTTCTAAATGACTTGTTCCTTCTTGAAGGCATGTAGCATGCTCTCAATTAATGTTAACCATGAATAATATTCTGTACCAGGCACTAAGCTAAGCATTTAACATGAACGAACATAATTAGTCTTCACAACTTCTACATTAGGCAAGAACTATTACCATGTGGTCACTTGGCTTGGCAGCTCAGACTGGCCTTTTCTTGTTTGCACTACTTACCCTGTTGGAAAGGTATAACACTGTGAATGTTGAAAGTGCAAATGTAGGAACCAGACAACTTGTTTTTAAATCCTGCTTCCAATCTTTACATCTGTGTGAACTTAAATAGGTTACTTATATTCTATGCCTCAGTTTCCTTTTCTACATAGAGGTTGTAATAGTGCTTACCTTATAACAGTATTGTGAACACTGGGTGGGCAAAAGCACCCAGAACAATGCCTGAAAGCATTCAATAAATATTTGAAAGGGCCATCGACCCTCTATCCACCTACTTGGCTCTTCACTTAGTGACCCAGGCACCCCCATCCAAGCGGGATATCTATTCTGGCCATAGAGACGGGAGTGGGTTGTGCAGTAGCCCATCTCAGCAAGAAGATCCCCATTCACCTCTACCTTGACAAAAAGAACAAAGTCCCTTAGGATCTCTTGTGTGTTTTTCCCTCACATTAGAGTATTTTTGTTCATTATCCCTCATCAGCACCTGTCTAGAGAATAGCTAGTTTTCGATTATAGACTTGATGGCTTAAGACAATTTTATTTATTTTTTATTATGAATTTGACTGCTTAGAATTTTTGTTCTTAATTTTGGACATTTATATCTCATTTTCTTTATGAGAAAATCTAGGAATTATAGTTTTAATGTTGTAGTAAGTAATATTAAAATAAATGGCAAGCCAAGAGTTAGGGAATTAAAACACCTAATAATTGGATTGGAGAAATATAAAAACACTGGATTCAGTGAACCAGCACCAGTCTAATTTAAATGTCTAATTAAAAGTTATTTGGAGGCACAGCATACACAAACTGCATTGCAGTCTTCTATGGCTGAAAAGGAAGCTTGGTAACCAGAAACAAATTCAGAACTGCATGAAGAAATAGGAATGGATTGTAATCTTTAAGCAGAGTATTCCATTTTAATCAAGGCATGTCCTACTCTACATTCCATGACCACTTCATTAAAAGATGCTGTCCCTGGTGCTGAAACTTCTGTTAGTTGTTTAACAGCAGAGCAACCGTGCTTCAAGCCAGGAAGGGAAGTAGCAATGCCTGGCTGAAGGAGGAAGCTTTTGTTAGCCTGAGCACTATTTATCCAAAGCTGCCTGAGAGCTACAGAAGAAGAAAAAGAAGAAGGTTTGTGATTAGGCAAGCCTAGATTAGAACTGATTTGACAAGAACAAGCCTGCCAGTCTGCAAGCTGATTCATACAGAGGGCTATTCATAGCAAAAGGCTATTTAACACATTGTCAAATATGACATTTTAAAAACACAGTATGATCTTTGGTATAAATAGCTAATGAACAGTGACATATTTAGATTGCCTGCAGAGAGGTGGATGGGTGTGTACAGTTAGGCAAAAAGTAGTCCATCACCATGGGGGGGGGGCAGAGATAAAAACAAAACCCAGAAAATTCCAATATAAAATTCTAAAATTGGGTTTGTTTTCAGAGATTTACCAATTCTGTCACTATCAATTTACCACTGTCACCTTTGTCTCTCAGTTTTCTCATCTGTAATATAGAATAATAACTGTGTTTACTTTGCAGCCTTGTGAGAATTAAATTGAGATTAAATGGATTAAGATATGTAATGCAATTAGAATAGTAGCCAGGAAAGAAGTAAGCTCTCAATAAATATTGGCTGTTATCATTACTAATATTATTATTGACAGGTATTTTTCTCCATTAAGAAAGTGTGAGGTATAATCATTTGTATAGATATTATTAAATTAAACCTAAATGATAAGCAGAACCCCACTGACAGTTCAGTTAAATGGTGCCTCCACTTCTGGAGAATAGAATTTCTTTCTCTAAAGATGTTTCCTGTGTTTAAGAGGTCAAAAATGAGCTACATTCTCTCAAACATCTCTCACTTTTTCCTTTCCTCCCACTTTCTTACATCATCAGTTTAGTTCATTCATTTATTTGTTCATGCACTTTAAAAAGCTCTTTAATGAACCAGGCATTGTGCTAGATTAAGTTGCTAAGAGATGCCAATCAAAGAGTTTAAAGATCCTCTGTCATGAATGAAAAGAACTACCACAAATACAACAATCTACAGTATACTTGTGCATTAACACACACACACATACACACGTTAAACATGTTACATTAATTTTCCCCATGTTACAGATAATGAAACTGGGGCTCAGAGGAGGGAAGATCTGCCTCGAGCACTCTGCCCTTAAGGATTCAATGAAGATATTGCAACGTCCAATCTGTACTAACCCTCCACTGCAGAACAGCCTGTTTAAGGAAGTGCTGAGCTTCTCTTCCCACCTCCCCTTTCTCAGGACTCTAGGAAGGAAATAGTTCAGGGAAATGGTGACTTGAGGTCTAAGATTTCCCCATGAAAGACAAAGTCACAGCTCCTCCCCTTTCCCCATTAGACAGTCTGTCAATAGAGTGTGAACTAAGAAAAATCTCTGCAGTCAAAATGGGGTGAACACAGCAGATGAATTACCTTTTATCTTTAGTTCTACTTCCCTTCCTAATGAATAAATGAGGAAATCAATAGATCCCTGTGTCCTGTGTGACTTTTTTTTTTTTTACTCCAAGCAAGTGTTGTTTTCGTTGTTTTGGGGTTTTTTTTAAACTAAGCAACCTAAACAACCAGAGGCCATTTTCACAGTTTACCATCTAAAAAAACACAGTAGTGGTAGTTAAAACAATCTGGGGCTAGGGAAAAATGGAAGGAAAATCTGTCACTACTGAGACTACCAAGCAGAAAAAAAAAGGGGGGGTTTTGGGGAATGAAGCAGAAACATTGACAGTTTGTTAGATCTAACCTCAGACTGACAGACAGTGAAAGGGTGAAGCAGAAATTGTTGCTGGGGGAAATGTCAGCTTTACATGAAACATCCATGGAAAAACTCGGAAAAGGTGCTTACAGTTTTCATCTGCTGCCAGAGCCAGGAAGGAACTGATTTTCCTTTGCACAAATGGGACTCAGCTTCTGTGCAGTCATCTGCATAGATAGTTTTAGAAAGGAATGACCATGTCCAGCATATTCACTCCATGTCAGCTTAACGTCAAGGGTTAAAAAAAAGTCAGCACATACCCCAACTTTAAAGTATTTAAAGTTTAGTTTTAACCTCATTTTAAGGATATTGCAGGTCTTTCGGAGTCACAGTTTCCTCCTTTCGTTCTAAGGTATTTCACCAAACCCCTATCCTGCTGGCTGAATCCTTTTAGCTTTCTGACTGGGGTGAGATTGTTCAGTAGCTTCTCACTTCCAACCAAAGGTAAAACCCCCTAAGGTAAAACCAGCAAGAACAGCCCTGCAAGACATCTGACCTCATGCTATTCTTGATTTATTTTGCAGGAAAGGTCTTTCCAGTCAGGTATAAACTGTGAAATCCAGTCAAGAACTTTTGGTGCTCTGTATTTCATATAGTTGCAGTCTTACAGGAACAAATTTGCAAGAGATTTGTAAATTCTCACATGGTAGGAAAAATAATCATTGGACTTGAAGCGAATCTGCTAACCTCATTTCTCTTGCCATGTTTGTTGGTTAAGGACATAAGTTGGATAATGTAACAACAATAACAATAATAACTAGCCACTGTAAGGTTCTGTTTTTTATGGTAAATGTCATTATTTAATCCTCAAAGTAACCCTACGAAGTAAAGACATTTCTACCCCCACTTCACAAACAAGAAAACACACACATTGATTTGAAATGGTGGGTCACATTCAATGCTTTAAAAAAAAAAAAAAAGCAACTAAAATTAAAGCTTCTTTTTACTGTACTTCCAAAATTTAAATCATTTGATTTACCATGACAAAAATAGCATGGAATGCAGGCTACTTGTATATCAAGTGGGCATTTTCCAGTATTTAAAATTTATTGGGTTTTAGCCAGCCTAGCTCCATTTTGTTGTTCTTCAACAACAATTCTAGTCACCAGAAAACCTTCCCAACCACATCATTAGATGCAGAAGTTGTGAAACAAAATATTAAGGGATTGAGCTGGAAGAATATGCATCCAAGAAGTAAAAGTGGCAATAATCCCTGGGGAAGTAGGAGATGAAACTGTATATTCTTCTTTGCCAATCTATTTTTTTTATTAAAGAAAAATGTCAGACTAAAAAAAATAAAGAATAATGCAGGTGGCTGTTAAATTTTCCAAGGAATTATACCTACTTCTGAAAAACAAGTTTATTGTATCTTTAAACTCTAAAGTCTGAATAAATGCCTGCTGAGATGCATCTCTTGATCTCGGCTTTCTCTCCTTAACTGCTCCCTCTGGTGATTTAGAAATGATCTGTTGTCACCAGGGCTACTACTCAACTTCAGAATTCTTGAAAAACATATGCTAACCCAAATCACCAATTATTAAATAGATATTAAATAGATAACTTGAGTAGCCCTATAACTATTATATTCATTGAATTTATGATTTTAAAAAACTTTCAAAAAAAAGAAATCTCTAGACTTAGAGATTCCACTGGAGAATTCTACCAAATAATTAAAGAAGAATTAACACCAATTTAATATAATCTCATCTAGAAAAACTTAAAGTGAGTGCAGTAAGGTCACAGAATAAAAGATAAACATATAAAATCTTATTTCTATGTCACCAATAGGCATGTGTGCACTTGCAATATTTCCAAGTGCTCAAAAAAGAACTTTTTAGATATAAATCTAACAAGACACATACAGGACCCATCTGCTGAGAGCTGCAAAACACTGATGAAATAAAGAAAAGATTAAAAAGTGGAGATAGATACCATGTTCATGGATTAAAAGACTCAACAAAGTAAAAACATCAGTTCTCCCCAAACTGATGCACAGTTCTAACACAATTACTATCAAAATCTAAACAACAATTTTTGTAGATATAGACAAAATAATTCTAATGTTCATATGAAAAGTCAAAAGAACTAGAAATAGCTAAAACAATTTTGAAAAATAATATAGCATGAAGAATCAGTTTTCCTGATTTCAAGACTTATCATGCACCCACAGTAATCAAGACTATGTAGTATTGACAGAAGAGTAGGCACATAGATCAGTGGAAGAGAGCAAAGTCCTCAGAGATAGAACCACACAAATATGTTCCACTGATTTTTTGCCAAAAGTGCAAAAACAATTCAATGGAGGAAAAATAGCCTTTTCTCTACATGGTGATGGAATAAATGGACATCCATAGACACATGCACAAAAAGAATCTTTGTGTAAGACTTCCACTTTGTACAAAAGTTAACTCAAAATCTGTCATGGACTTAAACATAAAACATAAAATGACAAAACAAACAAACAAAAATAAGATAAAATCTACCAAATTTGGGTGAGAGTGCTTAGCATTGACACTAAAAATATGATCAATAAAAAGAATGATAAGTTAGACTTCATCAAGATTAAAAATTGTTGCTCTGTAAAAGACTTTATTAAGAGGATAAAAAGACAAACTATAAACTATAAGATATATGAATTGCAAATAAAACAAAGGACTTTCATCTAGAACATATAAAGAACTCATAAAACTCAACAGAAAAAAAATCTAATTAGAAAATGGGCAAAAGACATTTCACTGAAGAAGATATGCAGATGGCAAATAGGCACATGTAAATATGTTCAATATCATCAGCCATTAGGGAATGCAAATTAAAATCACAATGAGATATTGTCACACATCTTTCAGAATGGCTAAGAAACTCTGGTGAGAAAGTGGAGATATTGGATCACTCACACTTTGTTGGTAGGAATGTAAAACGGTACAGCCACACTAAAAAAAATTGTCAATATCATTAAAAACTAAACATGCGACTATTGTACAACCCAGCAATTCCATTTCTGGGCACTTATCCACAGAAACGAAAACATGTTCACCAAAAAAACCCTGTAAATGAATGTTTATAGCAGTTTTATTCATAGTAGCCCAAAAGCACAAACAACTCAGATATCCTTCAATGGGTGAATGGTTAAACAAACTGTGGTACATCTATACCATGATTACTAATCACCAATAAAAGGGAACAAACTATGGATACACTTAGCAATATAATTTAATTTCCACCGAATTATGTTAAGTGAAAAAGCCAACCCCAAAAAGTTACATACTATATGATTCTATTTATATGATATTCTTTTCATGTGTTTGTTTAAGATTTTTTGTTTATTTATGATATTCTTGAAATGACGAAATTATAGATAGAGAGCACAGAATAATCATTGTCGAGGGTTAGGGAGGAAGTGGAGGCAGGAGGGAAGTGGGTGCGACTATAAAAGGCAAAGTGAGGGATCATTTGGTGATGGAACTCTTAGGTATCTTGACTATGTCAATGTCAATATCTTGGGTATAATTTTACTTTGGTTTTGTAAGACATCGCCACTGGAGAAAACTGAGTAACAGATATGCTGGATTACTGTCTATTGTTTCTTATAAGTACACATGCCTCTACATTTATCTCAAAACAAAAAAATTAATTAAAAAAGTCAACATGAGCGTGTTAGTCATATTTTTACGGCTAGTCTTCAAAATGTGTATGTTCAGTTCTACCATAAGCTGTCAGGAGAAGCTGCTTATGTAAGCTCACTTGGCACATGAAGCAGATATTCTGCCATCCGTACAGACACCATCCTTCAGGCTGCCCACACTCCGGTCTTCCTTCCAGACCCACAAGGTTCTGACTCACCACTTTATTTTGATCTTTCCCTTATCCTAAATATACATAAAAATGCTAAGTCACGTATACGTACATACAAATGCTAAGTCATCACAATTCCTATTTTCCACTCAAATAAAATTTTAAATTAGAATTACACCACTGCCAAACACTGAGTAGCTACAAGAGCACATATGCCACAACAGATGGCTCACAAGTTGTGGTTTTTACCCCCAAAGTTTTTCTGCTTAGTAAACCTATCAGTAAGCATGTTCCAAGCAAGCATTGTAGAATAAAGAGATAAAGACAGCAGGTTTGGTTGGGTGGGTAATGGGATCTCAGAAAATGGAGAAAACTTCTGGAAAGTTCCAACTGAGGACCAATTTTGGAGCATCCATTATATGGCTCAAGAATCCTTAGTTCTTGTTTTGGAGGTTGTTTTTTCTTGTTGTTATTTTGGGGTGGGTGTGTGTATGTGGGTGGGTGGGTATGTGTGTGTGTAATAAAAAAGACCTCAAACACTATTAAGAATCAGATGACAATTTTGGACCCTGTCCTCCTCTAAAGTACACACACCTGTCATTGATCAAAATATATGATCACTGCTAAAACTATTTTTTTCTGACTGTTTTAGAGATTGCTCAAATATTCAAGATATAATAATGTCCAAATGTCCAAATTAGTAAGTGTCAAATGCATCTCTGAAATCTTTGAGCCTTTGATTGTCAGATTAAATGCCAGGATCTTCAGGGACACTTATTAATAATAAACATCTCCACTTTATTGTATTGTTTTCTTCCTGTATTCAAACTACTGATCTTCCTAACTATTTAGATCCATTGAATATGCAATACTCTTAGTAAATTATGTCTTTCTCAATGCATCATGTATTAGTCAGCTATTGACACAATTATGTTGCATAACCAACCATCTCAAAACTGAGTGGCTTACAAAAACTAACATTTATTCTCATGCTCATGGGTCTGCAAATCAGCACCTGAGCTGCTCTTAGCTGGGCTCAGTCAAGCAGTTTTGCTTCAGGCTACACATCAGCTGGGCTTGGCTTGGCTTTGGTTCAGGAATGGCAAATGACAGAAGAGTAAATGGTAAGGCAAACAGCTTAAGCCCAGTTAAAGCCTCTACCTGCATCACAACTTCTAACATTCCTTTGGCCAAAGCAAGTGAAAGATTCCAGGATCAAATGCACACAGTAGGAGAGGGGAGAGGAATATTTGATGAGCACTAATCCAATATTTTACATACCACAGACTTCTTTCTAGTATTTCCATAAGGCAACAAAGATGCTCTAGTGATATTGCCTAAACCAACTGGTCAAAAAAATGTAGTTAAAATGAGACCAAGTCTCTGTCTCCAAGTCACAATTATCAAAAGTGTCTCCAATCATTGTCAGATATTCCCTTGAGGTCAAAATTGCCAGCATTTATAACCACTATTCTAGGGAAATAGTCAAACATTCAAGGTATGATACACATTATCAATTGCCAAATAGAAAATGTCAGTAATACAACATTTTTCTATATCAATATAAATAAATTTGCATTCAAATAAACTTGATTCAGTCCTTTAAATGGCAGACATTAGATAATTACCCTCAAATTCTTGTAACCACTCTGCCAGGTGGGTATCATTATTTCAAGCAACTGATGTTGAAATTGAGCTGCAGTTAAGTGCATTGTTCATAGACCCAAAAATAAAAGGAAGCAAAATGGAGATTTTTAAAAATGAGTTAGCCATATCTTTATTATAGGAATACCACAGCATTCCACTTTGAAATGAGTAGGTGTGGGGCACCTGGGTGGCTCAGTCATTTAAGTGTTGGACTCTCAATTTCAAGTCAGGTCATGATCTCAGGGTCGTGAGATCAAGTCCCAAGTCAGGGTCTGTGCTTAGCATGGAGCTTGCTTAAGATTCTCTCTCTCCTTCTCCTGGTTCCCCTTCTCCTGCTTGGGGCAGGGAGTGCACACATGCTCTCTTTCTCAAAAAAAAAAAAAAAAAAAAAAGAAAAGAAAAAAGAAATGAGTAGGTGAAAATCTCATTGTAATGTGGGGGTTTTGTATACACCCATGAAATCATCACCAGAGTCTATGTCATAAACATATTCATTACTCCAAAATTTCCTACCACCCTCTTTATTTATTATTATTATTTTTGTGATAAGAACAATTAATATGATACCACTTATATGAGGAATGTAAAATAGTCAAATTCCTAGACCAGAAAGTAGAACGGTGGTTGCCAAGGTCTTCAGGAAGAGGGAAACAGAGAGGTATTTGTCAAAGGATACAAAGTTTCAGTTATACAAGATGAATAAGTTCTAGAGATCTGCTGTACAGCACAGCGCCTATTAACAATACTGTTGTATACTTAAAACTTTGTTCAGAAGGCATATCTTATGTTAAAACTGAGATTTGAGGGGCACCTGGGTGCCTCAGTCAGTTAAGCATCTGACTCTTGATTTCGGCTCAGGTCATGATCTCAAAGTTGTGTAATTGAGCCCCACATTGGGCTCCATGCTGGGCATGGAGTCTGCTTAAGATTCTCTCTCTCTTCCAATCTCTTTGCTCCCCCTACCCCCCCACTCACATACTCTCTGTCTAAAAAAAACCCTGAGATTTGAACTGAAAATTTCCACCTTAAAATGAGCCTTGAGTAATAGCATATACTGTTATACCATCAATAAGAATTCCTGATTATTGCAATCATTTTCATTCTGCTTTATGTAAAAAATTTTTGATTAAACAAAGACTTCATAGAAAATTAACTAATATCTATGTAATATTTTAATTGAGGGCACTTCATTATTCACAACACAAATATTCATGAAGTTTCCTACCACTAAGAATAGTCATTAAATCATATGCATATTGTATGTATTATTATGATCATATACACATTTGTTCCTGTAAACTATACCCACAATCATCATTACCAAAAGCATAATCTTCAGAGGCACCTGGGTGGCTCAGTAGGTTAAGCATTGGACTCTTGATTTTGGCTCAGGTCATGATCTCAGAGCCATGAGATAGTTACCTATGTCTGGCTCCTCGCTGAGCATGGAGACTGTTTAGGATTCTCTCTCTCTTTCTCCCTCTCCCTTCCTCCCACTCTTGCTTGCATGCTCTCTCTCTCTGTCTGTCTCAAAAAAAGAAAAAAAAAAGCATAATCTTCAAGTGGAAATAGTGCCAATTTACCTTTTTCAGGTGATTTATTGATTACCTCTGTTCTTGCTATTTTACCGGACATTCACCTAGAATGCCTTTCCCCAGATCTTTTTTCAGGCTCTGCTCAAATGCTACTTCCTCTGAGAACCCTTTCCTGACCATCCTGTGTGAAAAAGCATCTCCCAAGATTTTATTCATTTTCCTTGCTTTGTTTCATATAGCACCTCTTAATAATTGACATCATATTGCACATGCTTTTTTGCTCTTTTATTAACTTTCTTTCCCACTAGAATGTAAGTTCTACACAGACAGGGACTATGGATTGCTCATTCCTCTAGCTCCAGGACATAAAGGAGTACATTCTAGGTCTTCAAATATTTGGTGAGTAACTGAATAAACAAAACCTAAATTTTAAATGGGGACTTAAAGTTTTTTGAGGTTTAGCTAAGTTTTTCCTAAGTGCCCAACTACCCCATCACCAACCACTACACATTCATACTCTAGAGATTCCAGAACTCTCCCCAAGACTTCTGAGAACTTCTAAAACTTCATGTTCTAGGACACCTCTAGTTCTGGCTGCCTGCTTTCTTGATTTATTAATCATCTTGCCATCCTATGCATGCCATCTAGGGCAACTCATGATCAACTTTCCTGAAGATTTCTGGACAGTAAAAAGAAGAGAATTTTACAAAGACGTTGTGAAGAAGAATTTTGAAGTAAGCATTAAACATTCTTCTTTAAAAGCTTCAATCATGACCCCACAGGGGCTTGCCATGGACACACTACTCTCTAAGTTTTCCTAGCCCTACAGCAACCTCCCAGTCTCTGCTTTATTCTATGTATCCTCTTCACGTCAGGCTCACCAGGGCAGAAACAAACTCCTCTCTCCATCTCACACAGAACAATTCAGTCTTCTCTTTTCTTGCCTTTTATCTTTCTGGT
Source organism: Phoca vitulina (assembly GCF_004348235.1). NCBI lineage: Eukaryota > Metazoa > Chordata > Mammalia > Carnivora > Phocidae > Phoca > Phoca vitulina. The sequence continues at coordinate 24,818,329 of NW_022589725.1, forward strand.
TTCATGCTTCAGGGTCTCTTCTTCTATCCCCAAAAGCTCTTAAGGACATTTTCCTAAACAAAGATTCTTCTTTTGAGAAAAAAAATGTCTGATGCCAGCTATTAAGATGATACATCTGTTGCTTCTATAGCTATGAGAGGCCCTAATATTCGACATGGATGCCAAATATTGCCTTCTGAATAAATATTATGTCTTGCCCTTATATAGGCTAACATTTATTCATATGCATATATACCAATATACACATGGATATATATACTATATTATATATATATATGCTATTATGATTCATAAAAATTATCAGAAAGTATAAAATAATGATGTAAAGTATGGTGATTGACATAACATAATAATAAAAAATAAAGAAAGAAAAGAAAAAAGAAAGAAAATATAACTAAACTCACATGAATTCATAGCATCTTTTGGTCATTGGGTATTTCATCAATCAATCAGTTCTAAGAGATCAAATTTAATTAGGTAGATGTCTGTAAAGCTTTCTGATGTTAAAAACAGTTTCCTCACACATGAAAAGACTGATAATTTATTGCCTATCCAATATCAATTTTTCAAATGGAACCTGAAAATTAAGATTTGAAAGGGACAAAAGCAGCCATCCTTATAGATCCTTTTCATGCTTGTCAAGTATTTTCATCAGACAAATTGCCACAGGGATGAAGAAAACACAAGGACTGTTCATTTATCTAAATTTATGGACACATTGTTATATGAAAAAAGTTGCATGCAAACCAATATTTAGTATGTCATCTAAAAATAAGAATATGTTTGTATTATCAGTTGGTTGTGAGACATAAGGTCTCACTTATCTGGAAGAAGAAGAACATTGCCTGGTAGGATAGGAATAACTGAAAACTCAGATAGTTGTATTGGTGCTGGTGGTAGGTAAAAAGACTGGTGCTTACCCCTTGTCTTGCACCTGGACCCTTCTAGTAAAATTGCCATCCAGGTCACCTTGCAGTCTTGATTGCATTTCTAACAGTTAGAGGCCTCAAATGTGTCATGCTGTTGCATCTCCTACACTGAGCTGGGTCTTGGAAAAAGTTGGTAGTCAGTACCATGTCTCCTAAAATTCTGCCTCCGATATCCCCAGTATCCTGACATATTCCACTGAATTACATCAACCAGTACTTTGCAATGAAGCTCATTGTATAATTTCAGTCCTAGGTTCTAAGGTCAAACATGCCATGCTAGTGGAATCTTTACTTATTCTAGGATGATATGGTCTCCTTAGTTAGTAGAAGAGGCTTGAGATCAATTCTTCAGGCCTGGGTGAGATATTTTTGACCTATGAAATGCAGCCACAGATGCCAATTTTGGCCAACTGCCTACACTACTTATATCCACCAATGGAAAGAAAGACTACTGACTGCTTGACTCAAATGACTATATATGGTACTTTCCACTGGGTGATGTCACTCCCCCTGGGCTGTTATTTCCATATGGGTCAACAGACTTCCCCTTACTGCCTCAGTTGAACATAATCTGAACCCAAGTTATGGTGGTCATGTAGCCATTACAGGTTTTCCTGGACCTCTTTCAAGACCTTACTTGTCCCTTCCGGCCCAATTGTGAAGAAACAATCTTCTCAGAGTATGTTTGTCAATTGAAGGGCCTCCAGGAAACAGACACCAAGACAGAGTTAAAAGTACAAGAGATTTATTGAGAGTAAAAACTGTGACATGTGAAGGAATGAGGAAAAGCCTTCAGACCATGATGCAGATATGAAACCAGTAAGTGGAGAGGGGAAAGAAAGATTATGTAGGAAGTGACACAGGCTGTGGTGTGCTCTGAGAAAGTCTCGTCCACCCAATGGGGAGCTCCAGTGCAAAGAGTGGCCATTGAATAATCCAACATTGAGCAGAAAAGTCCAGGCCCTAGTTCTCTCATGGTGGTCAGGCATTGGCTTAGAGAAGCCCAAGAGCAGTGTAGCCTCAGCTGAGATGCTGCAGGAGATCATGAAAGTGACACCTAGGCACTGGCAGCTATCTGCATTCCTTGCCACAGGTTCTTTCTTGAAGAGAAGTCTGAGCAGTGTATAAGTATTGTTGCCTCAGGAGACATAGCATACTACAACCTTGATTACAGTCTAATTCCTGGGTAGGGGATAACTGTGCTGATGAAAAAATATAGAATTTGTCAAATATCTAGGCTAAGTAACCAAAAAGATTCCCCATGCCTCAAAGACCCAGCAGATTAGAATAAATTCTAGGGTGATATAGAATAGAACACTATTATGTGTTGGCAAGTTAGGGAACATCTTATCCTAGACTAACACACCATCTGTATATGCATCAACACCAGTGGGGAATCAGAACATTCAGTATCCCACATATGGGACTGGAAGAAGGGTTGTCTAGAGCTCTCAGCAACCTGGAACCTATCCTCTGAGCTAGGGCTGGGCTCCCTGAGACTGCATTGGGGGAGAGCTTAAAGTAATATTCATGGCTTTCTTCTTCTTATTCCTGTCCTAACCATTCCAGTGTCTCCTATAGCAATACCAGAGACTAGCCTCATGAATTTACAGGTTAAAATGGTATGAGTTCCTGATGAATAGGTAATGACACATAGCATCTACCCCTTGAAATAAGGAGTGAGCTGAGAAGTCAAGTTTAACTTTTTTGATTCCCTGTAGGCTGAGTCCTCAGAAAAGGTGATGATCTCCTCTAGGACACCACAGAAACTGTTAGCCTAAGGCAATTGACTCTGGAGAGGACTCTGCTAATGCATTTGGTCTTGAGGCCACTGAACCCTTGTCACATAGCTGCAGTCACAAGATTTGGACTCCAGTCCAGCCCTCTGTTTATGCCAGGGGAGGGGAATAATGCAGCCCACCAGCCAAGGGCTGGATTCCTGATCCTCAAATCTGAGGATCAGCCTTTCTATATCCCTGTCTGCCACTTCAGAGAGTGATAAACAATGGGAGACCACATATCTGCTAACTGCTTATGTTTCTATTATTTTCTTTCCACATAAATGCTTTTCCAAATGACCTGTTATGTGTGTTCTCTCTCTCTGGTCATGTGCCCTTGTCTGCTAGGTAGCTTCCCTCTGTTTATAAATAAATCATGGAAGTACACACAAGAAATTGATAAAGGCGATAAACCAAGAGGTAGTGGATAGATGTGGACAGAGTTAGAAGAGAACCTTCTCAATGCACATATTTGATATTTGAACAATATGAATGTCTTACCTAATTTTTAAAAAATAAAAATTGAGGGGCGCCCGGGTGGCTCAGTTGTTAAGCGTCTGCCTTTGGCTCAGGGTCATGATCCCAGGGTCCTGGGATCGAGCCCCGCATCAGGCTCCCTGCTCCGCAGGAAGCCTGCTTCTCCCTCTCCCACCCCCCCTGCTTGTGTTCCCTCTCTTGCTGTCTCTCTCTCTGTGTCAAATAAATAAATAAAATAATAAATTAAATTAATGCCACACCGTTTCCCTTTCTTGCCCAAATTTCTTTACAAGGACTTGAAAGTGATGTTGATAGCCATAGGCATGAAAGTGTACCATGTACAACAGAGAAAACATCCCAGAAGTAAAATAACGTAATGATGGCAAAGGAATAGCACACATACTTTCTCAAATAACACATTAGGATGCAATTTTAGTTAACTCTAAAGGAAGTTTTAGAATCTAGAGAGGGAAATTAAGTAAAAGTAAGAAATATTTTAACTGCTTGAGAGTGGTAGGAACTACACATCACACAGATGGTTCCCCCAATGGGGGATTAGGAAGACACAATTCATATTCTTCCTCCCAGCCCTTCACAGCCTAGCTGGGGAGACAGACAACTAAATAGATAAGTAAAATACAGTGTGATATCATACATGAAAAACAATTCCAGATAGATTGTTGATGTAAATATAAAAGGAAAAGCAAGAAAAGTTCTACAGGAAAACATCCACAACTATCTTCTGTATCTCAGGGGAAGAAAAGTTTTCCTAAACAGAACAAAAAAAGACCATGGAGGAAACAAGTAATAAATTGGATAACATTAAAAATAAGAACCTTGGCTCATCAAAAGGCACAATTAAAAGATAAGAAGGTAAGATATTTTCATCACGTGTATCTGACTAGTCACTCCTTTAAATAAATAAAAATAAGAAAGACACCCCAATAGATAAATGAACAAGAGACTTCAACTGACATTCACCTACATCACTAATAAACATGTGTGAAGTAACAGAAGAAAATTGTAACCACGATGAGACACCACCATACAACCACCAGAATGGCTAACCACTGGCAATGTCTATTGTTGTTAACCACTGCAATTCCCCATAAACGGGGAAAAATTGGAATGTACATACACTGCTGGAGAGAAAAAATTGGTAAGATCATTTTGGAAAATATTTGGCAATATCTATTAAAACCAAACATGCACCCATTCCATAACTCCTAGACATGTACCCAAGAGGAATGAGTGCTTATTTCCACCAAAGGACAGAGAAAAAAATGTTAAAATAACCAAAACCTGCAAACAGCACAAATGCCTACAGATAGTGAAATGGATACAGAAATAGTGGGTCTGTTCATTCAAAGGCATATTATACAGTAATGAAAATAAAAGTATAGCTACACACAAAAACACAGAAAAATCTCACAAGCATACTTAGTAAAAGAAATCAGACATAAAATTATATTTACTGCATGGTTCCACTTGTATGAATTTCTAGAACAGGCAAAACTATAATAGTAAAAGTCAAATGAAAATTACCTTTGGGAAGAAGGAAGTATATTGATTAAAAGGGAGCATTAAAAGGGCTTCCGAGTTGGGGATTATTTAAATTTCTTGGTCTGGGTGGTGGTTTCATGGGTATATTCACTTCAAGATGAGTAAACTGTATATTATGAGTGATGCACTCTTCTGCATGAATGTTATATTTAAGAAAGTTTTTAAAAAGGCAATTCAGTACTCTGATAGAACCCACTGAGGGAATGTGCAAGAGAAAGATCCAACACTGGTTTAGGTGATTGGGAAATTTTTCCTGGAAGGTTCTACACTGAACCCTGGAATATGGATAGGAGTGAGCTTGGTCAATAACAGTGAGAACATTCCAGAACAAAAAGCTGCAGGTGAAAGAGATTGTAGTGCCTTCTAGGAACCATAACTATGTCTTATGGTGGAAACAGTGTTTTGGGGTTGTGAAGGAGGACAAGGAAGAGATGGGAATGTTGAGAGAGTCCAGATTATAGATTTGTAAGCCTTGTTAAGGAATTTGGACTTTGTTCTTTGAGAAATGAAGAGCTGGTTTTAAATAAGGAGTACTATGATTAGATTTGCATTTAGAACCATGACTATAGCTACAATGGAGTATTAAGAATACAAGAGGGGAGGTACTGGAAAAATCTAGGCTAAAGAAGAGGCAGAAATTGAGGATATTAAGGGGGTGTTTTGACAGTAGGGCTTGACAAATGATTGATTATGTATGAAAGACAAAAGATTCTAAGACAACTCCCAGGTCTTAGCCTGTGCTATTTCCTGAGAAAAGAACACAGAAAGATGAACAGTTTGTGTAAGAAAGATGGGGTTAATGGACCACCTATCACTGATACTTATGTAGGACAACCCTATAGTGAGATTCTAAACATCCCAAGCAAGTCTCTTATTTTTTTATGGCACTTTTCGAATTCCTTTGGCAGTTTCCCATCAGCCATCTCATTTTCAGTCTCTCAATAACCTCTAGGATGGTCAGCACAGGCATTATCATTGCACGTAGCAAACTGTCCCCACCTCTCAGATCTGTGTGGCCATTTAAAGTTGACAAAGCACCTGACATAGAATAGGGAAGTGTGGATAAGCTCTACCCTTATCTCTTTAGGACACCATATATCTCACTCCATGCCTCTTGCCTGGACCACTGTGAAGGTCAAACTAAGCAATGAATTCCAAAATGCTTTCAAACATGAAAGAAGTCCAAAAAAGCTTTATTATTATTATATCTCAAAAGTGTCAATAATTTAAAGAAAACCCCAAAAGCACCATGAGTCATCTTTCTTGCCTTTCTATAGCCCTTGCTTTCTCTTCTCTCATAGTCATCTAAGCCAATCTGAGATTATCCTTGGCTCTGGTTTGTGGAGCTGTGCTAATTTGCATGGCTTCCGAGGCCCAATTATTGATTTTCTGTAAGGGGCTGCTATGGTCGGACAGGTGGGTGGCATGGCTATTTGTCCAACAACATTAAGAGGAACTTACTGACAGCTTTATCTCTTTGCCATGGACACCCAGACAGGGTTTCATCAAACACTGGGGATGCTTTGGCATCCCATGCTTGATGTCTCCCATTACCCCACAGATACACATTAAGGTGATGAATTCCTTGTCAAGTCATTTTATTTATCATCTCTGAGGTGGGCTGTTAAAAACCACAATTGTCAAATTTCTCATATATCTGTCACAAGCCAAATAGGAAAAGTCCACAAATAGCTGACATTTGAACATTTTCTTTCTGGAGGAGAAATAAATGAAAATTGCTTTTTCTCTAAATTTAACATGAAATCGAATTTAAAACTAAATATTTTTCTGTTAATAAACAGGAAAGAGTATATTAGCAGGAAATGTTAGTATCATTGGAGTATTTGGTTATAGATGATGGACTGGGAGGTAAGATCTAGTTATAAATCATTTTATCTCAAAAGGAATTTAAATAAATAAGATTCAAAGAACTAAAATGGAAAATTAAAATGTCTAAGCACAAATGTAAAAATTTTAAATACCTTAGTATCTATGGACTGGTCCTCTAAAACAAAGAATCAGACTTACCATCAAAATCCATGTTATTTCAAAAAAAAATGTTTCTACCCATTGTTTGAATCCACACAGACATATGGTACATGAAAGAACTTAAGGGAATTAATTTTTTATCATCTGTCACCTATAAACCTATAGCAGAAGCAAAATTAGAAGCATACAAAGAGTTTCATCTGAGACTCAGCAATTGAATAATGTCAGATGTGGTTGATTGTTTCAGGAGACTGGGGGTAGGACACGGAAAGAGACTGTCACCAGGTAGCCACTGATCAAAGAGAGGATCTACCCAAAGGAGAAGCATGGCATTCCAAAGACTAACTATCAACTTTCATTCAAACGTGCCCAAGTAAAGAATGCATTCTTAAGTCACTATCTAGCTGGAAAGGACACTAAATATTGCCTAGGCTTGACCCTTCATTTTCTAGAGGAAGCATCTGAGGATTGAAAGACAGAGAAACAGGAACAATCACACAGCTGCTGTGAGACTATGCTATGAATGGAACCTGGGGCCTCTTGAGTCGCTGTTTGTTGATCATTCTATTACCTGCACCTCCTACATTATATTCACTGACCCCATAAATCTTTATTGACCATTATATGTGATTAAGGTATTTTAATGGCTGCCCTGGAAATGATTTAACACTATCTGTTCCCATTTTGATCAAATAAATCAACCGGTCTTTACCAAACAGTTGTCCACTGGGGAATTTAACATCACTGAAACTTACTCATTCATTCATTTCATTCAGCTCCAAAAATGACACTTCTCTAGCCACACAAGCATCTTGGGTGAGCATTCCTTCCATGACACACATAGTATTTTCTCGTACAGCTGTTCTTGGAAACTCCTTCTGGCACTTCCTACCCTCAAAAGCTCAACAGGCCAGCTTCTCTTTCCTCTTCATGGTTACCCCCATGTGCAGCCAGTTTTCAGCTCCTGGGCCCTACCTATAAGGCAGATAGGAAAGAGGATGGGTGGAGCATGCACTTGGTCACAGAGAAGACCTGAGAGATCATGGTCACCCCACTATATGACAGCTAGTGAATCCTGCTATTCCACCATTAAATACTTTATGGAATCCCACCATCACATCATTAAATATGCCTTCATTTTTGCTAAGCACTACCTTCTCCTTTTAAATGCAAATACTTTTGAAAGTGTTAGTACACCAAATTCTTAATTTCAGACATCAGATTGTGTTCATCTTCAACTGGAGGGAGAAGCAAATTAAGGACTGGGCACTCCGGGCAGGGGTGGAGTAATCGCCGTGATGACCTCAGATGAATCCAGTCTTGTAAAGGGAAACGTGGATCCAGAGGGCAGCCATTCTGTGCTGGCAAATTGGCTATGTGCAGCCTTCTCTGGGGTGATAATAACCATAATCGTCATCATAATCATTAAAGAAGCTGATATTTATTGGGGGCTTATTATGTTCCAGACACTTAGCTGAGAGCATGATACTGTTGAGGCCATAGACAGGACTCTTCGAGAATCTTAAGCCTTCACTTCTGACCCCTGCTAGACTGCCAAAGATTTATAAGCAGATCTTTGTATACATCTCTTGTTTCTACTTCCAGGCAAAGTGACTGATTCCTTGTGTAATTGCCAAGATAAAATATATTAATTCCAAATATTGTTACCTATTTAGTTGGTCTGAATTTATGCCTGCAAACTCAGGTATATGAAAAAAATAATCACCGTCTTTGACACCACAGCTCAAGCATGGATCCTAGGGCTAAACGGGCCAGGTTTCAACCCTGGATATGTGGTCTCAGTTTCCTCATCTGTAAAATGGATTGTAAAATGCCACTTCATAGGCTTTTCATGATGACTGAATGAGTTAATATATAAGAAGTGATTAGAACTGTGGCTGGCACATTATGCCTGCAATATAAGAGCTAGCTCTTATCATGTTCTCATTATCCCAAAATATTGGCAGAATACAACTGTGTAGAGTCGTGGCATGGTGAAGAGTAGGAAGGAATGGCATCCTTGCACTCTCTTGTATTGCAGAGAAGATCTTCCCCTTGGTCAGGGAGCCAGCTGGCCTCAATTGTCTATGAGTGACAACAGGGATCTAGAAACCTTCCTGCAAGGCTGCATGGAGCCTGTCTCCTAAATGTACCACTTTACCACTTTCTCTCCAGGGCTTTGCCACCTTCCAAAAGCAGTCTTGGAAGGCTCCTGCAGACCCTGTCCCACTACTTTCCCCTCTCTCACCACTAGACCAAGGAAAACACTTTTCTAGTCGGAAGATGAGAACAAAGCTTTAGTCCTTTCTTTTTATTAGCTGCAAACCTTCCATTTCCCCTAATTGCTTGGGATTTTAGAACACAAAAGCCTGGGAGAGCTACAGACTATTTCTGGTTTTCTGACCCTGCCCTTTTTTATTCCTCTTCTGCAGCAACAATCACCCTGCAAGACTGGAGGGAAAAGGGGAATCCAATGAAAGAAGAAAAAAAGGTGACTATCTCCATATATTATGCCACCCTACTTAAACAAGAGGATGTTTCTTACTGCATGACTGGGGATATCAGTAACTCAACAGAAGGCCAGGTTCCCACTGTTTGCTCATCCCTGAGAACCTCTAAACACCACCTTTAATGCCTTGGCGTGCTTCCTTCCTGCCTCAGCATTGGCTCCTGGAGGGTGTCTGGGTAAGGGAGGCAGAGGCTCATGAGCTGCAGGTGCTGAGAGTGCATGAATGCAGCCAGTGTCAATCCCTGTCAGATGCCAGTGCTGGGTGTTTACAGAGGTGGGGATCTAACTTCTCAAAGTGGCCTCTGACCATTCAGCCACACTGCCAATGCCTCTTCCCACCACCAGAAAACAGGAAATGAGCAATGACACCAGTTACTGGCTGAACTTCAGACAGGTCTGGGTGCCTCTACCTTTAACTGTAGAAGTACTACAGGTCAAGATGCCATTCCTGGCCTCAGCCAAGAAAGAGAGTTCAAGTGAACCTGAAACCTTGTTCTTAGTTCCTGGTGTGTGTGTGTGTGTGTGTGTGTGTGTGTGTGTTACGGATCTGAGTCTGATGCCAGAGGCTGAAATCCATAGGACATTAGGCAGCTGCGAAGGGAAGATGTTTGTAAGGTGGGGGAGAACAAGGAACAAAATGGAACCCACCGGTGAGATCTGAGGCCTAAAAATGGACTGAAATGTATGGCACTTCTTGTTGCCTCTGACCTTAGAAGTTTAGTGTCCTGCAGAAGCCTTTTGTCATGCTGCTAAACACGCACACCAAGCCCCTGAGTCAGAGGCGCCACAGGAGAATGACTAGATGGTGGCACAATCGCAGGCCTGCACGGATGAGGTGAGTCAGCAAATCAGAGATGGTTGGTGTGAACCACAATATGGTTGCCACCTCACCTGCACACTCCACTTACCACCCCAGAGTCTCTCTTGTGGCATATCCTCACGGGAACCACACCAGAAAAGGAATTTAGCGATGTAGTTCAGCCTGGTCTAGTTGACATGTTGCAAAACCACTACACTGATAGTACCTACTCCATCAGGCTATATTTTCTGGATACAAGAATTCTCTTATTAAGGTAAAAGCCAAGATAGATTTGGGAGAAAAAAGTGCTAAGTGTGTGTGCTTGCATGTGTGTATGTGGGTAGGGTGTGTGTGGGCATGTGCTTGCATTTGTGTACATAGATAGGGCTATGGCAGGGGAGAGGTGCCTTGAAAGAGGCAGTGCTGATCCTGTGCTATTTTACAACCATCATCTCTACTCTTCACAAGAACCCTGTATAAGTGGGGTAGGATTATACCCTTTTGTCTGTAAAGAAACAGTTTCAGAAAGGGTAAGCATCTATAATAACTATCAAACTATCAAAAAATAACTGTCACGCTATAAACTAGGATTTGAATCCACATTTCTCTAAACTCAAATTCAAGATTGTAACTATACTGCCACCTGTCCTTTAATATTTTCTTACTGCTTAAATCCCAGTGAGACTTACCAATGGGTGATTAAAAAAAAAAAAGACAAACAAACAAACAAAAACCATAAATCCAGACATGAGAACTTCAGAAGTCCTGGACTCAGGACTTACCACAAAGCTAGAATTTCCTGCTGTTTTATAAGCCTTCGGTCTGTTCTGGAGTTCGCTACCACTTAGAAGCCACAACTCAGCCTATTTCCTAATAGGTATGACAGCTCCATCACTTGGGGTCCCAGTGGAACACAGATATTCAAACTAGTAATAGAGAATATTTAATAAAAGGACTACTTACAGAGGTGGAGGCAGGTTTCAGGAAGCCAGCTGTGGTTGGCAAAGCACCCAAGAATTAGCAGCAGCCGGAAGCTGATAGTGCATAAAGAAGCAGCGCTAAGAAGGAACATGACCAGAATGCTGGTGGGAGCTATTGCTGCAGAAAGAGACCACCCTATCCAGCTGAAGTTTTGACCCCAATCTCTTCCACACAAGATCTCCTACCAGTGGACCCAACAGGAAGCCGGAGAGCAAGGGTGTCCAGGAGAAGTAATCTGTCAAAGTCAGCTTCCTGGAGCAAAAGGAAGGACAGGGAATGGATCTGGAGGGGCAAAGGGAACTCATTGGGCCTTTCAGTTCTTAATTTTCTTTTTTTTTTTAAGATTTTATTTATTTTTTTGTCAGGAGAGAGAGAGAGAGCAGCACAAGCAAGGGGAGTGGCAGGCAGAGGGAAAAGTAGGCTCCCTGCTGAGCAAGGAGTCTGATGTGGGACTTGATCCCAGGACCCTGGGATCATGACCTGAGCTGAAGGCATATGGTTAACTGACTGAGCCACCCAGGCGTCTCTCAGTTCTTAATTTTCTTTAAGAAACATCAGACTCTAATTAGTGAAGTGTTCACATGGCCCAAGCGGCAAAACTACAGAAATGCATGAGGTGGTCAGGTCACGGCAGCAAAGAGCCAGATATAAGGACAGGGTGCCACCTGACATAAATCCCCCTTTTAGCAGTGATGAAATCTACCTTACAATGCTGAAAACAGAGGCCAGGGCCATCTCTAAATTTTAAATAGCAATTCAAAGTGGGTGTTCCCTACACACTGATATAAACTTTCTCTTCAGCTCTAAAGTTGTAGAGGCCCTTGGGGAAATTGCAGAAGAAGGAACGTTTTAGGCTCTTGAGTGACCTGTCAATCTCCTGGCAGATACCTTCATCTCCAAGTTGCCACAAAGCAGTGGCATTACTTTCATGCACACATATAGAGAGAAGCACAAAAATACATAAACATAAAAATAGTACTGTGGTCTATTTGCAATGCAGCTCATCTGCACTGCTCATCTGCATTGGCATACTGCAGAGGAAACATCATGAAACCAGAGTGGGCAAAGCAGCAAGGGATCTTTAGATTGGATGCAATGACTGGGACCTGCCTGGGAATGCACCGCTTCCTCCAGGTAAATTAGGTGCTGGGGAAGAAAATAATTACTGACTTGTTCATTGCTGTTGTGGTTGTTGTCATTGTTGTTGTACAGACTATAGAAGATAAAGTACTTAACTGAACGTTCTCAGGTGTCAAATTCACTGAGTACAAAAAGCCCATTGCCTGCAGTCACTGGGCAGGAATCAAGATGCAGGGGACCTGGTAGAGGTAGGCACAGCACTTCCCCAGAGACAACTGACAGAGACACACGGGTGACCATTCCTAACAACATCGCCATATGAGGGGCTAGCAATGAGCATGGCTTGGGCCAGAGATCAGGGCTCATCCAGGCCAGAGCTCTGTTTTGTCAGAGCTACAAGTCACTTCCTTCCTCCCTTCCTCCCTTCCTCCCTTTCTCCCTTCCTTCCTTCCCTTTCTCCCTTCCTTTCTCCCTTTCTCCCTCCCTTCCTCCCTCCCTCCCTCCCTCCCTCTCTTTCTCCCTTTCTTTCTTTTTCTTTCTTCTTTCTTTCTTTCTTTCTCTTTCTTTCTTCTTTCTTTCTTCCTTTCTTCTTTCTTTCTTTCTTTCTTTCTTTCTTTCTATCTTTCTTTTTTTCTTCCTTTCCTTTCCTTTCCTTTCCTTTCCTTTCCTTTCCTTTCCTTTCCTTTCCTTTTCTTTCCAGTGCAAAGCACTTTTTCTCTGTGAAAATCAAACCCTGCCTGATACGGGAAGACTGGCTTTTCACTCTATACTTACTCCTTTTTACAAGGTACAGGGTTTTTGTTTTGTTTTCTTTTCTTTTCTTTTTCCTGTGTGTTGTATGACATTTTCAACTAAAAAGTGAGTTAAAAAGACCAAAAATCTGCATGTTGCCTTCTACCATTCTTCCTACCATTATTAACAGACACTAGAGTTGCAGGAGCAAGCCTTCAGTAGGCTGGGAAGATTTGCTTTGATTCCAGCCTCTGACTCAATCCCCTTTTTGCTACAAAGTAGGACAGTGAGATACAGCAGCAGTATTGGCCTCCTTTGCTCTATTTATTCCCGTGCTGTAAGTGCTATAAAACCGTGAGCTTTAACTCCAGAAGGACCAGTGTGCCAGACACAGCTCTGTGCAGCCTCCCTGCTAAGTTATTCTCTGACCCTGCATCAAAGGTTAGGTGAGAGGAATAGACATAAAAGTTTAACTGTCATTTGGTTCTATGCTTCCGGCACCTGTGTGGTAAACCCCTTCCCCAGTATACTGAGTAGAAGGAAAGCAAGATGATATCAGATTGTAAATTGCATTAGGATTCATTCTTTTTACCTGATCCATGAGTTTCATAGCTGCTAATGCTCACAGGACTTCAAATCCTCCATAATTCCTTCCTGTAGGTTTGCTCAAGGACTTGGCATGCTGCTATGCCCCCATCTCTCTGAATGCATCTTCCCTTCTCCTAGCTCATGATCTCTCTGCCCATTTGACCTCTTTCCTCTCCAAAATCAGTTACAAATCCGACTCTTTCCTCTGCTTTGATGTTCAGCTACATCCCCTCCAAGGAAGCAGAATGGATGGTTTAGAACTGGTCAGAAGAAGCTGGAAGAGAAAGTGGACAAAAATGGAAGTGACAGAAAGCAGGGCAAATGCTCTCTCCAGCTGGCAAAGATATTTTAGGAAAATGAGCTCTAGTTTAGACAGCATGAAGGCAGGCCTTGCCTTTCACTACAAAAATAAAGGCCATCTTCTGAGAGTCACATCAGTTGAAGTTGGTCCCTCTTGAAATACAGACCTTGTACAGTCTCGTTTTTATATAAATATTTTTAATGAATAGATGGCTTCATCAAACATGAGAAGGATTAAGCATTAACACTCACCAGAGACCCTGAAATTAGATTGATTATCTGCATCTTAATTTGCTTTTTCGACACCACTAATTTATTTTTAATAGGTCTGTAATTTAGCTTTATCTACTTCTTATTCTGCTTGGCAGACTCAAATGCTTGCAGCTCAACAGTCAGTCTCTGTAACCTTTAGGCACTTCTCTCTGCACAGTATATTAATTTTTAAATTATTCAGACCAGTGTGAGGAAGAATATCAATTACTTTCTATATGGGAGCCAGGCTCAAGCTCATCCCTCTCCTAGTAGCAGTGAAATTTAAAGGCCAGTTCTGGGGAGAATCTAGATAAAAACAGTAAATTCTCACTCTTGTATTACAGAATCTGCCACCCTTGAAATATTTTCCACTTGAATCAGTGGCATTGACATCATTATTGCAGTGAAAATAAACGCTTCTGTTATTGGCAGATTGACTCATGGAAAATTGGTGAATGGAAGGCAGGGCCTTTCAGCAGACCTTTTCAGCTCTTCCCCATTTCTGATTATGTTAACACTGTATTACTTTGAAAAAGTCACCCAAACTTCTCTCAAGGAGGAAAATTGTCTTCCTTTTGGAAAACCCTCACCAGGTAAGAAGCAAGAATGAAAAAGTAGACTCTCAAACAATAAAGAGGAATAGTTGTGTTAATGCATGGGGGAAAAAAGAGCTGGTTTTTCTTTTCTTTCTTTTTCTTTTTTTTTTTTTGCATGTTAGGGAGGGGTAGATATAAGAAAAGAGCACCATTGGGGCACCTGGGTGGCTCAGTCGTTAAGAAAAAGAACACCACTGAGGAAATTTATGTAAGGTGGAAATGGGAACACAAGATTTGCATGCTAAGATCATTGCTGGAGTGTGAGCAGCGAAGACATTTGTGCTAATCCAGATGAAGATCATGACAGTCACAGCCAAAGGTGTGCTAAGGGAGATAGTGAGAGATAGTCAGATCTAAGACATTTATTAAATAGACCCACCAGGATCACTGATGATCCTATGTGGAGAGGGAGGGGATGAGTCATGGGTGAACTCCTAGACTTCTGGCTTGAGCTAGTGATGGCTGGTTTTTAACACCAAGACCCAGAACAACAACAACAGGGGTGAGGGGAGGGTGGAAACCAATCATTCCATTTAGATGATTATGTCTCAGATGTCTGTGAGAAATCCAAATGGAAGTAGCACATAGGCAGTTGAATAAGTAAGACTAAAGCCCAAAGGAAAGATCCAGCTTAGAAATAAAGTTGGGCACTATCATTGTAAGATGGTATTTAAAATTATGAAAAAGGATTAGATCACTTAGGGAAAGAGAGAAAAAGGAGAGAAAATATGCTGGCCCAGTACTTAGTCTTTGGGAACCCCAAAATTGGATAGAGTGAAAGAAATGGCCCCTCCAATGAGAAGTGAGGAAAGGCAGCCTGAGAGGAAGGGGCATCCAGGAAGGCATAATGTCACTGTAGCCAGGGTGACAGGAGACTGTCCCAGGAAGAATGCTAACTGAGCCCAGCATTACTGAGAAACCAAATAACACAGGAACAAAACGTCAATTTTACCTCAGTAAGTCTATTAGATATTTTTAATCCTTTTCAAGGCATGAGGAGATTGGACGCTGAACTTTAAGGGCAGGACTTGGTCTTTGAAAGGAGTACAGACTATTTCTCCACAGGAATAATAACAGGGAAAAGATGGATGCCACTTACATACCCCCAAGTCTCCACAGAGGATAACGTCCCCACAGGCAGCCACTCTCTGAGGTAGAAAGCGGCTAATGATCTTACCTCCACACACCTCAAACACCTGCAGTTCCCTTAACTTTGAATCCCACAATACTACACCTGGATGTTTTTCACAGCAGCAAATTATGTATTTGTCTACAAGCATGTAAATCCTTGAGGGTATAAACAATGCTTTCCTCAGCTCTGCATTCTGTGTGCAACATGGTATCTAGCTCAGAATAAACCCTCAATTTGTGCTTTTCAACCATGGTCATAGCTTTTTTTTTTTTATTTTTTTTTAACATTTCTGAAAAGTTCTTAATATCCCCACATATTGCAAAAGATGGAAGAGCCTGGCCCAGAAATTATTAAAATCACAAATGAATTATTCTATAAATAGATTACTTTTCTAATTTCAGGGATAATCCTCACACAGGCTAAAGAAAAATAAAGGGGGTTAGTTACACAAGGGACAAGAAGTTGGGTAAGAGCAAAGCTCAAAGCTGAGCTCAGTATTTTTTCTGAACTAAAGATCATAACTGGAACATACCAAGAACCATAGTCCATAGTGTTTGCAGAAAATATACTTTAAAATAATTTACTCCAAAAAAATAATATTAAAATAATAAAATAGTTCACTCCGGGGCTCTAAATGGAGATGCTTGCTCACAACACAAGGATCTGGAGATTGGGAGAGGGTTATACCAAATGATGTTGCTTTCATGTCTCACACAGAGTAACTAACCATGGCCTTTCACTCCAACCATACATCCCCATTCACTATTTTAAGAGTGGCAAAGTAATCTTGGGATCTATGGAGAGTTTTATGCAAAATAAATGAAGCCAGAGGTAAGAGGAAATTTAGAGAGAAGGCTAGAAAGGACTAAGGAAAAATGGAGAACAGGCAACAGTAGCTACTTTAGCCATCTTAAATAAAGTATAAGGATGTGGCCTCTAGTCCAACTAGTCCAACTAAGAAAGGGAGTCAAGGGCATCTGAGAAGTGACAAAGAGGCTATTTGGTTGCTGACCACAAATCTCACATTCATGTCTTTGGTGCAAAGTAACGTGCAATATTCCTCAACTCATCGCTTTTCAAAAGCTCATAACCTGATCCCTCATGTTCTCTAGACTGAACAACACAATCCTCCTTTATTGTGGTTCCCCCAGGTCCTAACAATAGAGGTCCCACATGGTGCTTCAGGCTCCCCATGTGCTGGTTCTATCAGATGGGTTTACAGGCACTAACCTTTGCTTCTTAGAAGAGATCACAGAATGCACAGAAAATAGGATTTACAAGAGCCCTAGTCCAACTCACTCATTGGACAAGGGACAAAAATGAGATAGAGGTACCCTGTGAGTTGGAACAGGTCATAGAGCTAGAACCAAGACAACTGCCAACCCACCATGTTATCATGGGTCAAGTTCCTCACCTTTTATCTCAAATGCTTTACTTCTAAGGAGGGGTAATCATGACCACCTCGCTGGGTAGTGGGGGACAAATTACCTGGTGTGTGTAACGTTCTTGGTACAGTGATCAGCTTGGTTGGCACCTAGCAGATGTTCAATAAATTATTCTCTCCCTTTTCACCCTTTCTTGCTACCCACAACATGATACTTTAGCTAATGCTATCAGAAACAACAGATTAAAGAAAACCCAAACCATTTCCCAGTTCTACCTAGAGAAGGGAATTTTCACACACTCCCCTTCATATTGCAAATGTAGCATATTTCTCTACAGGTATTCACAGAGTATTAAATAATTAAGAAGCCCTTTATGTTGTTTCTTAAATCCTGTTTTAAAAATATGTCTTTCCAAATAAATACATGAATGAGTGGATGAATGAATGAATGAATGAATGAATGAATGAATTGATTGATTAATACATACATATATAAATAGAAATATACCTTTCCTTGTACCTTCTCTCACCACTACAATACCCTCAGGATGTCAGGAGGCTCTGGCTAAAAGCTGGTGGCTCTTTCAGGCTCTGAGCAGCACCCTCAATATGATCCATTCTCCATACAGTAAGAGCAGAGATTTCTCCACAGGAGAACTGAATTTGCTTCTCTCAGCAGCTCTCTAGGGTCTAGAAAAAAATGAATGTTCAGTGATGCTCAATAGCCATAGAGACCCACTCGTAGTTTGAATATTTCTGGCCAATTGGGACAGCAACAGAGGGAGAAATATGTTTTATGTTTACAAAATTTGGCAGAAAAAAATGAAGGAAAGAGGTGTGATGTGCAGAGGCGAGGGAAAATACAGATCTTGGAATCCACACAAGGTACAGAGAGTTGAGTTCTGTCTTCCCCCCACTTGATTACTCTTCTCATATCTTGAATATATAGTTCCCCAAAGCTTGGTCATCACATTGGCTTCCCTGTAAATCTGGCTCACCCCTTCTTCTTTTTTTAAATCCTGGAAATTATAAATGATAATTAATATGCTAAAGTATAAGATATTGACAAATGCTTGTAAAGCTTAATCCAACTTAAACCTGCTTCCTATGAGGAACCCAAAAGTTGCATTGCACGGATCCAAGCACAGCTTAGGTGTAAATCAAAAGAAGAAAAAGAAGAATTTTACCAAGGTTATTTAAGTTTCATAGAAGACATATTGGCTTCAGGTATGTCTGGTTTTCATCTAACTTGAAAAAGGCTTAGATTTCAAAAATGAAACTATGCAAATGATTAGTCAGTCATTTTGTGTAAATGCTTTAGTCTTTAGATGTTACTGTGGAAAATAAAGTAAAATAAAACAGCTTTAGCACAGCCCCGATAAGCTTAGTCCATGGACAGCACATTAAATCCTGAATTACATACTCCACCAAACCCTTCCTAATGAGCCATCCAAGTCTCTGATGTATATAATATGCCTTTTTAAAAATGCATGAATACATAGTCCACCCACAGGTTTGGATCGCTCCTTTGGGTTATTTAAGTTTCAAAGGAGTCCATCAGTCTCCCAGGTATAATGTTCTATGAATGCCTTAAAACTGAAAATTCAGAAATTAAAAGCTCAAAATACCTTGAAGGGGAACAATGTATTAGCCCCCCAAACCAGGGCATTCAAAAGCAAGATTGATGAGGCATCTGCTTCCCTGAGTTTCCTGTCTTTTGTCAGTCTGGGTCACAACCCTTAAAACAGCTGTAACTAGGCTCCTTCCAACCTAATTATACAACTCCGGCTTGCTTTATTTATAATTAGAATCCAGTGACCCCCTCTGACTCTTGTCTGTGCTGCTGTTACGTGGCTGCTCTTGGATGCTAAGATGCGATTGTACTGAGCAGGGAGGGCCAGGATGTTCAGAGCCCCAGGATGGCATCCCCACGGGCTGTCCTGCAAAAAAATGTGAAGGTTGGGGCATCCCAGCCTAAAGAAGGTGGTGAATCCAGAAAGAAAATACTCGTGTGTATGAAAGAGAGAAAAAATGATAAGAAGGGTTTACAGAGGAGAGGCAACTATAACTTTTCTTCTGGGGAAACACAAGATATAAACAGCGCATGATCTGGCAAGCAAAATCCATCAGATGGACTGAAGAGAGAGGGAACGTGGGAAATGAAAGGCAGGGGAGGGAAAAGCAGCCTTAGCTGAGAAACTTCTTTGTGCCAGACTCCCCCATGACTCCATTTAGCCCACTGCAACTTGTCAGGTACATCGAATTACCTTCATTCTACAGAGAAGTGAACCGAAGTTCAGGGAGGTTTAGAAATATGGCAGAAATCGCACGGCTAAAGACCGGAGCCAGAACTCATACACAGGGCTGGGTGACTCCAAAGCCTGTAGCCTTTCTCCTCTTGGCTAATGATGGATTTAATGGAACTGAATTCCAGGGACAGTGGAGATGGGAGGATGCATCTGGAGGAACCTTATCCAACAGAGCCTGATTACCCATGTGCAATGTGTTTCCTCAACTGCAAAAAATAAAGCCCACCTCATAGGGTTGTTGTAAGATATACGTACAGCACATGGCACTTGGGTCTGGCACATTGAAAGCATCATATGAGTGAAAGCTATTTATTATTACATCTCTGGATTCCTGATTCACTTCCCAGTCTGCTTGTAGAGGTTTACATGATGGGCCCAAAGCTGAATGCACATGAGAACTAGTGTTTGATGGTGTTTCAAGTTTCTGTAGGCACCACTCATTTTTTTTCCCAACAGTATAGAAATCATAAATTAAGATGGGCTGGGTTTGATTTGAGCAGGACAAGCTGGTTAGAAAATTGCAGATCATGACCTGAGTTTGATAAAGTAAGACATGGAAATCTGGTTAATTCCGAAGGTTGAGGTCTAACATAAAAACGCATTTGTCATCCCCACATAATTTAGATCTGTAAAGAGCTGATGTAAAGTAAATCTCCACACTGATGGGAGAGCAAGGGGAGAATGAGCTCATCCAGCCTGATGCCCTTATTTGCCATGAGGGGACCTGGTGGCTCGGAAGAGTCTAGTGTGTCATAGCCAAGTGTGGACACCACCACCTTCCAGCCACTATGCTAAGGTCCCAGTGGTGCTGATGGTTACCCTAAAACACATTTAGGCATGACACTCTGTCCTTGTGGTCACCATGAAGACATGCAGGTTTTTCATGGCATTAGTCAGTGGGCCAGATGATATCAGTGAAAATAGATATCCATGACCTCCAGGATCATTCTTCCCAAGATTACTCAGATACAGAGTGGCAAAGGAACAAAAGAGTTCCACTACAGCCTCACAGAACTCAGGCATGCCCCCACAAATCCACGAGGAAAACTGAGAGTAGGCCGTCCTTTCTCCCGGCCCACAGCACCTGCCAGAGGGGACACAGAGTGGGGAGAGTACCCACATGTCTTCTGTCAGCTGTGTTGCTGCTCCTTGAAAGGACACAAACCCCTTCAGAGCACCCACAAGTCTGTGAACTCCCTCCTTTACCTCCTCTTCTGTTTTTCCTCACTCTTTTTCAGGACTCTTCTTTTCTCTCTAAAGAACATTTTAGATTGAGATATAAAGATGAAAAGGAAAGTAAAAAGGGAACGACTTCTTTTCTTTTTCTTTTTATTTCTTTATCTTTTCTTCAAATTCCAAGTCCTGGACATAGGCTAGTACCATTTCTTCAAGTTGCCTTCAACATTTGGAATATCACCTTGTCCAAGCTGGAAGCCAGAGGCCATTGTATGCATCCTGAAGACACACATTTATCAGGCTACCATGTGCCTTGCCCACGCCATCTTGGCACAGCAGTGGGCATTATGGGCAATCAGGGAAGCCCAAGACATAGTCTCAGCAGGGGTGGGAGACAAGGAAAACTGGATGAAGATTTTCCTTGTAAGGCTGATTTGATATAATGGCAAAATTCTACCACAAAGAATCCCAGTCTATATGTGTCATGCTTTAAAAGAAGGAAAGGGGAAATACTTTCTATAAATTGAATTCCCTAATATCAATGGGACTGACTGAATTCCATATTAACTGCAGATGTTAGTCTGCCTTCCTAGAGGTTGTACTCTTCTGACTCCCGTCACGGTAGGCCATGCAATGCCTTGCTGTGCTGTGCTGTGACTTGCCTGCTGTAAGGCCCCTTAGGATGCTCTTGGTAACAGCCCACCCCGGGGGACAATTTCCTGGGTTCTGAGAAATTCACTGATGTCCAGACAAAAGTCTGCCCCAACTGTTCCCTGGTGCTTGAAATCCTTCTATCAGGGAAGACAGAGGAACTGTGTGCATCAATGCCCCTAGGAGCTGTAACCTGGTGATTTCAATTCATCAAGTAGAAATGACAGAAAGAGGGAGCAAGATGGCGGAGGAGTACGAGACCTGGATTTCGTCTCCTCTCAGGAATTCAGCTGGATAGGGATCAAACCATTCTGAACACCTACAAACTCAACAGGAGATCGAAGAAAAGAATAGCAACAACTCTCTGAACAGAAAAGCGACCACTTTCTGGAAGGTAGGACGTTTGGAGAAGTGAATCCGAGGCGTTATTCGGGAGGATAGACGGTGGGGGAGGGGCCTCCGTCGGCCGCTTCTGGCAAGTGATAGAGCCACGGAGCACAAAATCGGAACTTTTAGAAGTCTGCTCCGCTGAGGGACGTCACTCTGGTGGCGAAGTGGGGGGTGGAACCCTCGCGGGACAGTGTGGTCTCAGGACCCTCGGGGTCACAGAAAGACCGGGGGTGCCTGAGTGCGGCAGAGCTCCCAGGTATCGGAGCGGGGAAGCCGGCTGCAGAGACGGAGCCCAGGCGCGGGCTCTCAGCTCGGGGTTGCCATAAACCGTGATCCGCGGCACAGTCGGGCCACTGCTCCTCCAGCAGGGACCCAACAAGCGGCAGATCCGGGGAGACTCACCTTCTTCCCCGGGGAGGAGAGGTGCAGGAGCGCACCGCGGGGATCTGCTGGGTTTGGAGACTCCACCCGGGGTCGGGTGCCAGATAGAAAGGCGCGGTCACAGGCCGGGTGAGCGCGGAGTGTGGCCGGAGACCGGAGAGACAGGAGTGACTGACTGCTTTTCTCTGGGGGCTCGCTGAGGAGCGGGACCCCGAGTTCTCGGCTCCTCCGGGGCGGAGACTGGGAGGCCACCATTTTCACTCTCCGCCTCCAAAGCTGTAAGGAAAGCTTGCAGGGAACAAAAGCTCCGGAGAGCAAACCCGAGCAGATTACTTAGCCCGGACCGGCAAGGGTGGGGCAATTTTGCCTCCGGCAAAGACATTTGGGAACCACGGCAACAGGCCCCTCCCCGAGAAGATCAGCGAGAACAGCCAGCCAAGACCAAGTTTACCGATCAATGAGAACGGCAGAACTCCAGCGCTAGGGGAATACTGCACATAGAATTCATGGCTTTTTTACCATGATTCTTTAATCTTTCAAAGTTAATTATTTTTTTTAACTGTCTTTTTTTCTTTTTTTTTTGAATTTTTCTTTTTCCCTTTTTCAACCAACATCTTATCAATCCATTTTTTAAAAAAAAACATTTTTATTTTTCATTTTTAAAGTCATATTCTATCCCTTCATAGTAGTTACCCGTATTTTTGGCATATATATATAAGTTGTTCTCTCTTTAAAATCTTGAGATAGTTTCTTCTAACAGATCAAAATATACTCTAAATCTCTAGTGTATGGTTTTTTTCTACTCCCCTGCCTGATCACATTCTCTCCCTTTTTTCTTTCTTTTTTTTTTTTTTTTTTTTCCTCTTCTTTCTTTTTTCAAACAACTTATCAAATCCTTTTTTAAAATTTTTTATAATTTCCATCTTTACAGTCATATTCCATCCCTTCATCATATCAACCCTTATTTTTGTACATATATAAGTTTTTCTTTCTTTAAAATTTTGGGAGGGACTTTCTTTTAACAGACCAAAATACACCCAAAATCTAGTGTGTGGCACTGATCTATAAACCAGCCTGATCATATTTGATCACATTCTGTTTTTGTTTTGTTTTGTTTTGTTCTGCTTTTGTTTGTTTTTATCTTTATCTTTTTCTTTTTCTTTTTCTTTTTTTCTTTCTTTTTCTTTTTTCTCTCTTTCCCTTTCTTTTCCCACTGCTTCAGGTCTTTTCTGATTTGTTTAGAGTATATTTTCTGGGGACGTTGTTACCCTGCTAGCATTTTGTTCTCTCATTAATCTATTCTCCTCTGCACAAAATGACAAGACGGAAAAAATCACCTCAACAAAAAGAACAAGAGGTAGTACTGACTGCCAGGGACCTACTCAATACGGACATTAGTACGATGTCAGATCTAGAGTTCAGAATCATCACTTTAAAGATACTAGCTGGGCTTGAAAAAAGCATGGAAGTTATTAGAGAAACCCTTTCTGGAGAAGTAAAAGAGCTAAAATCTAACCAAGTAGAAATCAAAAAGGCTATTAATGAGGTGCAATCAAATATGGGGGCGCTAACTGCTAGGATAAATAGGCAGAAGAAAGAATCAGTGAGATAGAAGACCAAATGATGGAAAATAAAGAAGCTGAGAAAAAGAGAGATAAACAACTACTGGATCACGAGGGCAGAAATCGAGAGATAAACGATACCATAAGAGGAAACAACATTAGAATAATTGGGATCCCAGAAGAAGAAGAAAGAGAGAGAGGGACAGAAGGTATAATGGAGCAAATTATAGCAGAGAACATCCCTAATTTGGGGAAGGAAACAGGCATCAAAATCCAGGAAGCACAGAGGACCCCTCTCAAAATCAATAAAAATAGGTCAACACCCCGACATCTAATAGTAAAACTTACGAGTCTCACAGACAAAGAGAAAATTCTGAAAGCAGCTCGGGAGAAGAGATCTGTAACCTACAATGGTAGAAACATTAGATTGGCAACAGACTTATCCACAGAGACCTGGCAGGCCAGAAAGGACTGGCAGGACATATTCAGAGCACTAAATGAGAAAAATATGCAGCCAAGAATACTATATCCAGCTAGGCTGTCATTGAAAATTGAAGGAGAGATAAAAAGCTTCCAGGACAAACAAAAACTAAAGGAATTTGCAAACACGAAACCAGCCCTACAAGAAATCTTGAAAGGGGTCCTCTAAGCAAAGAGAGAGCCTAAAAGCAACATAGACCAGAAAGGAACACAAACAATATACAGTAACAGTCACTTTACAGGCAATACAATGGCACTAAATTCCTATCTTTCAATAGTTACCCTGAATGTAAATGGGCTAAATGCCCCAATCAAAAGACACAGGCTATCAGATTGGATTAAAAAACAAGACCCATCGATATGCTGTCTGCAAGAGACTCATTTTAGACCCAAAGACACCCCCAGATTGAAAGTGAGGGGGTGGAAAACCATTTACCATGCTAATGGACACCAAAAGAAAGCTGGGGTGGCAATCCTTATATCAGACAAATTAGATTTTAAACCAAAGACTGTAATAAGAGATGAGGAAGGACACTATATCCTACTTAAAGGGTCTATCCAACAAGAAGATCTAACAATTGTAAATATCTATGCCCCTAACATGGGAGCAGCCAATTATATAAGGCAATTAATAACAAAAGCAAAGAAACACATTGACAACAATACAATAATAGTGGGGGACTTTAACACCCCCCTCACTGAAATGGACAGATCATCTAAGCAAAAGATCAACAAGGAAATAAAGACTTTAAATGACACATTGGACCAAATGGACTTCACAGACATATTCAGAACATTCCAGCCCAAAGCAACGGAATACACATTCTTCTCTAGTGCCCATGGAACATTCTCCAGAATAGATCACATCCTAGGTCATAAATCAGATCTCAACCGGTACCAGAAGATTGGGATCATCCCCTGCATATTTTCGGACCACAATGCTTTGAAACTAGAACTCAATCACAAGAGGAAAGTCGGAAAGAACTCAAATACATGGAAGCTAAAGAGCATCCTACTGAAGAATGAATGGGTCAACCAGGAAATTAAAGTAGAATTAAAAAATTCATGGAAACCAATGAAAATGAAAACACAACTATTCAAAATCTTTGGGATACAGCAAAGGCAGTCCCAAGAGGAAAGTATATAGCAATACAAGCCTTTCTCAAGAAACAAGAAAGATCTCAAGTACACAACCTAACCCTACACCTAAAGGAGCTGGAGAAAGAACAGCAAATAAAGCCTAAATCCAGCAGGAGAAGAGGAATAATAAAGATCAGAGCAGAGATCAATGAAATAGAAACCAAAAGAACAGTAGAACAGATCAACGAAACTAAGAGCTGGTTCTTTGAAAGAATTAACAAGATTGATAAGCCCCTGGCCAGACTTATCAAAAAGAAAAGAGAAATGACCCAAATCAACAAAATCATGAATGAAAGAGGAGAAATCACAACCAACACCAAAGAAATACAAACAATTATAAGAACATATTATGAGCAACTCCATGCCAGCAAATTAGATAACCTGGAAGAAATGGATGCATTCCTAGAGATGTATCAACTACCAAAACTGAACGAGGAAGAAATAGAACACCTGAACAGACCTATAACCACTAAGGAAATAGAAGCAGTCATCAAAAATCTCCCAAAACACAAAAGCCCAGGGCCAGATGGCTTCCCAGGGGAATTCTACCAAACATTTCAAGAAGAATTAATACCTATCCTTCTGAAACTGTTCCAAAAAATAGAAATGGAGGAAAACTTCCAAACTCATTTTATGAGGCCAGCATTACCTTGATCCCAAAACCAGACAAAGACCCCATCAAAAAGGAGAATTACAGACCAATATCCCTGATGAACATGGATGCAAAAATTCTCACCAAAATACTAGCCAATAGGATCCAACAATACATTAAAAGGATTATTCACCACGACCAAGTCGGATTTATCCCTGGGCTGCAAGGTTGGTTCAACATCCGCAAATCAATGTGATACAATACATTAACAAAAGAAAGAACAAGAATCATACGATCCTCTCAATAGTTGCAGAAAAAGCATTTGACAAAGTACAGCATCCTTTCTTGATCAAAACTCTTCAGAGTATAGGGATAGAGGGTACATACCTCAATATCATAAAAGCCATCTATGAAAAACCCACAGCGAATATCATTCTCAATGGGGAAAAACAGAGCTTTCCCCTTAAGGTCAGGAACGCGGCAGGGATGCCCACTATCACCACTGCTATTCAACATAGTATTGGAAGTCCTAGCCACAGCAATCAGACAACAAAAAGAAATCAAAGGCATCCAAATTGGCAAAGAAGAAGTCAAACTCTCACTCTTTGCAGATGATATGATACTTTATGTGGAAAATCCCAAAGACTCCACCCCAAAACTGCTAGAACTCATACAGGAATTCAGTAAAGTGGCAGGATATAAAATCAATGCACAGAAGTCAGTGGCATTCCTATACACCAACAACAAGACAGAAGAAAGAGAAATTAAAGAGTCGATACCATTTACAATTGCACCCAAAACCATAAGATACCTAGGAATATATCTAACCAAAGAGGCAAAGGATCTATACTCAGAAAACTATAAAATACTCATGAAAGAAATTGAGGAAGACACAAAGAAATGGAAAAACATTCCATGCTCATGGATTGGAAGAACAAATATTGTGAAGATGTCAATCCTACCTAGAGCAATCTACACATTCAATGCAATCCCCATCAAAATACCATCCACTTTCTTCAAAGAAATGGAACAAATAATCCTCAAATTTGTATGGAACCAGAAAAGACCCCGCATAGCCAGAGGAATGTTGAAAAAGAAAAGCAAAGCTGGCGGCATCACAATTCTGGACTTCCAGCTCTACTACAAAGCTGTCATCATCAAGACAGTATGGTACTGGCACAAAAACAGACACATAGATCAATGGAACAGAATAGAGAGCCCAGAAATGGACCCTCAAGTCTATGGTCAACTCATCTTCGACAAAGCGGGAAAGAATGTCCAATGGAAAAAAGAGAGTCTCTTCAACAAATGGTGTTGGGAAAATTGGACAGCCACATGCAGAAGAATGAAACTGGACCATTTCCTTACACCACACACAAAAATAGACTCCAAATGGTTGAAAGACCTCAATGTGAGACAGGAGTCCATCAAAATCCTAAAGGAGAACACAGGCAGCAACCTCTTCGACCTCAGTGGCAGCAACTTCTTCCTAGAAACATCGCCAAAGGCAAGGGAAGCAAGGGCAAAAATGAACTATTGGGACTTCATCAAGATAAAAAGCTTTTGCAAAGCAAAGGAAACAGTCAACAAAACCAAAGACAACTGACAGAATGGGAGAAGATATTTGCAAATGACATATCAGATAAAGGGCTAGTATCCAAAATCTATAAAGAACTCATGAAACTCAACACCAAAAGAACAAAGAATCCAATCAAGAAATGGGCAGAAGACATGAACAGACATTTTTCCAAAGAAGACATCCAAACGGCCAACAGACACATGAAAAAGTGTTCAATATCGCTCAGTATCAGGGAAATCCAAATCAAAACCTCAATGAGATACCACCTCACACCAGTCAGAATGGCTAAAATTAACAAGTCAGGAAATGATAGATGTTGGCGGGGATGCGGAGAACGGGGAACCCTCCTACACTGTTGGTGGGAATGCAAGCTGGTGCAGCCACTCTGGAAAACAGTATGGAGGTTCCTCAAAAAGTTGAAAATAGAGCTACCATATGATCCAGCAATTGCACTACTGGGTATTTACCCCAAAGATACAAAAGTAGGGACCGGAAAGGGTACGTGCACCCCGACGTTTATAGCAGCAATGTCCACAATAGCCAAACTGTGGAAAGAGCCAAGATGTCCATCAACAGATGAATGGATAAAGAAGACTTGGTATATATATATACAATGGAATATTATGCAGCCATCAAAAGGAATGAGATCTTGCCATTTGCAACGACGTGGATGGAACTGGAGGGTATTATGCTGAGCGAAATAAGTCAAACAGAGAAAGACATGTATCATATGACCTCACTGATATGAGGAATTCTTAATCTCAGGAAAGAAGCTGAGGGTTGCTGGAGTGGGGGGTGGGGTGGGAGGGATGGGGTGACTGGGTGATGGACACTGGGGAGGGTATGTGTTCTGGTAAGCGCTGTGAATTGTGCAAGACTGTTGAATCTCAGATCTGTACCTCTGAAACAAATAATGCAATATATGTTAAGAAAGAAAAAAAGAAGAAGAAGAATGTAGCAGGAGGGGAAGAATGAAGGGGGGGAAATCGGAGGGGGAGAAGAACCATGAGAGACGATGGACTCTGAAAAACAAACTGAGGGTTCTAGAGGGGAGGGGGTTGGGAGGATGGGTTAGCCTGGTGATGGGTATTGAGGAGGGCACGTTCTGCATGGAGCACTGGGTGTTATGCAAACAATGAATCATGGAACACTATATCTAAAACTAATGATGTAATGTATGGGGATTAACATAACAATAAAAAATTAAAAAAAAATAAAAATAAAAATAAAAATAAAATCTTGAAAAAAAAAAAAAAAGAAAAAAAGAAATGACAGAAAGAAAAGATACCTGCCAGACACAGACTTTTTAGGGGGATCAGATAAGGTGGAAGAGGTGGGGAAAAGATGCAGAAGGAGAGGCCAGAATCATCCAGAGAAATTTCATCTAATGGCTAATGTGATGGTTGACTGGCCTCAGGGTCCTGATTCATTCTCCCTACTGGGGAGGGACTGGATTATCCATTTCTTCAGACTGTGTCATCTCACAGCATTCCCTTTCCCTTGGGGGTGGATAGGTCTTGAGAGAAAAGGGAATAAGGCTGAGCTGTAAGTCTCCTTGTCTTTGTGGTTTATTTTTGTTTGTTTGTTTGTTCTCAGCTTAGTTTGGATTGAGTTTTTCTTTTTTCCTTCTGCTCAAAAGGTTTTCCACCCCAAATGAAGTGTTTTTGAAGTGTGGCCCAGCTTGTTCTGTACTATAAAGGATTGAGTTAATTAACCTTTTTATTTCAACCTTATTGTTGGCACATTGGGGAAATGTATTAGTGGCTACTAATTAAAGGTATTGAATATACTTTTACACTTCAAATTCTTAAACTCCTGGAACTAAGTTGATTAAAAAGAAAAGGGGAAAGTTTCTGTTGAATTTATCCTTGAAAATGGCTAAAAGAGACTATAAATAAAACCAGGAAAAGGGAGCTGTCACCTTATTCTGTAACCTATCTTTGTAATTGAAGTTTGGGGCTAGGAACCATTTTGTAAAAATAATAATAGCTGAAATTTACTGGATGTTTATCATATGCAAGAAAGATAATAACAGCTTTACATGGATCATCTTATGTAACTCTCACAATTCTTTGAGAGAGATATGAATTCCAATCCCAAATTATAGACAAGAAAATTAAAGCTTAGCAGTCAAGCAAATTGTCCAAGATTACAAAGTTAGTACACACCAGAGGAGGGACTTAATGTGGGTGGTCCGTCTCCAAAAATGATGCATTTAATCTCAACAATGTTGACTTAACTGATGATACAATCATTATTTTTGGAGTTGAAAAAAACTAAAAAAATCCACTTGCAATTCCAAAGAGCATCATATTTTCTCACAATTCCTTTCTGTATTGGTTGTTTATTGCTGCATAACAACTTTTCCCAAACATGTATTATCTTAGTCCAGTTAGCTGGGTCTGAGTTCTTCCAAAGATTGTAGTCAAACCAGTGGCCCAGGCTGCAATCATCTGAAGACCTGACTGGGGTTAGAACACTTGCTTTCCAGCTCACTCATATGGTCATTGATAGATGTTGTTGACTGTTGACCAGAGTCTTCAGTTTCTCACCATGTAACCTCTCCATTAGTAGCCCGAGTGTCTTCATGGCATGGCAGCTACATTCCCACTAAGCATGTGACCCAAGAGGGAGAGAGCCATGATGGAAGCTGAAGCCTTTTATAGCCTCAATCTCAGAAGAGACACACCATCAATTCTGTCCTATCCTATAGGTCATACAGGTCAGTCCTGGTACAGTGTGAAGGAGGGGAGGGGACTGCATGAGGGTGTGATTACCAAGAGGTTAGAAATCTCTGGGGGCCATTTGGAAGCTGGCTACTATCCTCAACTTTCACACGGATATGTCAGCATTTCCTTTTCCATCTTCTCTGTCTGCCTTCTGCTCATCCTTAAAGACTACTTCAAATGTAATTCTTTGGTAAATAATTCCCTAGTTCTCATGATTCTAATGATTTTTAAAATTTTTTTATGAACATTCTTTTTTAAAATTCTTTTTATTATTATGTTCAGTTAGCCAACATATAGTATATCATTAGTTTTTGATGTAGTATTCAATGATTCATTAGTTGTGTATAATACCCAGTGCTCATCACAACATGTGCCCTCCTTAATACACCCAGCTTCCCCATCCCCACATCCTCTCCCTTCTGTAACCTTCAGTTTGATTCTAATGATTATTAACACACTGATCACATTGTACTGTGATCACTTGTTTACAAGTTGTCTTAGCTTGGGATCTCTCAAAAAGCAAAGACATGGATTGCACTAAGGAAATTTACTTTGGGGAGTGATCTCAAGGAACAGGCATGACAACTGTGAAGAATGAAATATGAGAGGAAGGAAAGGCAATCCAAGAGGTCACTGCTGAGCTGACTGACACTATAGGCAACTGGGCTCCATCCACTGGGGATACTCTGAGGGACTATGTCATGTATAACCAGAATTGTCTGCCTGAAAAAAGAGAATTGTATTTATTTGCCAGGTCCTATCTTCCCAGTAATCAAAAGTGGATTCAGAGAGTATTGACAATGGTACAAAAAGCAAGAGATATGGGGTGTAGCAAGTATACTAGAGATACACTGGTATATAGCAGGTGTCCACAGCAGTGGCCTGAAAAATATGTTGGGATGGGAGGGTGTAGATGTCCAACATACACGTATAGATAACAATGAAGGCCAGGGATGGTGCCTCATTTGTCTTTGTATCCCATTTCCATAGAACAGGGCCTAGCAGCTGGAAAACCTTGCCATCCCATGCAATCATCCTGAAGACCCTTAATTTATTCAACAAACATGTACTGAGTATATACTATTAAGTAGGCACCATGCAAAGTACTGACAATCCTGGTAGAGGGATTTACAAAATTTTAATGACTAGTACTGCACAGGTACTGACCAATCAAAATGAACACCAGCCCTTTATAAGAGGATTATCCTGGAAGTTACTTTGTTAGTTCAAACCTGGAAAGAGTTGAATAATGAAGCATAAACCAAAAATGATGGGTCTTTTTGAATTTGGGGCTGAGGGATGGAGGAAAGAGATGTCTTAGATGCTTTCAAGAGAGAGAAAGAAGAATGGTGATTGAATATGGAAGGAAAAGGCATTCGTGGGATGGGGAGGAGGATGTGGGAAATGATGCACATGAAAGCACAGATCAACCATTCCAAAATGAGTGGTCTGTCCCTTTGTTCAGCTGAGAATAAATCAGGAAAAAAAAATAAAAAATCCCCAGAATTATCAAGCACCAAGATAGAGAAGTGTAAAGTGTCAAACAGCAAGTTAAAATGTTAAAGCTGTTAAAGCTCAGGGTCATGTTAAAGTTCAGGGTGATATTAAAGATGTAAAACTTTATCTTAAGAACTCACTTCAAGGAAAGCTTTATGCTTCTCTCCAGTTTGGATGCTGATCTCTGGAAGGACGGCTCAGAAATGTTTTTTGGTCAAATAAATGAATGGAGTTTAAACTTCTCACTTCAAAATGAACAAACGAAATCCTGGACTTTTGTTTCAGATTCAGAGAGTGGCAAGACACTGTCACTCCCACCTTAACCAAGAGTACAAAAAGGAGAAGCTCTAAAATCATTTTTTCAAACCCTTTAAAGAGCTGAGGACATTAAAAAACAACAACAACAATAACCTAAATGAACTAAAATATAGAAACAATCTCTTCCTAGGGGAGAAGAGAATCAAGGCAGCTTTCATCCCCAGCAGGGTGGTGGAGGAAGACTCCCCTACAGACAAGGACCTGCAATACCAGACAAACTCAAAGATGCTTTATAGATGGAAGAAAAATGCCACATGGACACTTAGGTCACTTGTAAAGACTGAGGAATACCGGAAAGAGCAAACATGTGGGTAAACATAAAACATTTTTAAAATTATCATGTTATATTTGTTTTTTTAGTCTATAGATTAAAACAAAAATAATGAACATTTTATAGTGTTTACAGCATACTGGGGTAAAAACAAATGGCAACAAGAGCATAGAGGGTGGGGAGGGGGAGTAAATTTAACTACAATGTTGTAAAATCTTACAGTGTGTATGAAAAATTAGGATATCATGTAAAAGACTGTGATCATTTTAAAATGATTTTTATAATCCAGGTCAACCACTCAAGAAATGACATAAAGAGGTATAGCTTAAAAAGTTGAGGGATGAAATAAAATGGAATACTGGAAAAAATACTTGATTCACCCAAAATAAGCCAAGAAGGGAGAAGTAAAGGGAGGATGAACAGATGGGACAAATAGAAAATCAAAATAAATATCAAATGGTATACATAAACCCACTATGACAATAATTATATTAAATTTAAATAAAAAAAATTGAAAGACAGTATCTGGCAGGATGAAAAAGGAAGATCCAACTATTTATTTTCTAAAAGGACTCCTTTAAATATAAAGACACAAATTGTTTGCAAGTAAAAGGAGGCAAAGGGATTTTTTTTTTATTTTATTATGTTATGTTAGTCACCATACAATACAGCATTAGTTTTTGATGTAGTGATCCACGATCCATTGTTTTCGTATAACACCCAGTGCTCCATGCAGTACGTGCCCTCCTTAATACCCATCACCGGGCTAACCAATCCCCCCCACCGCCCTCTAAAACCCTGTTTGTTTCTCAGGTCCATAGTCTCTCATGGTTCATCTCTCCCTCCAATTCCCCCCGCCCATTTTTCCCTTCCTTCTCCTAATGTCCTCCATGTTATTCCTTATGTTCCACAAATAAGTGAAACCATATGATAATTGACTTTCTCTGCTTGACTTATTTCACTTAGCATAATCTCCTCCAGTCCCATCCGTGTTGTTGTAAAAGTTGGGTATTCATCTTTTCTGATGGCTGAGTAATATTCCATTGTATATATGGACCACATCTTTATCCATTCATCTGTTGAAGGGCATCTCGGCTCTTTCCACAGTTTGGCTATTGTGGACATTGCTGCTATGAACATTGGGGTACATATGGAGGCAAAGGGATTTAACATACAAACAATAAGCAAACAAAATCTAGAGTGACTATATTAATATCAGACAAAGTAAACTTTAAGACAGTATTATAAGGGATAAAGAAGGACATTTCATGATGATTAAAGAAATCTATCTCAAATGTAAACAATCCTAAGTGGTGTTTTGAATCACAGAATTTCAAAACACATGGAGCAAAAACTAATATAACTGAGGGAAGAAATGGACAAATCCACAATAATAGAGATTGCAATGTTCAGCTCTCAGTGATTGACAGAATGACCTATAAGAAATTATTTGCAATGCATATACCTGATAAAGGACTTATACCCAGAGCATATAAAGAACTCTTACAACTCAATTATAAGACAAAAAAATCCAATTTAAAAAATAGGCAAAGGACTTAGACACATAGAAGAAGATACAGTAATGGCCAAATAAGCACATGAAAAGATGCTCATTGTCATTACTCATCAGGGAAATGAAAATTAAAACCATGGTGAGATGCCATTATATGTCCACTGGAAATGCTAAAAATAAAAGGACTAGAAACACCAAGTGTTGGCAAGCATGTAAGGGTACTAGAACTGTAATATGTTGTTAACCAAAGATAATATGGTTTAACCAATTTGGAAAATAATTTGCCTTATCACCTAGTAACTCCATTTCCAGGTATTTACCAAGAAGAAATAAAAATAAATGTCCACACAAAGCAGCTTTACTTACAATAACCCAATTGTCTATCACCAGGTAATATAGAAATAAATTATTGTATATTGTATATTCATACAATGAAATATCAGTTGGGGGGGTGCCTGGGTGGCTCAGTGACTGACTGACTGACTGACTGACTGACTTTTGATTTTGGCTCAGGTCATGATCTTGGGATTCTGAGATCAAGCCCCACATTGGGCTCTGCATTTAGTGTGAAGTCTGCTTGAGATTCTCTCTCTCTCTCTCTCCCTCTCCCTCTGCCCTCCCCACTGCTCTTGCTCTCGCTCACTCTCTCTCTCAGATAAATAAATAAATACATAAATAAATAAATAAATAAAATATTTAAATAAATACATAAAATCTTAAAAGAAAAAGAAATACTAGTTGGTAATTATAAGAATAAACTACTTATGCACACAACATGGATGAATCTTTAAAATCATTGTTGATCAAAAGAAGCCAGACACAAAGAGACTATACTGTATGAAACCCAGGAGCAGGCAAAACTAAACTACAATAATAAAAATCAGCAAGTAGTTGCTTATTGAGTGGGGGAGGTAGAATAGCTAGAAAGGAACATGAAGGAATTTGCTGAAGTGATGCAAAATGTTCAATAGTGTGTTTGGGGCAGCAGTTACATAAGTGTGTAACATTGTAAAAGTTCATTAAATGCGCCCCAAAAAGTTCATTAAATCCAATAAGAATATTAAATTTATTCACTTTATTGTATGCAAATCGTACCTCAGATGAAAAAAGAAAAAAAAACCTAAATCCAAGTAAATTTAAGAAACTTGAGAGTCTTTATATTAATCAGATACTGCTGGCAATAATGCCTAATAAAAACAACCCCCAAGCTCAGTGGCTTGCAACAGCAAACACTTGTTTCTTGCTCACAAGTGACAGGTTGACCAGTAGTCCTGTGGGACTTGTCTCTTCTGGAAGTTCTAACAGTCACCAGGGCAAGCTTTTCTCAAGCTGCACAAGAGTCCTTAGAACCTCAGCTTATAACCTGCATCTTGTCACCACTTTCCATTGGCCAAACCAAGTGACCTGAGCCAAAAGCTAAAAGGGCGGGAAGAATATTTCACTCCCAGTGAATCATGACAAAGGTGGAGAAGGAAGAACTAATACAGTGTCAGTGTCCCCAAGTAGTGTAAGAGGTAGGACAAAAACCAGGTCTCCTGACAACTAGTGCAGTACCTCTGAATCACACCATGCTGTCTCTGTGTAGTCTGGAATCCAACAAGGTCAGCCCCAGCTGTGTTCCAGAGAAAGGTTCCAGAACATCTTCACACTCCTTGACAGAGAAGTGTGACAAAACCAGAACACAGTGCTCAGTGCAGATCTGAGAGAAAGCCTCACTCTAGGACACAAGATGGTTACCTCCCTCCAGGGAGCCACCAAGTTCTCTGTGATGAGAGAAGAAACATCTGTTAATAGAAAGAAATGCAATACAGCCATCTAATGGATCCTGGGTGTCATAGGCCTGCTTCTGCTTCCCTGGGAACATCTGAAATAGATCACAATACAAAGGGACACTGTGTCTCTACTTGGGTTGTTGAGTTTGAGCATGCGTGTCAGCAGGCAGGTGGGCTCCTGCCAAGGTGGGAGGCAGTAGGTGTATGAATTATCACTAGGCTGCTTCTTGGTTTGGAGTAGCTGTTCTTCAGCTCTCTGGGGAGCAATATTCCCTAACTTGAGCCCACCCCAGCATAAATATCCAAGGAGGAGATTCGACATAAGAAAAGGGAAGAAACTAGACCAATTTTCACCCACCTATATCTGGTAAAGACCAGGTCTAAAGACAGGTGGTGACTGTTTCTGCTGCATATACTTTAGTAAACAAACCAGAAAGAAACTTCAGCTTCTATAGTCCTTCCAGGCATGTTAAACCATTTTCTCCCTGACCGACCATGGACACAGAGTAAGCACAGCAAGAGCCTCCAGCCTTCAGTCCCTTTCCGCAAAATTATGGTCTGACCCAGGCCAGTGATCTGAGTTTCCCCAAATCCGCCTGACTCCAGGCATTTGTCTACTCCTCCAGTCAACTGAAGAAGTTATTCGATTTCATTCACTCATCCAACCAACAATGATTGCTCACCTGCTATGTGTCAGGAACTCTGCTAAGCCCTGGGGATAAAGCTGTGAATGAGGAAACCATAGTCCCTTCCAACACAGAGCTTATAAACAAATAGACAAGATGGATGTTGACAAAACAGGTTAAGTGTAATGGGAGTTAAAAAGCAGAATTGCACAGGGGTCTTCAGAGCCTGGTGAGTCACAGTAAGGAATCCCAGTGTATCCTAAGGGTAGTGAGGAGCTATTAAAGGTGCGGTGCTGCATGACCACGGGCTTTGGCTGCTGTGCTTTCCCTGAAAGCTGCCATGTAACAGGACAATGCTTCAAGTGTTACATCCTTCTATGAGCTCTGTCCTGCCTTGTGGGGTTTCAAGCTAAAGAGCATTCAAATGCACTTAAATTTTCACAAATGCACTTAAATTTTCACAAATGCAGTATCTCTGACATATCCCTACTGAGGTCTGAAATAACTCTGGGGGCCCTCCAGGGCATCCGGCCCTGGGCCAGCAGGGACCTAGATCCCAGAGACCACACACAGGCTGTTCATACCCTCTCCCACCTCTGTCTGTGCTGTCCCAAGCCTGAGGAGAAAAGTCCTTGCATTGTGATAAAACGCCTCCTCTATCGGGCCAAGCGGTTCGCTGAGCATCACCAAGCAGTTTGTAAAAATAACAGGTAAAGGCCCAGTGGGAACTCTTATTTAACATACTCTCTGCACCCAGCCCACTGTGTAGGGTTAGAAAAGTGACTTAAATCCTCATCTCCTTTTCACTATGCCCTTAGTTAAATGAATACAACAAAGGTCTAAGCTGACAGTCCTTAGTTGAAAGTCTAAGGTCTAGCTGACATTCATAAAGGCCTAAAAATAAGGGAAATAAAACTAAAATATAATCCCCACCAAAATGTAACTGGAAAAATATCTTCTAGTTTCAGTCATACATTCCTCAAAGGGCTTCAAGCCAGGACCACAAAAATGGTCAGCAACAGTGGTTAATTTTGTGAGGAAGGAGGTTGAGTTTATTTCCCCCCTCCTAAGTGTTCTATTTAAAAGAAACTATCATTACCTAAAATCTGGCATTTGGACAGCACAGCGTTCTATTTGTAAACAAACACACAGCTTAGGCGTATTTCATTGAGCTCCTTCACTAGGCAGAGAATTGCCCTGACAGGCTTGGAGAGTGATGTATGGTGCCGCGTGCAGGAAAGAAGGCTGGGAGGTGGGGTGCTGGAGCCTCAGAGGGGCTTAGGAGCTTGACATCGGAACGAATGGAATTGATTGAGGGAGATTTTGTTTCTTCTGACTGTGTGGGAACTCTAGCAAGAGAGGGCATTTAGGGAAATTATTTTTATAATTTGATCCCAGAGTAAACCAGGATGATAGCTTTGCCCTGCAGCAGAAACTCAGCCACTCAGGAAACACCAGACCTTTGGAGGGAGGCCTGTCACATCACCAAGAAGGTGTCAGCATTTTCCTCCAAGCAGGCTCTGATCCTGCCTTGGGCTGATCTGCAGGAAAGTGCCGGACAGGTCAGGGGCTGGAGCTCCCCAGCTCCTCGTTCCCACCATCACTGCTCAGCATGCCAGCAGTGTGGAATAAGCGTGAGAGGAGATTATGTCTGCCAAGGGTTGACCCGAAATAAATGACAGTGCCCCTCACTTTTGCTTAAAGATCCAGGCCAGGCTTGCCTCATAGTTGGTGCACAGAGTTCACTCTGATGTCAGAGGAGGTGAATGCAAACACAGTTGTGCACACATACACACCAGCACACACAGGGTTCCATCATGATCTGCATCCTCCTCCCTTCCTTCTTTTCAGGAAATATTTGGAGAACTCTGGCTGTGTACTGGGCACTTGATTCTGGAGGTCACGTTGTGGGTTTGGAGGTGGTGCTCAAGTGGGTGCAAATGAGCTGTCAGCAGAAAGTGATTTGGACAAAAAGAAGAGGAGATTGTGATCTGAACTGCTCTCAATCGTGTGGGAATCCGTGTGAAAATCCTGCAGGATCTTGAGTGGGTTTCATCATTCCATAGGTCTGGGAGCAAGGACACAGAGCCTAACATTTTCCCTCATCTTAAACCAAATAGAGATAGTAGAGAGGACAACTTATTCTATAAAACAAGAAGAAAGTACTTTTCTGTAGAAGATATTTGTCTCTCTTTGGCTGGTCAGTATCCACGTCTGTTCCCAACAGTCCCCTCCTGCCCACCATAAAGGCTGTCAGTCTGGGGTCCTACCCTGTGTGGTAGGCTGGATAATGGTCCCTCAAAGATGTTTGCATTCTAATACCTGGAACCTGTGACTACGTTACGTTACACAGGTAGATAGGACTTTGC
The DNA here is from genome assembly GCF_004348235.1 of Phoca vitulina. Lineage (NCBI taxonomy): Eukaryota > Metazoa > Chordata > Mammalia > Carnivora > Phocidae > Phoca > Phoca vitulina. Next base: position 24,856,773 of record NW_022589725.1, read on the forward strand.
AAATGTGATTAAGAACCTTGGATGGGAAGATTCTCTTGGATTATCATGATGTACCCAACGTAATCACAGGGGTCTTAGATAAGAGGGAAACAGGAGAGTCAGAGGAGGAGGAGGAGAAGCCCATGTGATGACAAAAAGAGAGGGATGTGGAGACAGAGGGAGGCCATGCTATTCTGCTGACTCTGAGGATGAAGAAAGGGGCCATGAGCCAAGGAATGTAGGCAACCTCTGGAAGTTGGAAAGGGCAAAAAAATGGATCATCCCCTGAAGAGTCCAAAAGGAAAGTAGCCCTTCATCACCTTGATTTTAGACTTCTGACCTTCAGTATATTAATTCGTGTCCTTGGCCACTAAGTTTGTGCTAATGAGGAAATTAATTAGAAAATAGAAATTAATAGGAGACTAATACAACATGCTAGTGCAAGATTGCTTGGCTTTCAGCTGCCATCTTGTTCTTCCCTTTCCCAAGACCACTCAGCTCCTATTTGTAGCATTCCAGAAGTGGCTGAAGATGGACTCCCACCACCTCCAAGCCATCACTGAGGAGAGCTGGTAGACGTAAATCCCAGTTCACTTGACCTTGGGACAGATAATCAGAAGTGTGGGTTGCATATAGGTTCCTCAGGTTGCCCTATGAGATTAAGCCCCCAGTGCCCTGTGTGGAAACTGGCTCAGTTGGGCTTCTGGCTGCCTTCCCTTCCCTGTCTCACTTTCCCACTGCCTTACAGGTGCCTCCTGGGATTAACTCCCAAGTATAAGATGGAATATGATCAGAGCCCTGCTTCCCTGAACTAGAATCACTCACTCAAATCAAGTGACTCAAGCCAAACCCAGTAGATGGTTGTAGCCTAGAGCACGAACTTTAAATAGAGAGATGAGGGACCTTAAACCAAGGAGAACTTGGTCCTGGGGGAGCCTCCTACCCCACACTGCTCCTGCCAATGTTTCAGTCTCCACCTGCTTTAGGTTCCACGAGCCCCTGTAAGCCTTCCAAAGAATAGCTTTCTCTTAAATTAGCCAAAGTTGGTTCCTGTAACCAACTTTGCCAACAAAGAACCTTAACAGATAGAGAATTGGGGAAGGAATGAAAGAAGGAGGTGTACTATTTGAAAAACAGGAAGGAAAAATGGGGGGGAAGCAGACTTGACATCTGGGAGCCTTAGTTAAACATGGGTTTTCAGTGTTTTTCAAATAGAAGCCTCTAAGGTATCCATTTTGCTCTTTCTCAACCAATATCAGCCCCTCCCTCAGGACAGGCAATGTCTAGGTACAGACACATGACTATGCTGTGAATGTTGACTAAGTTGGAATTTGACCATTTTGAACTTGGGAGAATTCTTTAATGAGCAGAAAAGCAGGTGCCCAGAAGACCTCCCCTCTCTGCTGTGCAATGCTTGGAGGTGATAGGGACTCCTCTTCTGTTATTCTGGGTAGACATGTGATGGGCTGAGCCTGGGATATGTAGAGCTTGATCCTTGATATCATAAAAGAGTAGGGGAAAGAAGTATAGCCATTATCCCCAAGAAGTTTGTAGTAATCTTGTTCAGTGGTAATGGACAACAACAGAATGTGTTGCAATACTGATAATGACACTTAAGATTCTAGAGAACTGGTGTCTAGTTCTAACTCCGCCACTAATTGTATAACTGTAGGCAGGAAACATCACCTCCCTACATCTCCCTTTCCCTCAATTATCAAATGAGAGGACTGGACAATGTGATCACTCCCTGGCCTAGTGGCTATAGAAGAGCATAATTGTTGGATGATCTTGTGCCAGCCAACTTATCATAACGAACTGTCATGGCAATGAAGTTGAACAAACATACTCCCACTTGGCCTGCATCACTGTCTCCCCATCATACTCAGCATCCAGCAACCTGGGAGTTTGAACATGGAAATCCAAATTCTTTTCTTCAACATGAATAGAGGCCAGAGGAATAGGGATACAGCTCTAAGCTTGATTTCACTGCCAAATAACTGGTAGACTAGTGCTGTAGGTGAATGTGTTGGCTTTAAAAGGAGAAAAAGCCAAAAGAACATCTTATTCCTTATTAGGCATAAAATGAAAATATCTCTGCTCCCTCCAGAATGCAAGGGCATTTAGTTTCTTAAAGCTGCTTTAAAAGAAATATATTCATTTTGGGGATAGTTAAGCTTATGGTTTTCCATAAAACTGTCTCATCTTAAGAATCTAGCTAAAACCTCTAATCTGCTGAGCCAATTCATTTAGCAAATGTTTTGAGCACTTGCTATACACCAGACATAGTTAAGTAATGGAAGTGCAAAGCCATATGACTCATACTCTCTTTTATTTTGAAAACTTACTTTATTCATTTAGTACACAACCATATTCTGGGCACCTATTATGTACTAGAAACAGAACCAGACACTGGGGAAACAAAAGTGAACCAAATAGTCTCAACCTTCAGGCAGCTCCCAGGTAGGTGATGGAGAAAGTCAACAAAAATGGGCTATTCTGATATTGTACAGAGGTAGATTTATATATGCATGGAGCTGAAAGTAAGGAGTGGTTGGTGGCTACATTGAAGGGGTCAGAAATGACCCTCAAATGTGCTGACTCTTCCACAAAAGTATAAAGGAACCAGATAGATGGGGAGTTGGTTGGAGTAAGGTTGGTGAGGAGAATTCTAGGTAAGGATACAGATGTCTGAAAAGGAAATCTTTTTCCTTGTCAAGGGTTACAAAGACCAAACTTGTCAAAAACAGGAAGAAAGGAAGACATTGTCTGCTTGAAATGTCTTTCCTTCCATCTTCCAGTGGATGTAAAAATCATTCTATCAACCCCAAGTGGATGAAAAACTCAATTTACAAACATGAAATGTTGGTGTGGTCAGCTGTGTTCTACCACCAGGGAGGACAGGGCCAGGACTACACACTGGGACTTCAGCATCTCCTGGGTCTGGGTTTAAACTCAGCTCAGCCACCTCCTAGATTCAGAACCTTGGGCAAGCTACTGTAAGATGAGATCAGTAAGAGGATACTCCTAAAATTGTTGAATCAGAAAATGACTATAGAATCATCTACTAAGTGATCAAGAAACACTAAAATTATTAGAAAAAAACTTTTTTGCTTTCTTATAATGAGTAACTTTTTTCTTTTTTTCTTTTTTTATGCATTTATTTATTTATTTTATTTTATTTATTTATTTTTTTAGTGAAAACTTCCATTTATATAAAAGTCCAGAAAATAAATCAGGGCTGGGAACTGTTGGGGTTAATGTAGAGCATGAAATCAGCCATAACACCTGGCTTGCTAAAATATAACACAGAGGCCTCTGGGGGCGAGGGAGGGTTTCCAAGAAGAGTGTAGGCCTTTGGAATGCTGAGGCCCATGTGACCACTCTGCGTAGGAATGCCATGGGAAGTTGCCTTCCCCGAAGCTTTCCTTTTTTTTTTAATTTTTTTATTGTTATGTTAATCACCATACATTACATCATTAGTTTTTGATGTAGTGTTCCATGATTCATTGTTTGCGTATAACACCGAGTGCTCCATGCAGTACGTGCCCTCTTTAATACCCATCACCAGGCTAACCCATCCTCCCACCCCCTCCCCTCTAGAACCCTGTTTGTTTCTCAGAGTCCATAGTCTCTTATGGTTCGTCTCCCCCTCCGATTTCCCCCCCTTCATTTTTCCCTTCCTACTATCTTCTTCTTTTTTTTTTTTTTAACATATAATGTATTATTTGTTTCAGAGGTACAGGTCTTGGAGCCAGTCTTATTCACTTGAAATATATAAACATTTATTTATAAAACAAATTGTAGTATAATTCCTGGGTAATTTCATCTTTATTTTATTTAAAGGGTTCCAAATGAGGAACATTGATGTCAATTTTTCCTTTCCAAGTGGTACTACTTGCAAGCAGACAATCTTGTATGCAAATCCCATTTTTATTATAAAGTCCTGACACAGTTCAAAAAGTGATTCTGTATGACTTTGTGTAATTTCAGACTTGATGGTGTAATGCATATACTTGAGTTTTGAGCTCCTCATCTACCACTTACTAGCTGTATGACATCGAGCAAGTTAATTCATCTCTATATGCTTTCTTTCATATATATTTAATATGGAGATTATGAAGTTGCTGTGACAATTAGATGAGTTAATTCATGCAATGTGCTTAGGACAGTAATTGACATATACAAAGTTCACAATAAAAGATAATATTATTAACATTATAAAAATTTTAGACATTCAGGTCACCCGGGTGGCTCAGTCAAACATCCAACTCTTGGTTTCGACTCAGGTCATGATCTCATGGGTCATGGGTTTGGGTCCTGTGGGATCGGGTCCTGCATCAGGCTCGGTACTCAGCAGGGAGTCTGCTTGAAGAGTCTCTTTCTGCCCCTCCCCCAACTTGGGAGTGCACGTGCATGCATGCGTGCGCGCGCACACACACACAAGCGTGCTCTCTCTCTCTCGTTCTCTTTCGCTCTCTCAAATAAACAAATACACAAATCTTTAAAAAAATTTAGACATCACCCAAAAAGGGTTCTCAACTAATTAAGAAAAACCGTAATGATTATTGACTGTGAAATTTTCTATATTAAATTGCTATATAACAAGTCACCCTAAATCTTTGTGGCTTAAAGTAAAAATAATTACTGCTTATCTCTTATGGTTGGTTCTGTCTCAGGGTCTGCCATGGAGCTGTAGTCAGATGGTGGCTGATCTGAGGTCATCTCAGACAGATGTGGGCTGGATCAGTAGGGGCTGGATTTTAGACAACTCTCCCTGTCTCTAATGGCCTCTCCACAAGGTCTCACAAGTGTGGCAGCTTCAGGTGACCAGAGTTCTTACACAAATGCTTCAGAATTCTCAAGTTTCTTGTTGAGACAAGAGAGAGAAAAAGAGAGGGAACTGAAAGATGTCAACACACGCCGGTGCTCAGAGCAGTGCCTGGTAGGCTGTCAGCCCTAAAATAGGTAAGGCCAGCTATTGCTATTATTATCAGTTATCATCATCACCTTTTAAGTTGCCTTCAAATGAGTGTCCTTGAGAAGACAGGTGGCAGAAGAGTCTTGGTTTGAGTTTCCCTGGAAGCAGTGTCTGGGACGGGGGCTTGGGTGCCATTGGTTTGTTCAGTGATTTCATGAAGCAAGAGTGAGGGAGCAGAAAGCATGAGACAGCCAGAGAGCAAAGCTGATAAAACGTGCACTGTTGAGCTGTTACCCTGATGGCAACAGGGGCAATGGGGACATAGAACAAGCCTCCAAAGTTTCCCTCTCCTGGAAGTTGGAGTATTTATCCACCACTTCCTACTGATGGCTGAAGTTTGGTTGAAGATTGGACCAGGGTCATTAACTTGCCAGTATCCACACTGTGCTTAAGGGCAGGCTGGAAAGCCCTTTTCCACTTCAGAAAGGGGGATTCAGAAAATCCCTGAAGCAAAAAAAGAAAGAGGATCTGAGGTGGAACCCTGGCAGCAGGCACCAAACTGCCTTCTCTAACTGTGGGAGGTGGTGGGATGGACACATAAAGAGTCCGACTCAAGAGGTGTCTCCACGCAGCCCAACAGCTGGGCATGGGAGCTGCCCTCCACTCAGTCCTGAGGGGCTGTGAGCTGCTGGAGATGCCATGGCATGCCATGCTGGGCATAAATGGATGCTGGACTCAGAGCAAGGCAGATACAGCCTTGTTCTCAGTAGCCCTAAGGCTGTGGGTGTGGCCACGGACAGTATTTCCTTCTGAATGTGTCCTAATACAACAAAGGGCCAAAATGTAAGTGCCAGGAGGGCAGGATCTTTGTTTTGTTCACTGATGAACAACTCAAATGTGCCTAGAAGAGTTCCTGACAGAGTACGCCCTCAATAAATATTTGTTCAGGGAGGGAAGGAGGAAAGAAGGAAGGAAGGAAGGAAGGAAGGAAGGAAGGAAGGAAGGAAGGAA
>NW_022589725.1:24862690-24870860 GCF_004348235.1 Phoca vitulina
GAAGGAAGGAAGGAAGGAAGGAAGGAAGGAAGGAAGGAAGGAAGGAAATGATCCTTCAAAGGCCCAATATAAATCTCTGGTACTTACATGGGGCCTCCCTGTTCCCTCTCTATACTTGAAGAAAGAAAGGTCCACCTTCACAGCCTGAAATAAGGATAAGAACTATTTAAAGACTGCCTGGAAAGTAACTAAAATAATAATTAATAATAATAATAATACTTATTATTATTATTATTTACTATTATTATTCCAAGGCTCAAATGGCAACATGCCTCTCCAAGCAGAGCAGTCGGGCTAGGGCTGCCCTCTCTGGGGGTGGAGGTACTCCGTTCAGTCCAGAAAGTCCAGTGCAGTAGAAAAGGCACAGTGATAATTAAATGCCTGGCCCAGCCTAAATTGCAGTGTTAGGTTCTTTCTTGAGCCACCAAGGAGAGCTCTAAAGACCAATTTGCAGGCTGCTGCTTAGGGTCAGATGTGGGACTTTTCTGCCAGGAGCAAAACTCAGAAATAATTTGGAGCCCAACTTAGTTCTGATCCTCTCCTGCTTCTCTGTCTATCACGATGTCTGCCCTGCACAGAGGGGCTTGGGGAGAAGCCTGCTAATGAGCCCAGGGCCACTTTGGGGTTGTGCTCTCCCCAGCGCGCTGGCAACCAGTGGTTCTCTGAGGCTCTGAGGAGGAGTGGGGCCACAGCACCACTGAAAGGAGACAAGAGAAAAGGCCATTCATTGCTGTGTGTGCATGCAGGGAAAGCAGAGAGAGCCCCAAGTCTCCAAATGTGGGAGAAGAGTGAAATGAGCCCTGCAATCAGCAGCAAGGGGAGCCAGGCCCAACACTGACAGATTATATGAAGTCCATGCCCAGCATGGTGTCAACCAAACATTTTCAGCCCAGCATGGTGTCAACCAAACATTTTCAGCACTTCAGAGTGACCAAACCCACAGGCAGACCCAGATACAGCCCAGCATGGTGTCAACCAAACATTTTCAGCACTTCAGAGTGACCAAACCCACAGGCAGACCCAGATACAGAGGAAAAACAGCTACACACAGAGAGAGGAACATTCTCCTCCCTGGAAGCTCAAGTTTATGTTAGCCCTAGAGCAAGGCAGGCTAAGGGAGCTATAAACAAACCACTGGGGCAGAGCTTTAAAAAGCTCTTACCCCCTTTTAAAAGAGAGCAGAAGACATTTTTCTAAGTGGAAGGGGAGTGGGAGGCAGAGAAAGAACCAGAGAACCAGTGCGACAATCTCAGCCACAGGAAAACACAACTTTTATAAATTGAATTCGAAATTTCCAGAAACATAGGAAATCCAGGAAGATCTACACAACTTATGACACTTCCCAGAAATGAGAGGGCAAACTGGGTATGTTAAATGATGTTAATCCTCCCTAATTTACTGCAAAAATCCCCAACTGATTTTTTTGTAAAAAACAACCTTTTTAGGATTTGCTTTCATGGACAAAATCACTTAGGGGTTTCCCAAAATGGCAGACTTGTCCAAGCAATATATACCTGATTTGGGCACATTTTTGAATTCACAAATGAACATGGGTCCGTTGGACGTTGAGAATTCATACTTTGAGAAAAGCCTAATGTACTCCCTTGAAGTCACTGGTGAGTAGGAACAAATTGCTTTCTCTCAACCCTTCTCTACCTCAGTAGTCTCCAAACTCATATGAACAGTGAAATCCTTTCTTCAAAGGAAAGTTCATGTAGAGCCCCAAATACCAAACGGGTTCGAGCAGAGGGGTCCTGAGAAGCAGGTAAAGGCTTGTGAACCTGCAAGGGTGTCCCCAATTCTCCCACGGCTGTCACCCCAGGAACCCTTCATGTACATCTGCCATGAAGCCCAGACTGAGTATCACTGCACAAATACACAAAAGTACACTCTGCAGAGGTATGAAGAAGTTTGTTGTATACTCCTGTCCTCAAACCTGTTTTTATAAAAATAACAATATATCCTTTCCAAGATAAAAATCATCAGTGGCTGTTGGGAAATAAAAGAGTTTAAATTTTAAGGGCACCTCGTTGGTGCAGTTAGTTGGGTGTCCAACTCTTGGTTTCAGCTCAGGGACGTGAGATTGAGCCCTGCGTCGTCAGGGTTCCATGCTCAGCGTGGAGTCTGCTTAAGACTCTCTCTCCCTCTGCCCCACCCACCCCCGTGCTGTCTCTCTCTCTCTCTCATGTGCGCACGCTTACTCTCAAATAAATAAATAAATCTTTTTTGAAAAAAGAGTCTTTAAGTTTTAAAAGTGCATGTGATTTCTATAGGAAATCAGGCTTAGGTAATATTCTCGGAAACCAACATCTCTCGTAAAAGCATAAGCTATGGTAATAATGTAAATGTGAGTATTCATAATGACCTCTCAAGATAGATATAGTAATCATTCTTCCTATTGCAGACATGATCCTGTGTTTCGCCTTTATCCATGAGGTAAGTGGGTTGTTGGGCAAATCAACAGCCATTGAAGCTTGAAAGGGGAAAGAGATTTAAAGCTGCAATTTTACTTCTTGGTATTAGTGGATGTGATGGTGAGAGAGATTGGGGACTGAGTCAAAGGATAGACACTAGTTAGAGTTACCAGAAAAGATGGATTAAACCAAACCCACAGAATAACTAACTGGGACCCCTTCTGACTCTGTGCCCCAAAAGGTGGCGACTGAGCTTTACTCATTTTTGAATCCCCAGGAGTAAGTGCAGAGTGATTGCATTTCTTGCAAGATGAGCAGTCCTAACTTGCTTCCTTCAGAACTCACATTAAAATAACCCTGACACAAAGAAGCTGGATTTATCTCTGCAAGGAGTGCTACTTAGTGGCAATTGCTTTGTTTATATTTTTGAATCTCTTATAAATTACAGGAATTCAGAACACTTCATTCACTTATTTGTAAAGGAAAGAAATGTCAAGATCTAGGGGCGCCTGAGTGGCTCAGTCGTCAAGCGTCTGCCTTTGGCTAGGTCATGATCTCAGGGTCCTGGGATCAAGCCCTGCATCGGAGGGAAGCCTGCTTCTCCCTTTCACACTCCCCCTGCTTGTGTTCCCTCTCTCGCTGTGTCTCTCTCTGTCAAATAAATAAAATCTTTAAAAAAAAAAAAAAAAAGAAATGTCAAGATCTAGTTACCTATAAGTAGTCAACCTAGAGAACAATGGAACCTATAAATCAATCATTGTGTGTAAACTTAAGAGAAAGATTTACCGTAATGGACAGGAAGAGAACCAGCGTTGAAGTCCTGGGGATGTGGCTCAAATTTCAGCTCTGTCACTCACTCTGCATCCCACCATGATCCCAGCAAGACACCTTAACTGCTCTTAACTTCAGTGTCCTCACTTGTAAAATTCAAGGCTGGAAGAATATCTATCTCACAGGTTTATGAAGGGTTTGTGAACAATAAATTTGAAATATATGTAAAGCTCTCTTCATAAAGCCTAGAATATATCAAAGTTCAGCAGATTGTATCTAACATGACTAATAAAAAGAACTAACATTTTTTTTTCCTGTAACCAGCGCTCAGAAGAAATGATAACTGAGAGTAAAAAAGAGACAAGACCAGGAAAGACCAATTAAAACAGGGCAGCAGGAAAAGATCCTTTAAAGGAGATCCCTCTGCTTTGTCCACAATAGCTTCAGCATACACCCCTCTGTGATTCCAAGGCCATGGTAAACATATGCCATGTGTGTGGCTACCTAGCATGTTTTGGACAGCCTGTCTGTGTTTCCCACATTACAAGTCTGCCTCTCTCAGGTAGAATCCAGAACTCACTTATCTACATTTATATTTCCAGATTCCTTTGTAACTAAAACATGGACATGTGACTTCAACTCCACCAATCACATATTCCCACCTTGGATTTGGAAGAGAAACTAGTTGCCATGTAGAATCCAGTTTCTGGGGAGGGTGACTAAGTATAGTGGAGAGAATTCCTATTTCACGTGAAGAACTGGCTGAAGTCATAGAAATAGTACCTACACCTGTAACACCTGCAGAGCTGGTGCCTGATGGGAGCAGCACAGGGTCTCCCCTGGAGTCACCAGTGGTACCATTGAGGCATCATTCCTGCTGCCTAGGCTACATACCTAATACTCTTACCCTCTATAATGCTATGAACTATCTAAGATCTAAGAATAAGTTTATTTAATACCTAACTAGCAGAGTGGATTCTGTTATTTGCAACCAAAAATGCCAATTGCCTACCTCAAGACCACCATTGCATCATGGCGCCTGGGTGGCTCAATTGGTGAAGCATCTGCCTTCGGCTCAGGTCATGATCCCAGGGTCCCAGGACCAAGCCCCCCAGTTGAGCTCTCTGTTCAACAGGGGAGTCTGCTTCTCCCTTGCCCTCTGCCCCTCCCCCACTGGGCTCTCTCTAGCTATCTCTCTCTCTCAAATAAATAAATAAAATCTTAAGAAAAAAAAAAAAATCCTCTAAAAAAAAAACCCAAACAACCACCATTGCATCATAGTCCAGAAATGGGCACTCAGTAAATAATACTCCTGAAAATAAATCACCAAAAAAAAAAAAAAAAAAAAAACCAGTCTAAAATGTTGAGAAAATTGGGGTTTAAAAGTTATGGTGCATTATAAAAAGCCTTTCATTTTAGAAAATGTTTACTGGAAACATTTAGGTAGGAAAAGAATAAACATTGGTTATGACAGACTGTGCTTTGCATTTAGTCTGTGTTATCTCATCAAAATTGACTTCATTATGTGGAATTTGACAATCGAGTACCACCTACTTGTTGATTTCAGTCCTGACACATGCATTAGGTGCCACTGTCATAAACTGGAAGGCATTAGCAACCATCTGCAGCCTCTATTCTAACTCACCAGACAAAGATATAAATGGCATATGGGTGGGAAAGTTTCTAATTGTCTATAAGCAGAACAGAATACAATAATTAACTTCTATCCATTAATTATTGCTGTTTAAAAACAACCAGTCATTCATTTATTCATTATTTATATTCAACAAATATTTATTTATTCAGGGACAACCACATACCTGATGTTATGCTAGGTACCAGAAATAATAAACAGTTACCAATATATCACTTGTCAATGGTATAATTAAATTCAACTCTTTGTTTTCATTTTTTATGCTTAACAGACATGCAACATGGTTGTCAGCTAAAGTCTTCCAGCTTCTATGATCTCAACAAGATTGACTCCAACTCTTTTTGCATGCTCTGGAAAGTTCCAAATTCCCCACCACCACCTCCCAAAAAATTGTAAATATCTGAGGTGATGTTTTTCCCATTCCTTCGGGCTATTATTTCCAGCGTCTCATGAATTACACACCTTGCATTATACATCTTGTGACTTTTTTCTGAAACTCATTTTCCCAACTCTACTACCAAAGAATCCCATTTACAGAAACCCTTATGTGCAGAGCAGATTTGGAGAGACAGGGAAGTTTATATCACAACAGTGTAAACAAGTACAAAATGAATATTAGCCAACTGAGCTGGGGAGTCCCTCTGTTCCCTTTCAGTGGGCTCAGTTACCACATCATCTCTACTCCTACTTCCCTTCTTTTTGTACCTGTGTCCCCTAATTCTTGTGTGTTCTTATATAACAAAATCATTAATAAAATTGAGCTTTAGAGACAGGCCTCTGACGTGTGGATCCCAGCTCTACCCCCTACAATCCACACGACCTTGGGAAAGTTACTTCACCTCTGGAGGCCACAGTTTGCTCATCTATAAAATGGGATCACTCTTGCTTACAGTGTTGTTGTAAGAATTAAGTGAGTTAAAGCACATAATGACTGAATATACATGTTAGGATTTTTACTGTTGTTAATGCAGAGCTGCTCAGTTACCCATTTGTGCCATTACCCTTACTAATCCATGTCTCTGGCCTGAGAAATGGTTGAAACGAATTTTTCTTCCCTAAGGGAATTCTATTTCCATTTGCTAAAATATTTATTATTGGCCTAGGTGTAAAGGCCCACTTAGCAGGACAGTATAGGATGTAAGCATTTGGTTTTGAAGACAGATGGCCTAGGTTGAAGCCTGGTACCACTCCTTAAGATTTTTTTCTCCCATTTGGGCAATTAATCAGTTCCGATGCTTCAGTTTCCTCAACTAAAAAACGGGAAAATAATACTACGTACTTAGTAGGAATGTTGTAAGGATAAAGTCAGTCAATACCTTGAGAAATTAAAAATGAGCTTGGACTTTAAAGTAAAAATCAGGCTTGGCAAATAGACAAGATAAAGCCAGTAGCAAAGTTAACAGCAAACAGCATTCCTTCCAAGGGCACCCTATAGCTGTAAAGTGTTGTAAAACCCCCTTCACCAGGGGACAACTGCTTTTTTACCCGCTGAGAAATTCTGTTCTCTAAATCATAAACTCTGAGAAACATTGCTCTTTGAAATCATACCAATATGAATGAAACATCCCACTCTGTCTGGTTTGGGGCTTTTGTCTTTGTAAAAAAATATACATTTATTATCTTAGAGTTTCTGTGGGTAGTAAGTCCAGGGGATTCACATGATTCCTCTGCTAAGTAATGGGTTCTCAGAAGGCTGAAATCAAAGTGTTGGCAGGGCTGCGTTGCTTACCAGAGGCTCTGGGGAAAAGTGTTCTGAGCTCATTCAGGCTGTTGGCTGAATTCAGTTCCTTGTAGTTGTAGGACTGAGGTCCCATTACCTTTCTGGCTGTCAGCCAGGCTTGTCTCTGCTTCTGGCAGTTTCCCACAAAAGCATCCTACTCTCATCTAGAGAATCTGAGTCACTTTGGCAGGGAAAACCAACCTGGACTTACAAGCCATGTGCAGACCTCCAAATAGGGAGTTTCTGGCTATAGTACTCCACATCTACCTTAACTTTACTGTCTCAAAGTACAAGGATCCTGAGTCCACTTTGTGTCCAGACCTAATGCTGACCCCTTACACACAGCCCAGCTTTGCTTTCAGCCCATCAAGATGCTGCTTCAGTTATATTTACCTAAATTCCACCCTTCTCCAAAGTCCTAGAACTGCACTTTCAATTTTATTTGGTAAGATCTACCACATTTCCTCCAGCGTGTGGTCTCCCTCATTGCAAGGCATCAATAATCTGACTTAGTAGGACTAGTGGCTTGTCCCTGGTGGTCTCAGGCTGGTTGGGCTAGAACAACTCTGCTTAAAACACAGCCTGACACATGTTAGTACTTGACTTAATCTTAGCTGTTATAACAAATATAATAATAATTATTATTATCATAAACTCTGTGGATAAATGCAAATAAAAGAGAGATAATGCTGTGCCAGCAATAGAAGCTATGAATAAGCCAATTGGAAAAAACAAACACATTACCGTGCACTGTCTGCAGAAATCCCTGTAACTGCAGAGATTTTCTGAAAGCAAATTTCCACTTCAGAAATCTTGCTTGCTGTCTTGTGACAGCACCCTTGGTGCTAGCAGAAGCTGTTCAGTCCTTTGAAATATTTCAACATGTTTACTCCTCAGGATTATGAGTTGAAACAATTAAGCCACAGTGTATAAGACTTTAGAAATTGTTTTAAAATCAGCCCCATAACTGATACCAGGTGGAAAAATAAATTGACCTCAGAAATGTTTCTTACTTTTCCCATTAAAAATGTAAAATATAAAAGATGTTTGCCAGCTTAATAATAATTATGAGTAACCTTGGCATAATATAAAAGGCTTTGGGCTTTGAGGGTACTTTTAGAAACATGCCTAGCCCCAATTTGGGGTTCAAGGAAAACCTGGTAAGAATGGAGGACAACAAGCATCAGAAAGAGATCCCTTAGAGCATCCCCATCTTTCTGGCCTACCTAGGCAACATTTCTCATATGGGTAAATAATATTCAGAAAAAATAGATTCAAACGTCATTTACCAAACAATTTAAAAGAGTTGAGTAAGGGGGCAAGTGGGTAGCTCAGTCACACATCCGACTATTTTTTTTTTTTTTAAGATTTTTTGTTTATTCATTTGAGAGAGAGAGAAAGCATGAATAAGGGGGAAGCTCAGAGGGAAAGGGAGAAACAGACTCCTCGCTGAACAGGGAACCCAATGCAGGGCTGGGTCCCAGGACCCTGGGATCATGACCTGAGCCGAAGAGAGATGCCCACCCAACTAAACCACCCAGGTGCCCCTAAGCATCCAATTCTTAATATCAGCCCAGGTCTTGATCTCAGGGTCACGAGAAGGAAAGAAAG